>NC_054475.1:57779870-58095458 GCF_017639515.1 Carcharodon carcharias | reverse complement strand
GATTACAACCCGAGAGGACCAGTTTTTCAGTCTACTGTCTAACTCCCTGAATTCTTGATGCAAGACCTCATCCCTCTTTCTACCTAAGTTATTGGTACCAACATGTACCATGATCTCTGCCTTATCACCATCACTCTTCAGGATGCCCTACAGCCATTCAGTGACATCCCTGACCCTGGCACCAGGGAGGCAACACACCATCCTGGAGACAAGTTGACAATAGCGCCTATCTGTTCCCCTGGCTATAGAATCCCCTATTAATATTGCTCTTCCTTTCTTCCTCCCCTCCTGTACAGACAGGCCGCTAGTGGTGCCGGAAGCTTGGCTCCATCTGCACTCCCTGGAGGAACCAGCACCCTCATCAGCATCCAAAATGGAATACCAATTTGCAAGCGGGACCCCAGGGGACTCCTGAACTGCCTGCCTGTTTCTCTTGGACTGTCTTCCTTCAAGTCCCTTCAGCTGCGGTGTAAACACCTCTCTAAACATGCTATCACGATGCTCTCAGGCTCGCAGACGCTCCCGAGCTTCCAGGAGCCACAGGTGGGATAACTTCCTGCACACATGCTGGTCCTGGCCACTGAAGATGTTCCCGGCTTCCCACATGGAGCACGAGGAGCACACCACGGCTTTGAGCTCTCCTGCCATGACTTATCCCTTTAAATTAAACCTTAAGAATTTTTCTTACGAATAAGATCATGATCTGCACTTCCCTGCTGTTAGCCTTTACAGTGGCATGTGAGCAGCTGATGTAGCTCTATCTTGGATTGCTGAAGAGGAACAAGAGGAGCAGCACCAGCAGCAGCTCCAGCAGTCTTCCCCTCAACCACATGCCATTCCAGAGGGAATGGACATGAAGATCTGGCTCAAAGGAGGTGTTACGGACAGATTGAGAGAAAACTATTGAAACTGCACCTTACTGCCTGTAATCTGTGTGATTTTTGTAAAGGAAGATGTGTATGTTTCTTAACCCCGAGTTTGTTAGCAGAAAACTATAGCTCAGTTAGCTTGACATTTGTCACAGGGAAGGTGTTCGAGTTGATCATTAAGGGGGTTATAGTTGGGCACCTAGAGAAACTCAAGGTAATCGGGAAGAGTCAGCATGGCTTTGTGAAAGGGAAATCATGTTTAAGCAATTCATTAGAGTTCTCTGAAAGAGCAACGTGCACTGTAGATAAAGGGGAGCCTGCAGACATGTTGTACTTGGATTTCCAGAAGGCGCTTGATAGGATGCCACATCAAAGGTTGATGCATCAAAGCAGAAAATAAAAGCTCATGGTGTAAAGGTAAGCATGGATAGAAGATTAGCTGGCTGGCAAAAATCAGGGAGTATGCTCAAATGGGTCTTTTTCTGATCGGCAGGATGTGATGAGTAGAGTCCCATTGGGGTCTGTGCTCTTGCCTCAACTTTTTACAATTTATATCAATGACTGAGATGAGGGGAGTGAAGGCATGATAGCTAAATTTGAAGATGACACGAAGATAGGAAAGAAAGTATGTTGTGAAGAGGACATAGGAAGGTTGCAGACAGATATAGATAAGTTGAGTGGAAGGGCAAAAATATGCTAGATGGAATATGATGTGGCAAAATGTGAAGTTGCTCACTTTGGCAGGACAATTAAAAAGGCAGAATATTGCTTAAATGGAGAACAGCTGCAGAATTCTGAGATACAGAGGGATCTAGGTGCACTACTGCGTGAGTCACAAAAGGTTAGTATGCAGGTACAGCAAGTAATTAAGAAATCTAATGGAATGCTATCCTTTATTACAAGAGGAATTGAACATAAAAGTAAGGATGTTATGCTTCAGTTATACAGAGCATTGGTGAGACCAAATCTCGAATACTGGGCGGAATCATCCAGTCCTGTTGTGGGTGGGGAAAGCGACGTTTTACCTGCAATAGCGGCTTCTCACGCCATATCGTCCCAAACTTGCCGCATTATCCATGCATTCCAGGGAAACACGCCATTTCCATGGTGGGTGGACTCATCATCGCCTCACCACTTCATCACGCTGGGTGCCATATTTAAAGTCCAACCACGCACACACCTCTCAGTGCTCCCAGCACAGGAATGCTGCACAGAAGACAGGATGACCCCAAAAGGCAAAAAGACTGCAGCCCCACCCCGGTTTAGTGACACATCCCTCGAGCACCTTTTGGACGCTGCGAAGGCTCGCCATGATGTCCTCTACACCGGCTTTGGCAGCAGGAGGGTCAGCTGCTTCACCAATCCAGCGTGGGATAAGGTGGAAGCAGTGGTCAGCGCAATACCCTGCAAAAGAAGGCAGCCACCCAGTGCCACTACAGGATGAATGGTCTCATCTGTTCCACCAGGGTAACTCACCCTTCTCATCACTCTCAACTCTCACACTCACAAACCCATCACATATCCACAGAGATCTCGCACGTCAAGGGACAACACCACTAACTGTGACACACACCCTCACATCTCCAACAGGCTCATACCCTCTCGAGCTCACGTCCTCATCCTGCCCATGGCTCCACTCACCACACAAACATTCCATGCAATGCCATGTGTCCTGCTCACACTCTCTCCATTTGTTTCCATGCAGGACAAGCCTGCTCACATCAGCAGGGAGAGGTCCCAGACCAGGGTTGGAGTGGCCCACATTAGGCCCCTCACTCACTTTGAGCAGTGTGCCATCACGCTGACTGGTGAGGACATGGACCGTGCCTGCGGCAACGGTGAGGTTAACAGCGAACATCTTCATGGGTATCCTGTGCCATATTACCATTCTCTCTACGCAATTATGAGTGCTCTCTCTCTAGCTTCCATGCACTACTTATCTCTACTTTGGTTCACAAGCAGCTCTGCCAAGCGACCGACACCCTCAGCCAGCCAGTCCCTCAGCTCCATCCACATATTCACTTCCAGCGAAGAGGACACCTCCTTCATTGAAGAGCTGGAAATAAACGGCCTGGAAGACCTGTCACAGCGTTTATCCACACCCTCCACCAGTGCAGAGACACACACCTCAGTGGGACCTAGATCTAGAGCAGGCTTGTTTTCACAATCTGGTGGTCACCACACAGACACATGTCCGTAGCAGGAGGAAGCACATTCAGCCAAACTCCCTGGCACGGGAAGGACTGCTGGAAGAGGCATCTGTGAGGTCCAAGTCAGATGACGAGCCTCTGGATTTGGCCTTCCAACTCATCTTGGAGAGTTAACAGAATGCGAGGGAACATCGAGCAGAGCTGTTGGAAGCCCTCAACAGAGTGGCATACAAGTTGGAGGAGTGTGTCCGCCTGCTCCCTGAGGAAGTGGTGCCCACATGTGCGCGTATGGAGATCTTCATGGGGAGGATGGCGGACACCATGGAGAGAACCTGGTCCAGCAGAACGCAGAGATGTGTGCAGAACTACACTCCGTTGGAGGAGCCATGGGTGAGCTCCTGCAGTGGCAACGCAAGAAGGAAACCGGACACCTCGATGTCCCCCCAGATGCTCCTTCCCCTCAAGGAGTCAGGCCAGGGCCCACGGGCACCCAAAGAGAGGAGGAACAGCAACTGGACACCCCTGGGTCATACACTCAGGAATCTCATAGGCTGTTCTCTCTCTGAGTCCCCTTTGCCTGTGAACCCATCCATCTTGCCCTCTCTCACAGCAGAGGGAGAAGCTGGTTAACGAGTGATTCTGGAGGGAGAAGTGTTTGTTTATGTATGGCAGGGCCTTTCGGTGTCTCATGCAAGCACTCTCACATGCACTCTTCCCATATCACACTCATCTCACTGCCCTGAGTATTTTCAATGCTGCATGCCAGGGTTTACTTTCAGTTGTCCATCTGAGTTGTCCTGCATCTCCATCCACCCAATGATCACACTCCCGTGCAGCACCTGATTTCGTCCACCATGACTCTCGTTTCACTTTCACTTTAGACAGCATGGTCTTGATTCAGATTTTCATGCACTCCCCCCCATCTTTTCCCCTCCCCGAGTCATCCATTTCCTTTCCCCCATCACTATTGACCCCCGGCCTCACTTTCCACCTCCCCTCCATGACCTACCAGTCACAATCCTTTTCCTTCAGGATGTCCAGGTGAACGTACACGTTCGCTTCCTTCCCAAAAATCCCACCTCCATCTATATTAGCCTCCCCAACCTCGTCCTTCGTGACTGCCTCTGAGTCCCCAACAACCACCCTCACCGTCCCTTCTACTGCTACCGTCGAACCCTCACCTCCCACCTCACTCTGCTCTCAGTCATTTTCACCATTCCCTCATTCCACACCCACCCTCAGTTCGCTCCCCAGAAGAAGGGTGGAAGAAGGAGTCGAGAAGATGGAGGGAGTAAGGCTCACCAGAGCCCACCCTTGCACGTTCACATGGACATCCCCCCGTCCGAACCCATTCCCCCTTCTGGACCCCCTTCCCCACTCTGGACACCTTACCCCTCCTTCACCCAACTCAGATTCCCCCCCTGCTGCTTAGCCTTCCCCCAGCCCCGGGATCCCCCCCTTCCCCACCCCCGGACTTCAGCCCCATTTAGTTCTTCCCCCTTCCTGGCTCCTTCAGTCATCCTTACTTCTTCCGCCACCCTTAGTCCTTCCCCTCTCCTGACTTCTTCCTCCAACCAAAACAGTTCGAGCTGAGGGGCAGGGCTCCTACTGTGTCTCCTGAAGACACCACTAGCTCAGACTTAAGGGCTGAGACAGTCTGGTTTGCTCATTCAATCCCTAAGCTTGATGAAGCAGAGGTGCAAGCTGCCTTTCTCTCTTTTGAGCAGTTAGCAATGGCCAGTCCAACAGTGGTCCATATTACTGCAGAGCAAACTTTCAGGAAAGCTCACGGGGTTTACTCCCTCTTGCCTGAGGGAAGTGCCACTGACTACGAGCCACCAAAAAGGGCCAATGTGTACCAATTAGTGGCGAAGGCGTACCGTCAGGAATTCCATATCTCAGGAAATGGCCTGACAAGGCATGCCTGGAATTTGAAAGGCTTCAGCAAGTGGGCATGGGCATTTAAAACAGAACCTCTGTGAAATAATTCTCCTTGAGGAACTTAAAAAATTCCATACCCTTCCCAATGAGAATACGCTTAGAGAAACAGAAGGTAACAGGGGCTAGGCAGGCAGCTGCGCTGGCTGATGATTATGAGCTGATCCACAAACCCTTGTCTCAGGATCAGCGACCACAGGAATCATCCCCAGTTTGCCTGTGGATGGTGTCGACCTGCTCATTGGCAATGACCTGGAGGGACAAAAGATAATACCATTCCCAATGGTCTCAATGAAACCCACTGAGGTCAGGGAGACAGAGCAGCCACAGGAGGAAGTGCCTGGCGTTTTCCCTGACTGTGGGGTAACGTGGTCTATGGCCAAACAAACTTGGTCAGTGGAGGCTGAAGTGGCACTGCAGACAAAAGACCCTATGGTCTGCTTATGTGAAACCCTTTGCGGGAGTCTAGAAGACGCTAAGTAGGTAATAAATAGATCATCCTTGGTAGTGGCCAAGCAAGCTTATCCACTGTTAAAAACATTTGTTCAGACTGCACACACTGAAGCTGAGGCAGAAGCAGTCCCTGAATGCTACTACATTAAAAATGAGGTGCTGGTGAGGAAATGGAGATCCCTTCACAGACCCTCAAATGAGGAGTAGAGAGTGATCCACAAGGAAATGGTGCCGCCGAGATACTGTAGGGAAATATGACAGCTAGCTTACGCAATTCTGATGGCTGGACATGTTGGAATATGCAAAACCCAAACCTGCATCAGCCAGCATTATTACTGGCCACACCTCCACAGGGATGTAATAAAGTTTTGCAGAGCCTGCCAC
This sequence comes from Carcharodon carcharias, assembly GCF_017639515.1. Lineage (NCBI taxonomy): Eukaryota > Metazoa > Chordata > Chondrichthyes > Lamniformes > Lamnidae > Carcharodon > Carcharodon carcharias. The sequence continues at coordinate 58,089,664 of NC_054475.1, read as the reverse complement.
ACCTGCCAGGTTGTGGGAAAACCCCAGCTGATGGCAGTGTACTTAGCCTCTGCGGTAGAACTCTTGTCATGGCAATGCAGGGGGGCCCTAATACTCGCTCAATTCCAGGAGGATGATGATGACATGCACGAAGACACTCCATGGATATTCATATAGTGCAATTCTGGGAAAATTCAGCCCTAATTGCAGTAGTGGGCGGGTAAAATGGAGTCCTACCCACCGATGAAAATAGCGGGTTTTCACGCCATATCTTCCCGAGCCCACCTCATTATATATTCACTCCCGCGAAACACAGGGTTTCCAGGGCAGGCGGGCTCTCATTCACCTGCTCGCCATCACCCCTGCCGCCATCTTTAAAAGGCAGCCACCAGCAAAGCGCTCATCGTCACCAGCTCACCACCGCTGATCTCCTCCGTTCCGCCAGGGTAAGTCACTCTTTTCATCACTCCCAACTCACACTCACAAACCCATCACACACCAGCAGGGCCCTTACTCATGGGCAGTGCAAGTGACATCACCATTCACTCTTTCACACACACCATCAAGGACCTCATCCCGTCCATGGGACTACTCACCACCCACACAGGCCAGGCATACTTATCATCTGGTCCGGCAGGCGTCCTGATACACTCTCCGCATCTCTATCCATGCAAGACAAACTGGCTCACAACAGAAGGGAAAGGTTGCAGACAGGTGGAAGAATGCCAGAATTCAAAGTTCTGACAGAATTTGAAAACAGAGCCATCCAGCTGGCTGGCAATGACCGGGAGCGGTCCTGTACTGATGGTGAGGTCGGTGCTGCTCTACCAAGTGAGGATCCAGCAGTGCAACATCCATCAGACAACCATGCCGTGAGTGATGTGTCCTCTTCCACAGGCCACAGCATGCACTAATTATCTCCCCTTGCTTTCGCAGGCACATCTGGGAAGCAGCTGACGGAGTCCACGACCCAGAGCCTCCAAGCAAGCTCCGAAGAAACATCTGAAGAGGAATCTGAAGGCACCCTCCATGAAGTCCTGTCACAGTGCTCATGCACATCCTCCACCAGCGCAGCGACACACACTTCGGTGGGATCGAGCTTTAGTGTAGCCTCAGGACAACAATCTGGTGAGCACATCACCCTTTCTGATCCACAGTAGGAAGAGGCAGAGACTTCCCAGGTCCCCGGCGCTCGGAGAACTGTTGGGAGGCCAGAAAGTTGCTGAGCACGAGGCAGATGACAGGCCTCTGGACTCAGTCATGGCACAGTTGCTGGAGCTGCAAGGGCAAGCTCGGGAACATCAGGAAGGGATGGCCGCTGCACTCCTCAGATTGCAAGGCACGATGGAGGAGTCCGTCCGTCTTCAGGCTGAGGTGATAGCGCCAGCGTTGCAACGCAGTGAGGTCAACACTGGCAGGATGGCAGCCACCATGGAAAACCTGGCCCAGGAAGTCACTCCTGCACTGCTGCCCGTACTTAACTCCATTGCCGATGCCATAGTTGGCCTCCAACAGTGTGTATGTGAGAGGGGTGCTGGGCAGCTCAATCTCACTCCAGCTGCTCCTTACACTTATGGAGTCAGCCAGGGGCCCCCATGCACACAGAGAAGGGAGGGTCAGCAGGTGCATGCTCCGGGGCCATCCACCGAGGTGACTCTGGGAGTGACCGGCCCATCTGACTCCCCTCTTCCTGTGACCTCCACAGGTCCAGCTTCACAGCCGAGGAGGGTGCCACTGCCACGAGTCTACAGGGTCATCTCATTGCATGTCGTCGTCATGATGAACACCTGTGCCCAGGCTGTGCAAATACATTTTATTTTCCGCACACACTGCCTATACCGCCTGCCACCAGCGGGCTCGGAAAATTCCGCCCGTAGCCTTTGTGAATTTCTGACTCCTGTCTGACCGAGTTCAGCTCACTTGCGCTCTGCTATGAGGGTTATATCATGAAGATGCAGCTGTGAAACTTTAAGAGCACCCGATCCTTTGTCAGCCTCCCGCACCTAACCCCTTCAGGAGCGTAACGTCACTGGTCACAGGTGCTGAGGAGATGGCGGCCAGCCCTGCCTCAAAGGTGCTGAAAGCACAGAGAAAGAATGACAGAGTTCTATTCGGCCTACCCATGACATTCTGACACCAATGACATGCATCTTTGAGGTGCAGGCATCATTAATGTGTCCAATGACTGTGAAGCCAGATGACACAAAACAAAAACAGAATTACCTGGAAAAACTCAGCAGGTCTGGCAGCATCGGCGGAGAAGAAAAGAATTGACATTTCAAGTCCTCAGGACCGATGCTGCCAGACCTGCTGAGTTTTTCCAGGTAATTCTGTTTTTGTTTTGGATTTCCAGCATCCACAGTTTTTTGTTTTTAAGCCAGATGACCACTTTGGTCTGAAGGCTCCACAAAGCACAGGGAAGAGGCCCTGAACTGAGACACCTGCCTTTATCTTGTGCAGGAACCAAGGTTCACATCTGAGTGGCATAAACACTGCTTATCAGAACAAGGAGTCGTAAGCAGGGAGACATTCTTGGGAGTTTATTTACAATAGCGAACATTTTGTACAAGTGATTAACACCTGTGCCCAAGCTGTGCAAATGCATCTTCTTTACCTTCCTAACTGTCCTTGTACACCAAACACTGAAGGCAAGCACACAGGGTGCAGGAATCAGTTAAGGAGACAAATGATATGTTGGCCTTCATTGCTAGAGGACTTGAGTACCGGAGCAAGGATGTCTTATTACAGGCGTACAGGGCCTAGGCGATACCACAACTGGAGTATTGTGTGTGGTTTTAGTCCTCTTACCTATGAAAGGATATACTTGCCATAGACAGAGTGCAGCAAGGACTCACCAAACTGATTCCTGGGATGGCAGGATTGTCGTATGAGAAGAGATTGGGCCAACTAGGCCTGTATTCACTGGAGTTTAAAAGAATGAGAGGAAACCTCATTGAAACATAAAATACTGACAAGGATGGACAGACTGGATGCAGGAATGATATTTCCTCTGGCTGGGGGGTCTAGAAAAAGGAATCACAGTCTCAGGATACATGGTAGACCATTTAGGACTGAGATGAGGATAAACTTCTTCATGCAGAAGGTGGTGAACCTATGGAATTCTCTACCACAGAAAGCTGTAGAGACCAAGTCACTGAATATACTTAAAGAGGAAATAGATAGATTTCTGGACTCTAATGACATGAAGGGGTACAGGGAAAGCGCAGGAGTACTGTGTTGAGCTAGAGGATCAGCGATGATCATAGTGAATAGCAGAACAGGCTTAAAGTGCCAAATGACATACTCCTGCTCCTATTTTCTATGTTTCTAACCCTGCCACTGCGTCTTGGTGCTCCCTCGGCATCCACTGAGGAGGTGCAGGCAGCCTGTTGACTGATATGTCCTAACGGGTGTCCTCTGGAGGGCCCAGCCTCCATTCGGGGTCCTGCTGTATGGCAGTGGCATCCTCCTCAGCCTGTGGAGCTGGAGCTGCTGGGGCCATAGAAAAAGGGGACTAAGATAGGCCAGACACTCGCAGAGTCATCTGGGTGGATGGCCTCGGGGTGTGCACCTGCAGAACCTCCTCCCTATGGGTGCCCGAGGGTCCTTGGCTAACTCCTTGAGGAGAAGGGGTAGCTTGAGTGAGATCGAGTTGCACTGCGTCCCTCTCGTGTGATGGAGTTCTTGAAGCACAGCAGTGCAGGACCGATGTCTCCATGGCGGCCACCATACTACCAGTGTTGAACTCGATGTGTTAGCATGCCAACGCCATCACCTCAACCTGAAGGCAATCATGCCTTGCAATCTGAGGAGTGCAGCGGACATCCCTTCCTGATGTTCACGAACATGCCTTTGCAGCTCCAGCAACTGAGACATGACTAAGTCCAGAGACTTGTCATCTGACTCGGACTCAGCAGAGTTCTGGCCTCCAATCGTCCTCTGACTGCCAGAAAGTCCTTGCCACCACCTGCTGTGGATCAGACAGTGCAATGTGTTCACCAGATTATGATCCCAAGGCTACTCTCAAGTTAGGCCCCACCGAGGTGTGTGTTCCCGTGCTGGTACCTTGATGAATATTTACCTGTCAGTGATTAATTTGGGGATTTGTTTAAAAGTCATTATGGCAGTAATTTGTAAACATGTGCATGTATTTAATTTGTTGTAAATTAATAAATGTTTGATTTAGTTTTATATAAAAAAACCTCTTGAGCCTTGGTGGACTTAATCCTGAATTTAGAGCTGCACCTCAAACATACCAATTGAAAATATAGGTGATGACAGTTATTTCAAGTTTCCCTCTGCAATTTAAACAACTCAGCCTTTACCAGCTGCTGTCATAACAGCGCAGTGATGGGTCTTTAATGAAGATGCCTTCAGATTCCTCTTCAGAGGTTTCTTCAGGGCTTGATTAGAGGCCCTAGGTCATGGACTCCATCAGCTGTTTCCCAGGTGTGCCTGCGAAAGCAAGGAGAGATAATTAGTGCATGACAGGGGCTGTAGAACAGGAGAACTGACTCACAGCATGGTTGTCTGATGGATGTTGCACTGCTAGATCCTCACTTGGTAGAGCACCACCAACCTCACCGTCAGCACAGAAACAGTCCAGATCCTCGCTGTCCATCTGGATGGCTCTCTTTTCAAAGTCCATGAAGACCTTGCTTTCAGGCTTTCTTCCACCAGTCTGCAACCTCTCTCCCTCTTGTTGTGTGCCAACTTGTCTGTCATGGATACGAATGGAGAGAGTGTAAGCAGGATGCCTGCCAGGCCAGGTGATAAGTATGCTTAACATGTGGGGGTGGTGAGTGGCCCCATGGTTGGATTGAGGACAATGAAGGTATGTGTGTGAGAGTGAATGCTGATGTCCCTTGAGCTGGCAGTGAGTGGGATCCCTGTGATGTGTGATGGGTTTGTGAGTGTGTGAGTTGAGAGTGATAAGAAGAGTGACTTCCCCAGGCAGAACGGAGAAGATCGTTCCTTCTTTTTCGGTACTGGGTGTCTGTCTGCTTTTGTAGGGCTTTGGCACTGACCACTGCTGCCTCCCATGCTGGATTAGTGATGTTGCTTCCCCTCCTGTGGCCAGAGTGAGGGTAGAGGATGTCACGATGGGCCACAGCATCCAAAAGATGCTCGAGGGATGCATCATTAAACCAAGAGGGGTGAACTGCAGTCTTTTTGCCTTTTGGGGCCATACCTTCTTCACAAAAGTCCTGGGCTGGAAGCACTGAGAGGTGTGCACACGTTTGCACTTTCAATATGGTACCTAGTATGAGGAAGCAGCGAGGTGATGGCATCGTGAACGAATGAGAGCCTGCCTGCCATCGACGCAGCATGTTTCCCAGGAATGCATGATTAATGGGGCAGGATTGGGACAATGCAGCAGCAGAAGCCGCCACTGCAGCCAGCGGGTAAAATGTCCTTTTTCCCACCCATGGCCACACTTAATGAAAATCTGGGACGATTCTGCCCTATATGTTAATGCTACTACCAATACCAGGTGAACCCTTAAAAGCCTGGTTCAATGGCAAAGAAGCTCGGGGAAGTAAACTATCTAATTGAGACCCCAGATCAGGGGAAAAAGCAACGGCTGCATCATGTCAACACAATAAAACAATGCCATAGCTGAGAAGGGGACAAACAGATAACAGTCTGTCCCATTGCCAATGACCTAGAGGATGAGTGTAGCAGAGGTAATGAATCAGGGATAGAGAGACCAATTGGGTACTTCTCCAAAAAAACTAAACAAGCATCAGAAACAGTTCTTCGCAGTGGAGAAGGAAACCCTTGGTTTATTACTGGCTCTCAAACACTTTGAACTATACGTCCTAAATGGATACAGAGAGACCACAGTCTATACGATCCACAGCCCGTTAACCTTTGTGGAAAGCTTTAAGAAACAAAATGCCAAGTTATTCCACTGGAGTTTGTTTCTCCAGCCATACCACCTAAAAATCACCCACACTGCCAGGAAATCAAATGTGATTGCAGATGCCCTGTCCAGAAGTTAAAGAGACCTGGTTAGAACAGAAGCGATCATAATGACCAAGTCTAGGAGAATGAATGTGCATGTGAGTGTGTTTTCTGTTTTAGAATTTTTTTCTCCCTTTTTAGTGAAATGAGAATGAATCTCATTTCATTTGTCGTGTGGGGAAGTATCACTACAGTGGATCACAGTCGCAAATTATTTACAGGCATACTGAACTTTTTAAACAAAGATATGTGTTTTTTAAAAAGACATACAAGCAAAAACTTGCTGAGAATGCAATGTATCCACTTTCCAGAAAATTCTTATGGGGATTATACTTGACCAACTAGTTCAGAGAGAACATGGAATGTTGCAGCTAAAAAAGGTGTCAAGGCCTACTTCAGACAGAGATACTTGAAAGGGAGAGATGCAATGCAAAAGACTAAACTTTAATCTCCTGTGGTTGCAGAAACAATGAAGACTGATTACCACAACTCAGCAGAAACCATCCCCTGTTGAGTGATATCTCAAAATGTGGAAAAGGTCTGAGTTGAAAAAGCAAATTCTGGACGAAAGACATGGTTGTTTTTTTTTTCCCTTCCAGGAATACACAAGAAACTGGGTTTAAAAGCTAGCTGCAATCCTTATCTGTGTGCTCTAGATCTAGTGTGCTAGTATTTGCTGTGAGGGTCACAGCAGAAGAACATCAACTAGCCATCCCTGCAGCTTACAGGCAAAAGTTTCTCTCTCTCTCTGGCTGGAGGCAAGTCAGCAAAACCATAGTCAAAAAGAAAACAGGACAGCACATTCAACTAAACCTGCAAAAATAAGTATCTACAAACCAACTGCAAAACTGCCGAAGTCAGCTTTACCGGAATCACCCAACTTAACAGCCGCAATGTCTCTCCATCTACTCCTCACAGAGAAACCAAAGACTGGTTTATATCTTTATTAACTTTCATTTTTAGGCTCAACTTCACATTTCTGATCTGTGGATATGTGTGTTGCGTTTTTAATATTTTTTCTTAGGTTTTTAGTAACTAATAAACTTACTCTTTGACTCAAGAACACCTGGTTAAATTGGCTCATTCTAAAACATTAATACATTTAAACTAGGAAAGGTATCCACAAGGGTAGGGATCTCTTTTAAATTAACCTTGTTGCGACCGAGTGGTGGAATAAAGAAGGTGAGCCAGCCCGTCCCATCTCACCGGGGAGCGTAACAAAATTGGGGTCCCATTTAGGGAGTTAAAAATTTGAGGTATCTCATCCGGGATCATAACAAATTGGGGGACCTCACCTGGTCATAACACCTCCCAAATCCAGCCCCAGCAGAACCCCAGACTTATCTGGGTCTCCGGATGCATTGTTTTTTGGCAATGGGGACTGGCTACTCTCCCAGCAATGGCCACCATTTTCAGTGGTGCTGGGACTGCAGCCAGTCTACACTGACAAGGAGCTCACAGTAATTTGAGTGGCTGGTGGCTCTTGGAAATGACGCTGCCTTCCAGATGACGCTGCCTTCCAGATGGGACATAAATCTCGCCCTGAGCCGACTAATGTCATGGCGGCCATTAAATTGCTGTGGGGTGACTCAGCCAAAGGAACAAAGGATTTTGTTTTTGCATCTTTTTTCCATACGATATCCCATAATATTTCAGAGAGAACTGTGATGGAAGGTCGCCTAGTCCCTCCACCCCCACACCCATCCACTGCCCCGCCAAAAACATCACATAGAAGTTACAAATTAGAGAGATGAAATGACAGTATCGGAAATGATGGTGCAGCATACTGTGTACATCCAGCATGAGTTTCATTAAGGCACTTCTGCATCCCTTCCTAGTGGAAGGGACTATATAGGGAAAGCCTCATGTCTTTCCTCTACTTAAACTGGCATGTAAACTCTAATCTTTATTCTAATTTATGTTTTTCTATTTTCTTCTCCAGGCACCTCAAAACATTCCTGTATTTAGAAAACACTGAGTAACAGATTAACCCTAAATATTGATACATCACACGCTGCCATCAAAAATATACATAATGATAAGAAGTAGACAAATACAGTAGTGGTTGACAAAATTCTGGTCGCACTAAAGTTGTGCCTGCAAACATTGTTGTAGGACGGTTTGAAAGTTGCTTTCATGATGCTGTATGAATGATAACACAGGTTAAGCATCCTTTCTCCAAAACTCTTGGGGTCGAGTGCATTCTGGTATTCAGCTATTTTGGGTTTTTAGATCTACAGTTTATGTGGTAACCCTAGACCTAATTGCAAGACAATAGTCTAAGCCTACACCAGCTATAGTCTACAAATACTAGGTTATTTCTCCATTTGCCAACTCTCACACACTCTACTGCTTACTTGTTAACATTTATTACACCTGTAATACTGTATTGCTTTATTAATATACAAATTAACTGCACAGCCGTTCATAAAAACTCGGTTTTTGGATGTGTTAGGTTTCAAATGTGCAGATAAAGGATGTTCGACCTGTATTGTGAGTCGTTGCGCACAGGGAAGGGGCTGCATAATAGAGTGTTTGTGCAGAGAATGGGGGAAACACAGTTAATGCAGAACATGATGAAGATGCACACCTCACTTTTCTAGTTCTTCTTAGCAGTAGAGGTCACAGAACCAGATGGCACTGTTGAAATAAGTTGACTGCTTGTTCACTGCATCCTATGGATTAGAGGTTCTCAAACTGTGGTCCATAGCCACCTAGGCAAAGGCAAAGATTTCAAGAGGTCCTCTGTCTCCACTGTGTAGACAATATAAAGAAAACGTAATGCCAATCCCCAAGGTTACAGCATCCAAGGAACAGAGTTTTATCTTCTATCTTCGAGTCACCAATCAATAGCACCACAGCGTCACTTAAGTCCATGGCCCTGCACAGAACATGAGGATCCGGAAACCACCCCTTGACCCAAGATACTCATGGCCAATGGTCCATGTTGTGAAGGGGACGGTATCCAATCTCAATGGCACATTCTGTTTGATTTGTTAGTAATGGACAAGCAAAAAGGCTAGAGCTGGTACGGCCATCAACGTCATCAGTCTGATCCGCATCCTTTCAGCTTCAGTGACCATCTACCAACCTCACATTGACAGGTCATCAATCACGTAGTATAAGTCCATCAATCTCACAGTGATAGTCTATTAACTTCACAGACAGACTACTAATTTATATATAACAGAGTCAGGACAAATACTGAGTATCATATGCAAATGTGCTTATTGAAGATACATCCACGTCTTGGCAGAGTTAATGCTTAGCATCAGCAACAGGTTTCACATCGAGTAAGAAAGCAAAAATAATAAATAAATATGTGTAATTGTATAACTGCTTTAATACAATAAAATTGCTTGCATTGTATTGTATAACTTCAATTTTTTATAATATGCAGGGACACCGCAGAAGCAAAAAGTTCAAGAGCCCGGCTTTGGATAATGCACACCACAGCCACAATGTGCCAGTAGATAGAAGGGGTAGGTATTGATGCCCAGTGGCAGAGGCACTGATCAATACTGCTTTGTCTTATAGGCTGTTGAGCTTCTTGAATGTTATTGCAGCTGCACCAATCACACATCTGGTTTGAAGCTTGTAGATCATAGGCAAGCCTTAAGGGTTCAGGCAATGAGCTAATCATTAGAATTTCCATCCTGCTCTATCCTTGCAGCCACATTGTTGATATGTCTGCTTTAATCAAGCAATAGTGTAGTGAACATGGTGTAACACCTGATCCTGAGGCTGGTAGATGGTCACTGAAGCTGAAAGGATGGGGATCAGACTGATGACGTTGATGGCCGTACCAGCTCTAGCCTTTTTGCTTGTCCATTACTAACAAATCAAATAGAATGTGCCATTGAGCTCGGATACAAATCACACAACCTAACCGCCACCATTACTTGCTTCTGTTAACAATGCAGGACTCAACTCATTTCCATTGCTCCTGACACTCTCATGGGCACCATTGTCACCTCCAGGCTGAACCTCCATCATAGGTGCTATCAGTGAACCTCCATCGGTCCAACATCGCACAGTGCGCAGAGGTTTAATTGCATATCAAGTATAGTCAAATAAATCAAAGTACTTTGAATCTGTATCTTCTACTACTATAGCCTCCACTCACCCCTTTGCATATTATACTTTTTTTCTCCCAACATTTAGGTGTCAGGGAAATCTCAAGCATTATCTTTACTCAAAACCACTTTGCCAACTCATACTGCATGTTAAAAGAGCTTCTGCTAAGCCATCAAAGGCATTTAATTCATCTTCACCTCTGATCATCACTGGATGCATGAAATTATGTGGAGTAAGTGTCCATGCACTCATATGTCATGACCATTCTCTTCTCTCCCTCCAAACAAAAAGGTTATCCATTTCGTGCGCAAGAGAAAAGCAATCAAAGAGGAGCAGCATCATTGACAAATCTCAGTCCACCTGAGCAGGGTGCATTAGAAATTGGAGACAGACAGACAGGAGAGGCAAAACAAAAACAGAATTACCTGGAAAAACTCAGCAGGTCTGGCAGCATCGGCGGAGAAAAGAGTTGACGTTTCGAGTCCTCATGACCCTTCGACAGAACTTGAGTTTGAGTCCAAGAAAGAGTTTCAACTCTTTCTTGAACTCGAACTCAAGTTCTGTCGAAGGGTCATGAGGACTCGAAACGTCAACTCTTTTCTTCTCCGCCGATGCTGCCAGACCTGCTGAGTTTTTCCAGGTAATTCTGTTTTTGTTTTGGATTTCTAGCATCCGCAGTTTTTTTGTTTTTAGACAGGAGAGGCAGTTGGAGTTGGCAAGGTAAGAGGTGATGCTGCAATAGAAGGTTAGTAAATGTTGAGAAAGGTGCATCGTATATTTATGTGCTTTCTCAACATATTACAATGCCTCAACATCTAACCTCTTTTTCTTCAGAGCAATGTCAGTATGGGTTCTTGTAAATCTCACATCATAAGTGGTACCTAGCAGGAGAAGGTTAGCCACTCTGTTGGCAACCTAAGTGCTTTGTGGATTTGAATCTGCTGACACATCTTTTTATTCTTTAATGGGATATGAATGATGCTGACAAAGCCAGAATTTGTTGCACATCCCTAATAGCCCTTGGAAAAGTGATTATAAGCCTATTTCCTGAACCATGGCAGTCCTGCTGGTGTAGGGACACCTATAATGCTGTTAGGAAGGCAGTTCAAGTTTTTGGCCAAGCGACAATGAAGGAATGGCAATATAGTTCCAAATCAAGATGGTATGTGACTTGGAGAGGAAATTGCAGTGGTGATGCACCCAAACATATGCTGTCCTTGTCCTTTCAGGTGATAGAGGTTGTGGGTTTGGAAGGTGCTGTCAAAGGATCCTTAGCAAGTTGCTTTGGTGCACCTTGCAGTTGGTACACACTGTTGCCACTGTGTGGAGAGAGTGATCATTTAAGGTGATGGATGGGCTACCTCTCAAGCAAGTTAGTTTATCCTGGATGGTGTCTAGCTTCTTGTGTGTCGTTGGAGCTGCACCAAACCAGGCAAGTGGAGAGTATTATAAATACTGTTGTTGAGTATTGTAGAGAAATGAAGAGCCTTGTAGATGGTAGACACTGGGGAGTCAGGAAGTGAGTAACTGGATGCAAAATTAACAGCCTCTGACCTGCTCATGGAGCCACTATATTTATATGGCTGGTCAAGTTAAATTCTGGTCAATGGTAACCCTCAGGTTATTGATGGTCAACATTCAGCTCCAAATACTTTCGACACAAATGGAATCACGCCATCTTATCTACTCCATTACCACTCAAGAGAAAGTCAGGTGAGGCTGAAAAAGGCTTTCACTGGATTAAGCATTATACGCTTGTAAGAATGAGGACCTGGGAGTGAAAGAGAGATAGAGTGCCAACTCTCTACAGAGTGAGGAGAAATGTCCATTAATGGCTTAGGAGAAACATAGAATATAAGAGCAAGAGTAGGTCATTCTTGCTCTACTCTTCGAGCCTGCTCCACCATTCAATATGATCACAGCTGCTCCTCTATCTCAAGCCATATTCCCAATCTCTCCCCATACCCTTTGACGTCTTTAGAGTCTAGACATCTATCTATTTTCTTCTTAAATATATTCAATGACTTGGCCTCCACAGCCCTCTGTGTTGGAGAATTCCAGAGGTTCACCAGCCTCTGAGTGAAGAGGTTTCTTCTCATTTCAGTCATAAATGGCCTACCCCGTATCCTGAGACTGTGACCCCTTGTTCTAGGCCCTCCAGCAAGAGGAAACATCATCACTGCATACAGTCTGTCCAGCCCTGTCAGAATTTTATATGTTTCAATGCAATCCCCTCTCGTTCTTCTAAACTCCAGTGAATACAGGCCCAGTTGACCCAATCTCTCCTCATACAACAATCCTGCCATCCCAGGAATCAGTCTGCTGAACCTTCGCTGCACTCCCTCTATGGCAAGTATATCCTTTCTTAGGTAAGAAGACCAAAACCGCAACCAATATTCCAGATGTGGTCTCACCAAGGCCCTACAGAGCTGCAGTAAGCCATCCTTACTCCTGTACTCAAGTCCTCTCACAATGAAGGCCAACATACCATTTGCCATCCTAACTGCTTGCTGCACCTGTATGCTGGCTTTTGGTGATTGGTGTACAAGGACACATGTACTTGCCCACTCACTCGACTTGTCTAAATCACCTTGAAGCCTCTTAACATTCCCTCACTAGTCACATTCCCACCAAGTTTCATGTCGTCAGAAAACTTGGAAATGTGACATTTGGTTTCCTCATCCAAATCATTGACATATATTGTGAATAGCTGTGGTACCCCACTAGTCATCGCCTGCAACTCTGAAAAAAGCCCATTCGTTATTTTGCACACTAACCTCTTATGTGGGACTTTATCAAAAGCTTTCTGAAAATCCAAAGGCTAGAGGCCAGAATTCTGGTAGCCCAACCCTTTAAATATTATGATTAAGCAACATTAACCTTACACAGAATCAAAGAATGTATACAGCACAGAAGGATGTCCGTTGGCTTATCATCTCCATGCCTGCACCATTTCTCTCTCTCAATTCCTTGAAGCAAGGAGGGCTGTACTCCATGGCAAGAACCTGCACATTGAGCCTTTTAACATGAGGAGGCTGTTGTACGGCAGCTATCACATGGTTCTGGTTGACTAGGAGACTCTCCAACTCTGGTGTGCCATAGACACACCAGAAGGATTTGCAGGTTGACACTTGACCAATTTGGCCACATTATGATGGCCTCTGTGGCCATCAAGTCCCAGAGTGGGACTCAAACCCAGAGTTTCTGGCTCAGAAGTAGGGATACTACCACTTTGCCACAAGAACTCCTTGTACCAGGCCTACGTAAGAAATACTCAGCTAGTCCTATATCCCCTGCCTTCTCACTGTATTCCTACAAAAGAAAAAACAGAAAACAGAGAATTATAGACCAGTCAGCCTGATGTCAGTAGTGGGGAAAATTCTAGAGTCTATTATAAAAGTTTTAATAGCTGAGCACTTGGAAAATAGTGGCAGAATCAGACAGAGTCAGCATGGATTTAGGAAAGGGAAATCATGCTTGGCAAATCTACTGGAATTTTTCGAGAATGTAACTAGTAGAGTTGATGAGGGAGAGCCAGTGGATGTGGTTTATTTGGACTTTCAGAAGGCTTTCAACAAAATCCCACGTAAGAGCTTAGCGTGTAAAATTAAAGCGCATGAGGTTGGGGGTAGTGTATTGAGATGGATAGAAAACTGGTTGGCAGACAGGAAACAAGGAGTAGGAATAAACGGGTCTTTTTCCGAATAGCAGGCAATGACTAATGGGGTACCGCAGTGATCAGTGCTGGGACTCCAGCTATTCACAATATATATTAATGATTTAGATGAGGGAGCTAAATGTAATATCTCCAAATTTGCAGATGACACAAAGTTGGGTGGGAGGGTGAGCTGTGAGGAGGATGCAGTGATGCTTCAGGATGATTTAGACAAGCTGAGTAAGTGGGCAAATGCATGGCAGATACAATATGATCTGGATAAGTGTGAGGTTATCCACTTTGGTAGCAAAAACAGGAAGGCAGATTATTATCTGAATGGCTATAAATTGAGAGAGGGGAACGTGCAATGAGACTTGGGTGTCCTCATATACCAGTCGCTGAAGGTAAGCATGCAGGTGCAGCAGGCGGTAGAGAAAGCAATTGGTATGTTGGCCTTCAAAGCCAGAGGATTCGAGTACTGGAGCAGGGATGTCTTGCTGCAATTGTACAGGGCCTTGGTGAGACTACACTTGGAATATTGTGTGCAGTTTTGGTCTCCTTATCTGAGGAAGAATGTTCTTGCTATAGAGGGAGTGCAGCGAAGGTTTACCAGACTGATTCCTGGGATGGCGGGACTGATGTATGAGGAGAGATTGAGTTGGTTAGCGTTATATTTGCTGGAGTTTAGAAAAATGAGGGGGATTTCATAGAAACCTATAAAATTCTAACAGGACTAACAGGACATCTACAGGGTAGATGCAGGAAGGATAATCCCGATGGTGGGCGAGTCCAGAACCAGGGGTCACAGTCTGAGGATATGGGGTAGACCATTTAGGACTGAGATGAGGAGAACTTTCTTCACCCAGAGAGTGGTCAGCCTGTGGAATTCGTTACCACAGAAAGTAGTTGAGGCCAAAACATTGTATGTTTTCAAGAAGGAGTTAGATATAGCTCTTGGGGTGATAGGGATCAAAGGATATGGGGAGAAAGCGGGAGCAGGCTATTGAGTTGGATGATCGGCCATGATCATATTTAATGGCGGAGCAAGCTCAAAGGGCCAAATGACCTACTCCTGCTCCTATTTTCTATGTTTTTATGTTTCTAAAATGTTTTCTTTAGATAATTATCCTATTCCCTTTTAAACAAGAGGACCTAAGAACATAAGAAATAGGAGCAGGAGTAGGCCATGCAAGCCTGCTCCAACATTCATTACAATCATGGTTGATCTTTGGCTTCAGATCGCCTTCTCCCCTGCTCCCCATGTCCTCTGATTCCCTGACAGAGCAAAAATCTATCTCAACCTTAAATACAGTCAATGATGGAACATCCGCATCCTCTCTTGGGTAGACAATTCCAAAGATTCACAATCCTGTGGTGAAAGAACCTTATCTCAGTCCTAAATGATTGTTCCCTTATCCTGAGATAGTGCCCCAATGTTGAAGATTCCCCTACCAAGGAAACCAACCTCTTAGCATCTACCCTTTCAAACTCCTTCAAAATCCTACCTATATGTTTCAATGAGATTGCCTCTTATTCTTCTAAACTCCAGAGAATATAGACTCAATTCACTCAGGTTGTCATAGGACAACCCTCTCATCCATGGACAAATCTGGTGAATCTTTGCTGTATTATCTCCAATGCAAACACATCCTTCATGGCATAGAGGTTTTGTCATTGGACTAGTAATCCAGTGACCCAGGGTAATGTTCTAGGGACCTGCATTCGAATCTTGCCATGGCAGTTGGTGGAATTTGAATTCAATAAAAATCTGGAATTAAAAGTCTAATGAAGGCCATGAAACCATTGTTGATTGTTGTAAAAACCCATCTGATTCACTAATACCCCTTTAGGGAAGTAAATCTGCTGTCCTTACCTTACCTGGTTTGGACTACATGTGACTCCAGACCCACAACAATGTTGAGTCTTAAATTCCCTCTGAACAAGGAAATTAGGGATGGGCTGGCCTAGCCAGTGATGCCCACATCCCATGAATGAATAAAAAAAAATGGAGGAAAAAGCTGCACAGTATTCTGGGTGTGGTCTCATCAAAGCCCTGTACAATTGTAGCAAACTTCCAATCCCCATGCCTTTTAAAAATATTCTGTCTTTCTATTTTTTATTACAACCTCATACTTCCACCTTGTTGCCCACTCACTTAACTTCTCTATATCTTTTTGCAGCTTCTTTGCATCCTCCTCACAGTTTGCTCTCCCACCTAGCTTTGTATTGTCAGCAAACATTATTCTCTGTCTCTTTATCTAAGTCATGAACATTGATTATAAATAGCTGAGGCCCCAGCACTATTTCTTGTGGCACTCCACTAGTCACAACCTGCCAGCTTGAAAATGCCCCATTTATCCCTAGTCTGCTTCCAGTCCATTAATCCTCTATCCATGCTAATATATAACCCCCAACTCCACAAGTCCTTTTCTTACCATAGCTTTTGTATGGCACTTTATTGAATGCCTTTTGGAAATCCAAGTATACTACATCTACTGGCTCCCCTTTATCTACCCTGATATTTACACCCTCAAAAAACTTTAATAAATTTGTCAAAAAGATTTCCTTTCCGAAAAACCATGTTGACTTGTTCTAATTGTACTATGATTTTTGTAATTAAGACTTTCTTAATAATAGATTCCAGCATTTTCCCAATGACTAATGTCAGGTTTACTGGCCTGTACTTCAATTTTCTTTCTCGCTCCTTTCTTGAATAGCGGTGTTACAACTTTTGGAGATGGATCAACAAAATATTTTGCTTCCAATTTCTACCCTTCTTTCACATTCACATGGTCCATCTCCGACCCTTCCCTTCCATTCCTTGACTTCTCTGTCGTCATTTCTGGTGATATACTGTCTACCAATATTCATTACAAGCCCAGCACTTCCACAGCTACTTTGACCACACCTCCTCACACCCTGCTTCCTGTAAGGACTCCATCCCATTCTCCCAGTTTCTCTGCCTTCGTCACATCTGTTCCGATGATGCTACCTTCCAAAATAGCACTTCTGGCAAGTCTTCCTTTTTCCTGAGCCAAGGCTCCCCCCACACTGCAGTCAACAGGGCCCTCAACCATATCCGAACCATTTCCAGCACTTCTGCTCTCCCTCCCAGAACCATGTTAGTGGGTTCCCTTGACCTCACTTTTCACCCCACCAGTCTCCGCATTCAAAGGATAATCCTCCGTTATTTCTGCCAACTCCAGCATGATGCCACTATCAAACACATCTTCCTCTCACCTCCCCTGTCAGCATTCCATAGGGACCATTCCCTCTATGACACCCTGGTCCACTCCTCTATCACCCTCAACACCTCATCCCCTTCCCATGGCACATTTCCATGCAATCACAAATGGTGTAACACCTGTCCCTTTACCTCCTCCCTCCTCACCGCCCAACCACTTCCAGGTGAAGCAGCAGTTCACTTGCACATCTTTCAATTTAGTCTACTGCATTCACTGCTCACAATGTGGTCTCCTCTACATTGGGGAGACTAATGCAGGGTGACTGTCATGAAGAGATTAATGTCTATAATGTTATTGGAAATTATTTTTTAAAATAGAGCTTAATGGTGTCTGTGTCTATGGATGTGTATGTGTGTGTGTTTTAATTGGATTAAAGCCAGCTAGTCTGGGTGCTTTGACGTATAGAAAGAAGTAGGTTTGAAATGGTAATTAGGTAAACCGTAAGGAAGTTAAAAAGGTTAAGTGTACATTTGCATTTGTTGAATAAAGCATTCAAGAGTAGGAGCAAAATTTTGCACCTAGCTGGGAGATGCCAAGCAAAGTGTTTATATTACTAATAAAATTAGTGGGATAAAAATGTGACGTTAGAAGATGTGACATTAAAAGCCTAGGATACAATGGAAAATTTACATTCAAAGGAAAAGCTAGGTATAAACAGAAAGGACTTTGTGTGTGTAAGGCAGAAACATTTAAGACCTAACCAGCCTGTACACCTGCATGTGGGTCTACAAGGAACCTCATTTTGAATTTGTACGGTCAAATATGCTTTGCCTGGAGTCTTTTTAAACCTATGAGTTTTACTGTTGCTTTAACGAGGGTGTAACTGAGACCCAGGTTAATAAGGGGATTTTTGTAGTTACTATAGTAGTACTTTTAATCTTTCCTGTATTAATAAATGTTTAATATAGTTTTATAAAAAACCTCTTGGGATTCAGTGGTCTTATTACTAATAAATTCAAATCCTGCACCTCAAAATATACGAATTACAAAAAATAGATCATGACAGTTGTTTCAAGTTTCCCTCGAGATTTGAACAACTCAGCTTTTACCATCGGCTATATCATAATAGTGACCGCTTTGCTGAACACCTTCTCAGTCTATAAGCATGACCACAGCCTTTCTATTGCTTGCCATTTCAATTCATCATCTTCTCATGCTCACATTTCTGCCCTTGGCCAGCTACAATGTTCCAGTGAGACTCAACACAAACTGGAGGAACAGCACCTAATTTTCCAATTAGGTACTTTTTGGCCTTCTGGACTTAAAATTGAGTTCAACAACTTCACACAATGAAGTCTGCCCTCTAAGATAAAAAAAAATACTGTGGATGCTGGAAATCTGAAATGAAAACAGAAAATGCATTTTGGAAATCCAAGGATACTACATCTACTAGTTCCCCTTTATCTACCCTGATAGTTACATCCTCAAAAAACTCTTAACAAATTTGTCAAAAGAATTTCCATTTCGTAAAACCACATTGACTTGTTCTAATCGTACTATGCTTTACACAGGTAAGACTTTTTAAATAATAGATTCCAGCACTTGCCCAATGAATCACATGATTTCCTTTTCATGTTGACTCTGCCCAATCATATCGTTATTTTCTAAGTGTCCAGTTATCACATCCTTTATAATAGATTCTAACATTTTCCCTACTATTGACGTCAAACTAACAGGTCTGTAGTTCTCCATTTTCTCCCTCCCTCCCTCCCTCCCTCCTTACTGATGTGGGGTTACATTTGCTACTTTCCAGTCCGGAACCTTTCCAGAATCTATAGAATTTTGAAAGATAACCACCAATGCATCCACTATCTCTATAGCACCTTCTTCAACACTCTGGGATGCAGCTCATCTGGTCCAGGGGATTTATCAACCTTCAATCCAATTAAATTTTTGAGTACTACCTCTTTAGTAATACTAATTTCTTTCAGTTCCTCATTTTCACAAGTCCACCAAGGGACTTAGTATCTCTGGGAGGCTTTCTATATCTTCTTCTGTGAAGACGGACACAAAGTAATTGTTTAGTTTCTCCGCCATTTCCCTATTTTCCATTATACATTTTCCTATCTCTGCCTGCAATGGATCCAAATATTCCCATGTTTACTAGCACATGGCATTGGGAGTAATCCTGATATTACTACTTTTGAAGTCCTGCTTTTCAATTTCTTTCTTAACTCCCTAAAATCTGCTTTCAGAACCTCATCCCTCTTCCCACCTATGTCGTTGTACCAATGTGGACATGACTTCAGGCTGTTCACCCTCCCACAGAAGAATGTCCTGCAGCCAATCTGTGACACCCTTGACCCTGGAACCCTAGAGGGAACAAACCACCCTGGAGTCATGTCTACAGCTGCCGAAACACCTGTCAGTTCCCCTGACTAACAAATCCCCTATCTTCCACTCTTCTTCCCCCCCCCCACCCCGTGCAGCTGAGCCGCCCGTTATGCCATAAACTTGGCTCTTGCTGCACTCCTTTGAGAAACCATCGCCTTCATCAGTATCCAAAATGGAAAATCGGTTAGTGAGCGAGATCGACTCAGGGGGCTCATGCACTATCTGCCTGGTTCTCCTAGATTGCCTACATGCTCCTAACCTGCGGTATGACCACCTCCGTAAATGTGCTATCCACATAATTCTTTGCCTTGCGGGTGCACCACAGTGAATCCAGCCGCCACTCTAGTTCCAAAGCCCGGAACTCAAGCTTCTGCAGCCAGTGACACTTCCTGCAGATGTGTTTGTCTGGGACACATGGTGCATCCATCATTTTCCACATTCCACAGGAAACACATTCCATTCAGCTGATCTGCCCTGCCATACTTGTATTATAAATTGAATAAATTACCAGTGACTCACTAGTTTCTTCCCCTGTACCGAAGCTAAAAACGCCTGCCTGTTCCTAATGAATCCTCTATCTTCCACTGTTCTTTCTCCCCTCCTGTGCAGCTGAGCCATCCTTTGTGCCACAGACTTGGCTCCTGCTGCATAAATACTGGAGGCTGGAAAAGGTAGATTTAGGTATTCACTGTCTCCGGGTCCTCTTTTCACCCAGTCTTCTAGATGCTGCTGACTACCTCCAGGTCCTCCTTTCACCTGCTCTTCCACATGCTGCTGACTGCCTCTGGGTCCTCCTGTCACCTGCTCTTCTGCAGATCTGCGTGCTTCTCCAGTGCCCACTGAGTAGTCTGCTGGGGCTGGCTCTCCATGAGGGTCGCCAATGTCTCGATGGAGGAAGCCAAGCACATACACACCAGAGACATGGCAGCACTGATGAGCTGGACAGACTCCTCCACTGTCCGTGCCAATGTGCGCATTCCAGTTGGAATCCTCGCCAGATGTTTCTTTACATCGTGCAGCAGCTCTAGAATTTGCCTACTTGTCAAAGACCTCAGGGGCATGTCACCAATCTGAGACTCAGCATCACCTTGGCCGCAGACAGTTCTCAGATTGTCAGTGGCCTCAACATTCAGTGACTCCACCAGCTGCTTGGGCATGTCTGAGCTGTGCTCACCAATCCATGAACTTTAACCTGTGTGTGAACATACACCCACTGACATGGTAGTATCTGGACTGGTGGAGGGTGCAGGAGATTGACATGATGGGCAGCCTCTGAGGTCCCCTTACCCGCTTAGAAGTGAGCGCTATCCCCCGGTCATTGCATTCTGCTCTCTATTCTTCTGCCTGATCAGCATGAGAGGACAGATAAATTAAAGGGTTATGCATCATTCCCATTACTCCCAGTGTTAATCTCCATGTGTCCACATCAGCCCTATGTGTACACCAGGGGCACCCTTGTGTTAATGCATTCAGCGTTTACTCTCTTGTGTCCACATTCCTGTACTGTCATCTGTCATGGAGCAGCCACCATGCTGTCCTGCCAGTTCCATCACCTCCTCCTTCTTGGCAGTTAGGATGGCAAACGCTCCACAAGTCTTAGCCTGGTCCTTCACATTCCGGGCTGTCTCCTCCTTCAAGCACAAAGATGAACGATATTAATCGCTCCATCAAGCTAGCACAATATTTAAGTTGGTGGCAGCCCAGCTATCAATAATCAGGGCACACCAATGCTTCTTGCATGCGGCTACTCTCGAGAGACTTTTCTGCAGTCAGCAATCACAACCAGGCACCTCTCATCAAAATGCCACCATGCCTCAAAGAGGCTGCTGCCTTACCCCTTTGCCATTGACACCCTCTCCACCTAGCTCACACACTCACCCTGCCACCTGCAAGCCCAAAACAGAAATGAGGTATGGAATATAACCTTAGCAGAACAAATAAGCTCACTAATGCACTTGCAGCATTGGAGCCAGGATCCGGGGATAACCCCATGTCTGTTGACCTCCTCTGCAATCTCTGTCCAGGTTTGCTTGGTCATTTGGGTGGTATACTTCTCATCTCATAGGGGAATAGAATCTCTCACATTGTCTTTGCAGCATGCAGGAGAGCCTTCAGAGAGGCACCACTGCACCATCGGCCACCCAGGATTTTCCATCCATCATCGTCTGTGGATTTTCTTGCCTTCTTCAGATGTTATGGCAGTGCCAATGATTTTGAGTGCTTGTAGCCCTTTAAATATGGCACTAACACCTGCACAGCATGATCTCATGCCACCTTCACTTCCATGCCCGCATCCGCTCCTTTAGTGGTCTGCCCACATGCCTAATGACCCTTAATTGGCCGGCCTCTGAAAGAACACATAGAGCCGGTTGAACTCCTTCCAAGCACCAGCGGCTCCTGAATCCGGCCTCAACAGCAGGACATGGGGTCTTCACCAAGATTCAGCCCCAAGGCAGAATATTACCCCCTTTGAAGATTTTCTGACGTTGGGACCAAAAGCAGGTTTTAACCCTGCTGGTAATGCCTGCCTGCCTGTCTGCATGATCTTACATGAGGCAGCCAATTAAGAGGCCATCTTGGTAGCACCATCCAATTAATGTGGAACTGCTGGGTCAAAGGGAGGGCATACAAAGATGTCCTGCCAGCAGTTCCACCAGAAGAAATAGGTACTCCAGAAGGGCATCCCCTCCTGTGGCAGAAAAGGCTCTAGGTGGGGGTGGGTCCATTAAAAAAGGAGGACTTGCGGGTCCCATCGGCTGACAAAGGGCCTCCACCAACAACTAGCCAGGCTTTGACCATGGCATACGGCTGGCCTACCACTTGGAAGATCCTGGTGGTGTCCCCAATCTGGCTTCAAGTAGCTAGTTAATTGCCACTAATAGGCTACCTGCCACTGGTTAGCTGCTTTTGTTACTCACCCGCCTCCAACAAGTTTGCCTGGAGGCATGAACACGTCGACCCACTGACAACTGGTCCAACCTCTGTGGGTCTCCGAAGGTTCAGCCCAGAAAATCACAGACAGACATCATGTTGGGTCAGCTTGTTGCCATACAAGCTCAGTCTCCTCTCATGCAAGCTGAGTGCTGCCATCATGCCTGGGAATGCCAGTGTTCAAAAGGAATTTGCAGGATGTGACAGCAACCCACCAGTTAGTCCTCCAACACATTACTAAGATTGCTCAGGCATCGCACCGGTGGACTGGCTGTGGCTCCATGAAGCACAAAACTGTTGCCTTCTCTTACAATGATAGCATACATGATCTCACCACCAGCGCCACTATTATTGCATTCTCCCTTGCTAGTCCTCCTCTTCTGCTGCTTCTCAGCTTCTCTCCTGATGGGTGTTGGCAAGGATGTTCCCACATAACAACAAGGTTTTGCAGCATGCAATCTACTATCATAAACTTTGTGACCAATTCAACCGTGTACTGCAGGGCTCCACCAGAGTGGTCTTGGCAGCAGAACTGCTGCTTCAGTGCACCAATAGTCTGCTCTATAACATTTCTAATGGCAATATGGCTCTCATTGTATGTATGCCGTGTACATGTGCCGGGTTTGTGAACCAGAGTCATGAACCATACCATCAGCGAATGGCCCTTATCACCCACTTGCTACCCTTTGGATTGCCAAGGTGGTTGAAATACAGCTGATATAGCTGGACAGCCACATAATTAAGGCATTATGAATGTTGCCAGGACACCAAGCACTGACCTGCATGATGCACTGGCTATAGTCACACACCAGCTGTACATTAAGGATGTGGAATGCCTTTAGGTTCTGGCACAGGGCAGAAGTAACATGCAGTGCTGACAAGATATGCAGTCAGAGGTACTCTGCTCCAGGGGTAAGCCTACAAACCTTGCAAACTCTAGTGCTCTCTCTGCCTGCTTCTCTCTGGCAGGAGAGAATGAAATGAAATTCTCTCACTTTGAATAGAGGAAGCCTCAGTGGGCTCCCTTATGCAACAGTGGACAATAAACTGCAAGATATTGCTAATATCTCCAGCAATAGCTTAGAAGGTCCTGAATGCATAAAAGTTCATAGTCAGTCACCTTCACAGCCACTGGCAATGCGATACTTGCTCTACTCTGAGGTTGGAGTCGTAGCCGCAGCAGGTGGCAGATTTCAGTGAGGACCTCTGTGGTGAAGCAAAGAAGCCTCAAACATTGATCGTTGCTGTAGTTCAGGTAGGACAATTCTATACTGCGATATAGCTTCCACTGGGAGCCTTTTTCTCACCTAGCAGCTTGCCCACTCTGTATGGCCTCTGTTCATTCTCCCAGGCATACTCAATTTCAAGAGGAAAGCCTACTAGTGCACCAATGTGTGTAAGCAATGAGTTTAGCAAAAAATACTTCAATACCACACCACTCCTTGTAGAATTTTGAAACTTGAAACAATTATGGAAAACAACAAAAACTTGTAAAATTGCAGCAACAGGTATAAGAAATCAACCAGTAACTAACATGTAAATAATTGATGAGCCATTCAAATAACGTTGGCGGGGTATCCTTCATGTTGCTCAAGGCATAGCAAATATGCAGCCTTAACTGAGAGCATCCGCAAGAGTGCAGAACTTTAAAATGGCAGCACAAGCATCAAACCAACCTAAGCAACTATGTCTTGAAGTGCCTGCTCTGCATACTTCCAGCGCACATCAGAAGTGTGCACACGCACCGCAGACCCCATTTTCAATCCTTAACAACACTGGTTGCAAGGAAGCGCTACCGACCTTAATTTCTCATCCTAGGACTAGGGGACATGGCCTAACATCCGGAGCCAGGCTTTTCAGTAGTGGATTTAGGAAACACTTCTACATGCAAGGTATAGTAGAAGTTTGCAACTCTCTTCCGCAAAACGCAGTTGATGCTAGGTCAATTATTAATTTAGGGTTTGAAATTGACAGATTTTTGTTAACCAAAGGTATTAAGGGGTATGAGCAAAGGCAGGTATCTGAAGTTTGGTAACAAGTCAACCATGATCTCAATGAACGGCAGGACAGGCTCAAGGGGCCAAAAGACTATTCCTGTTGTTTTGTTCCACCCCTTTAACATTCCAAGTTCTCCTCTTACACTTCCTCCTCTCTCTCTGTCGCGAATCTCTCCATCACTTCCATCAACCTATTCTTTCTTCTCACTACCAATTATACTAGAGAACAAGCTTCTGCTAGCCTTATCCACTAACGTCCCCTGTCCTCCTTGCCCTTCTCAGACCCAAAGCCTTCAATATTCTTCAGCAATTATGATTTTTTGACATAATTTCCTGGGGCTTCCTGGTGTGTTCTATTTGATATCATAGTTCTTTCATTTATTTTTCAGCTGTTTAGTCTTCCTTATCTCAGAACAATAAATGGGTACAACAACAGGAGGGGAGAGACCATGATCATGAAGGTGGTTCTCCCAGGACGTGGCTAGCCCATTACACTTCGCCTGCGATGTCCCCAAATGCAGGATACTCAACTGCAAAATTTGTGGTAGTGGGGGACTGCGTTCGCACTCCCCCCAATTTACAATTCAAATAATAGATTTTGTATCTTTCACCTTTTTTTCTATTTCGATTCAGCAACGTTTTCCGAAAGAACAGGAGAATAAATAATCTTTAGCACATGGGAATGTCAGGACAGGAGAGGCAGTAAGCTATACTAGGAAAGAGACACAAAAGGGGAGCATAGGTTGGGGTGTGAATCAAAGACCTAGAAACAAGGAGTGTGGTGAGAGACAACCAGTGATAGACCTAACAAGACCATCACCAAGAAGAGAGAATCTCCTCTTGTCATTCAATGGCATTACCATAGCTGAATCCCCCAATACTACCCACCAACCAACACACCATTGACGTGAAACTTAACTGGACCAGCCATATAAATACTGTGGCTACAACAACACAGCAGAGGCCAGGAATTCTACCAAAGGAAGTAACCCACCTCCTGACTCCTCAAAGTCTGTCCACCATCTACAAGGCATAAGTCAGGAATGTGATGGAATACTCTCCACTTGCTTGGGCTAATGCAGCTCCAACACTCAAGAAACTCATCACCATCTAGGACAGAGTAGTTCAATTGATTGGCACCACTTTAAATATCGACTTCCTCTGTCACAGGCAGACAGTGGCAAAGGTGTGTACTATTCACAAGATGCACTGCAGCAACTCGCCAAGGCTCCTTTAAAATCACTTTCAAACCCGTGGCCTCCAAGTGCATGGGAGCACCACCATCTGCAAGCATACTGCTAAGCCACATACCATCCTGATTTGGAAATATAATGCCATTCCTTCATCGTCATTGGGTCAAAATCCCGGAACTCCCTCCCTAACAACATCGTGGGTGTGGGTGTACACCACAAGGATTGCAGCGAACCACCACCTTCTCAAGGACAATTAGGGATGGACAATAAATGCTGAGCTTGCCAGCGATGCTCGCAGCCCATGAACAAATTTTAAAAGGTAGAGACCCAGCTAGGTGGAATGGATACAGAAAAATAGATACAGGAAATTGCGTTCAAAGCAAAACAGCGATTACATAGGAATATCAACCAATGTTTCATTTGAAAGATCAAAACGAAAATTGGGGCATGATGGCAGAGACCAGGGAACAGAAAGAAAACATGATACCGGGCAGAGGGGAGAAGAAGATAAGCCAGTCAGACAGAATTACAGAAACACAAATATTGGCAGTAGACAGGACTTACCATTAGCTTCTCACATAGTACATCATTGTACTTCTCTTTGAGGAAAATAATTCAATTACAAACAATAAACTAAAATACTTCATGCTTGCCTGCTGTTCTTGTATTGCTTTACGCTGAACCTCAATAGTTTGTTTATTTTCCTGCAATTTCTTATCTTTTTGCCAAAGTTCATTATCCATGGCTAATTTCCACCTCTTAATTTTCTCAGCCTCATGGAACAGTTTTGTGTACAGTTGGCTTATGTGTTCAGTGTTCTATTGAAAATTAATGTAAACATGTTAGCAATTCTTGGGTCCTCTATGAGACTATAAACACCCAATCACTATTTGAGTAATCAAAAAAATACCCTAAATTAAGCAGAAACAAATTTCAGGTACATATTGGATGCTGATATCAACTTCAACCATAAAACTGAATGATCAAAGGTCTTTCTTCAGGAAGTTTCTCTTATAAAATTCTTACGAAGTTTTATCTTGCATTAAGAGTACACTGTTCTTTAAATGCATGATTGCATAATTTTATTGGTGAATAAAATGGGCTGTTGCTGTGGGGCGGCTTAGTTTTAAGTCGCTCTATTTGAAACTGACTTCTGTTATGGCGGGAGAGGGTGGGGGGGATACGCAAGCAATACGCCTCCATAAAATTCAGCCCTCAGATCCAAAGTGAATGCACACTTTCAATTCCAGATTTGCCCAGTGATTTAGTCTATGCCCATTCGTAAATTTTTCTTTTTCAGATAGCATGCTTGATTATTCGAGGGCTGCCAAATTATGCTGTGATTTTACTGTGGGGTGGGACAAGGAGACAGGTTCCAAGTCTACCTCAGCCAGAACAGATATTGAACCCTATGCTATTGCTGCAATTCTGAATCAAATGCTAGCTGCCTCACCAACAGAGCTAACTGGCTCCCCTGTAAGTGCTATCCAATCTATACTTTAGATCAGTATCTTTCATCAGAGTTGAAGACTAAAAGACATATACACTGACAATACCCAGCTTCACTGCACCAGCATCTCATAGTCACAGAGTCATAGAGGTCGACAGCACTGAAAAAGGCCCTTTGGCCCATCGAATCTACGCCGGTCAAACAAACACCTAAATATTCTAATCCCATTTTCCAGCACTAGGCCCATAACCTTGTATGCCGTGGCATCACAAGTGCACATCCAAATACTTCTTAAATGTTATGAGGGTTTCTGCCTCTACCACCTCTTCAGGCAGTGAGTTCCAGATTCCCACCACCCTCTGGGTGAAAAAATTCTTCCTCACATCCCCTCTAAACCTCCTGCCCCTTACCTTAAATCTATGTCCCCTAGTTATTGATCCCTCCACCAAGGGGAAAAGTTCCTTCCTGTCTACTCTATCTATGCCCCTCACAATTTTATACATCACACTCATGTCCCCCCTCAGTCTTCTCTGCTCCAGGGAAAATAACCCCAGTTTATCCAATCTCTCCTCATAAATGAAACTCTCCAGCCCAGGCACCATCCTGGTAAATGTCCTCTGCACTCTCTCAAGTGCAATCACATCCTTCCTATAAAGCGGATTCCAGAACTGCATGCAACACTCTAGCTGTGGCCTAACCAATGTTTTATACAGTTCCAGCATAACCTCCCTGCTCTTATATTCTATGCCTCGGCTAATAAAGGCAAGTATCCCATATGCCTTCTTAACCACCTTATCTACCTGTCCCACTACCTTAAGGGACTGGTGGACATGCACACCAAGGTCCCTCTGATCCTCAGTACTTCCCAGAGTCCTACCATTCATCATGTACTCCCGTAACTTGTTTGTCCTACCCCAGTGCATCACCTCACACATATCCAGATTGAATTCCATTTGCCATTGATCAGCCCATCTGACCAGCCATCTATATCCTCCTGTAATCTAAGGCTATCCTCCTCACTATTTACCACCCCACCAATTTTCGTGTCATCCATGAACTTACTGATCAACCCTCCTACGTTCAAGTCTAAATCGTTTATAGATACCACAAACAACAAGAAACCCAACACCGATCCCTGTGGAACCCCGCTGGACACAGGCATCCAGTCACAAAAACACCTCTCAACCATCACCCTCTGCTTCCTGCCACTCAGTCAGTTCTGAATCCAATTAGCCAAATTGCCTTGGATCCCATGGGCTCTTACCTTATCAGGATCTTATCAAAAGCTTATCAAAATCTTATCAAAATCTCTCTCAACTCCTCCATTCTTGTTAAATTATCAAACTGCTTATGTGAAATCCTGTGCTGGATGAGCAGAAATTTGCTCCAATTAAATATTGGGAAGAGTGAAGCCATTGCTCTTCATCTCCGCTCCAAATTCGGTTCCCAGCTACTGGCTTATTCCCTCTCCCAGGCAACAGCCTGACATTCAGCCAGTCTGTTCGCAACCTTGATGTCACATCTGATCCTGAGATGATCTTCCAACCTCATAATTGTGCCATCACTAAGACCAGATATTTCCACTTCTGTAACAATGCCTGACTTTGTCCTTTTCTCAACTAATCTACTGCTAAAATCCTTAGTTATTTCTAGACTTCACTATTCCAATACACTCATACCTAGTCTCTTACATTCTATCTTCCATAAACTTGAGTGATTCGAAAATCTGCTGCCCATACCTTCAATCGCACCAAGCCCCGTTCTCCTTTCATCCCCATGCTCACTGACCACATTGGCTCCCAGTCAAGCAACACCTTGATTTTCTAATACTCATCCTTGATAAATGACTCCAAAGTGTCACCCCTCCGTTAGTCTGCAATCTCATCCAGCCTCATAATCCTCCAAGATATCTGTGTTCCTCTAATTCTGGCTTCTTGAACATCCCCAATTTTAAACATTCCATCATTGGTAGCTGCACCTTCAGTTCTCTAGACCCTAAGCTCTGGAATATCTTCCCTAAACCGCTCTGCCTCTTTACCTTGCTTTCCTTCTTTAAGACACTCCTTAACACCTACTCCTTTAACCAAGCTTTTGGTCATCTGACTTAATTTCTCCTTATGTCACTAGATGTCATATTTTGTTTTATAATGCTTCTGTGAAATGCCTTGGGGTGCTTTATTATTTTAAAGGTGCTATATAAATACAAGTTGTTATTGTTGATGTTAAATGGCCAACCCACCTCCTAGCTGGTGATTAGGTGCTCACTCCTCACTCCACCCCTGTTAAAACCAGAAAGTGGACAGGTTTGAGGTGGGTTGGTCTCCTTTTTCTGATTTTTAGCTTTTCAACCTCCTCTCAAACAAAACCCGCCCTTATTAGGGGTGTTACAATTCCCTCCATAATTTCTAAAATACACTTCTCATGAACAAGGCTTCGAGCTTGCAGTTCACAACTAGAATATTTATCCTAATATGTACATAGGCTTCAAATGTTTGAAACATTTCCACATTGATAAGCATGGGACACATTCGGCCTGGATAAAGCCTCAGCACTCTGGTTCTAAAAATGCAGGGCACCACTCCACAAGGCTATATATAGCATGGACAAAATGGCCCACAAATGCAGAAAGTTTAAACTCTTTTGTTCCAAAGTAAATGCAAGCCCCGTGTTTTTTACCATTAGCATTCAAGGATTATTCTTAGTGTACAGAGAATAATAAAATTCAGAATGATCAATTATTACTGGTTCAGTTGCCACTGTTTTCAAATGACTAACCTCTTTTTCCACACAGCGCATCTTCTGTGGCTTTAGTAAAATAGGATCTATAAAATCTAAACAAAAAACCCTTGCTTAGAAAGTTAAAATTAATGAAAGATTTAATAGTTTTCTTTGAACAAAATTCTTCACACATTATTTATTGTTGCTACAAAATACTGTAAGAACATGTCAAAAGGCTTATCAAAATTTTCATTGTTGAGCAGGCAAGTTTCAATTACACGCTTCACAGCCTTCAGGACTCAACATTGAGTTCAACAATTGCAGATCAAAATCTTTGTGACCATTTTGTTTCCTTTTCTTTGCATGTTTCAATTTTTCTTTTATTTTTTCTTTCAGTCAGCAGCACACCTGCTCTGAGAACATCTTTTGTTTCTTTGTTTCATGTCTTGCCCCATCACCATTCCCTTTGTCCCTGGAAAACTAACTCTTCTGTCAATCTCTCCTGTCTTTTTTCACCATATCACAAATCTGCCTATTGTCCATGTCCCAGCCACCCCTTGTTCAAAATCTATTACATTTCTAATTTTTCCCAATTGTGATGAAAGGTTGCAGATCTGAAATGTTACCTCTGGGTGGAATCATCTGAACCCATCAGCAGCGGAAAGCTTGGCGAGCAGGGGAACTTAATTTGGTGACGGCTGAACGAACTTCTGCAATTAGGTTCTGAGGACTTTAAAGGCAAGGCGACCTTCCCGACGAACAATGCCAAGAAGCCCTTTGCATGCACTGTCAAGTGTTGCATGCAATGGTGGATTTACAGTTAATTGAGCTCTTTGCTCAGCTTCATTTATGCCCTGCCACTCACTCCCCCCACCCCTGCAACACAACCCAAGACTACGCGGCATTGGCGTTTTCAGTCACATAACTACTTCTGCACACTATCACTTAACCTCAGTTTCACAAGCATAGTATTCGAGTCATCACTAATTTTACGTTCTTAACTCATTACACACTCTCTCATGGCAAATACCTGCAATGAGATTTGATTTTAATATATAATAAAACGACTGTCTTTAATCCCTGAAGCACCCCTATCCAATTGCTGGGGGAATGGCCCTTCTCTGAGTAAATGTATCAATTTATTCAGAGAAATCATGTTGCAGATGTCTCACAGTCGGGAGCGCCTAATCACAATTTGCCTATTAAAAGCTGCAACCATAAACAGGGCCACTCCAAGCTGGGACCACTCTGAACTGGGACTACTCCACCAGAGGAATCACTCAGCTCCGCCTGAGATTGCTGCTGCTAATGCTGCACTACTTGAACAAGCTGCCTGTTCCTCCGCCTTCCAGAATGAGGAATTTGTTGTTCTCTCTGCACTGGGGATGCTCAAGCTTTCTTGCTCCGTGCTGGGGATCTGTTTGTGAGGCAGCTCCATGCTGGGGATATTGCGCCTGTGTGTGTGTGTGTGTGTGTGTTTGCGTGCAGGTGCGAGCAGCAACTCGGCGCCGGGGACACGCTGGCAGCAAAGCTAATTTTCCTCTATCCAAAGCGACGTTAAGGAGCGAATAAGAGTTGGCGAGCAGAATGAGTCAGCCCAAGTCGCCGATGCAAAAGGCAAAATGCAGCAATCCATTGATTCAGAATTTTGTTTTAAAACAAAATCCTGCCAAGAATTTTGAGGCTATCACTACTTGCAGATTGTTACAAAGAGATGTTCATTTTTTTAAAAGAAATTGCTGCATATTATTTATTGAAGTTAAGGTTTGGGAGTTGAGCTGTTTTGTTTTTCCAGTTTTGTTCACAAGAATAAAATCCCACTGTAGTTTCTAGTTGAAAGAAACTTTTTCAAGGGTTAAAAGCAAAAAACTGCAGATGCTGGAAATCCAAAACAAAAACAAAAGTAAAAATACCTAGAAAAACTCAGCAGGTCTGACAACATCTGCATTTTGCAAGGGTTACTGTTTCTCATTGAAATGGAGTCAGTGCAAGAGTATTGCAAAAGCTGATCATTCTAATACAGGGTCTGTTTTACACTGCTTGCTGTGTGACACTCAAGGATTTAAACACCCCAAATCCAGTGCCTATGCATATGGTGCTGATACTTTCAGGAGAATCTCAGTGGATCCAATGCCAACCTTCATAGCATAGTTGCAGCAACTCTCCGCTGAGCACTTATTCATCATTTTGGGGCCCCCCTTTGATTTGGGGGCCCCGTGCCATGGCACGGTCTGTTTCATTGTAAATCCGCCCCTGCATACGTGCTCATTAAAAGGCCAGTTCGCCAGATTTAAGTTCCCCCTACAAATTAAGTTCCCTGCCAGTCAGAAATTAGAATGTCTACATTTATAGCTGCATTTAAGTGGCATGCATATGTCGAGGCTGACTTCACCACAACTTTGAATTACGTAGATAAAAGCAAAGAACTGCGGATGCTGGAAATCCAAAACAAAAACAGAAACAGAAACACCTGGAAAAACTTAGCAGGTCTGGCAGCATCAGCGGAGAAGAGCACAGTTGACGTTTCAAGTCCGCATGACCTTTCAACAGAACTAAGTAAAAATAGGAAAGGGGTGAACTATAAGCTGGTTTAAGGCTTTGTGGGGGGGTTATTGGGACAAGCAGCCAGTAATAGGTGGAGATAACCAAAAGATGTCACAGACAAAAGGACAAAGAGGTGTTGAAGGTGGTGATATTATCTAAAGGAATGTGCTAATGAAGAGTAGAAAGCAGGACAGACAAGGTACAGATAGCTCTAGTGGGGATGGGGTGAAGGAACACTAAAAGGGCTAAAAGGTAGAGATAAACAATGGGTGGAAATACATTTAAAAATAATAGAAATAGGTGAGAAAAGAAAAATCTATATAAATTATTGTAAGAAACAAAAAGGATGGGAAAGAAACGGAAAGGGGGTGGGGATGCAAGAGAGAGTTCAAGATCTAAAATTGTTGAACTCAATGTTCAGTCTGGAAGGCTGTAAAGTGCCTAGTCGTTAGATGAGGTGCTGTTCCTCCAGTTTGCGTTGAGCTTCATTGGAACAATGCAGCAAGCCAAGGACAGACATGTGGGCAAGAGAGCAGGGTGGAGTGTTGAAATGGCAAGCAATAGGGAGGTCTGGGTAGTGCTTGCGGATAGACCGAAGGTGTTCTGCAAAGCGGTCACCCAGTCTGTGTTTGGTCTCTCCAATGTAGCGGAAACCGCATTGGAAGCAACGAATGCAGTAGACTAAGTTGAGGGAAATGCAAGTGAAATGCTGCTTCACTTCAAAGGAGTGTGTGGGCCCTTGGACAGTGAGGAGAGAGGAAGTGAAGGGGCAGGTGTTGCATCTTCTGTGGTTGCATGGGAAGGTGCCATGGGAGGGGGTTGAAGTGTAGGGGGTGATGGAGGAGTGGGCCAGGGTGTCAGGGAGGGAATTGTCCCTGCGGAATGCCGCCGGGGGGGTGAAAGGAAGATGTGTTTGGTGGTGGCATCATGCTGGAGTTGGCGGAAATGGGGGAGGATGATCCTTTGAATGCAGAAGCTGGTGCAGTGATAGGTGAGGACAAGGGGGACCCTATCATGTTTCTGGGAGGGAGGAGGAGGCGTG
The DNA here is from genome assembly GCF_017639515.1 of Carcharodon carcharias. Taxonomy (NCBI): domain Eukaryota; kingdom Metazoa; phylum Chordata; class Chondrichthyes; order Lamniformes; family Lamnidae; genus Carcharodon; species Carcharodon carcharias. The sequence continues at coordinate 58,056,532 of NC_054475.1, read as the reverse complement.
AGGGCGGATGCGCAGGAAATGGGCCGGACATGGTTGAGGGCCCTGTCAACCACCGTGCGTGGTTAAGGAAGAAGGAGGATATGTCAGAGGAACTGTTTTTGAAAGTGGCATCATCAGAACAGATGCGACGGAGGCGAAGGAACTGAGAGAATGGGATGGAGTTCTTACAGGAAGCGGGGTGTGAGGAGCTGTAGTCGAGGTAGCTGCGGGAGTCGGTAGGCTTGTAATGGATATTGGTGGACAGTCTATCACCAGAAATTGTGACAGAGAGGTCAAGGAAGGGAAGGGAAGTGTCAGAGATGAAACATGTGAAAATGATGGAGGGGTGGAGATTGAAGGCAAAATTAATAACTTTTTCCAGGTCCCGATGAAAGCATGAAGCAGCACCGAAGTAATCATCGATGTACTGGAGAAAGAGTTGTGGGAGGGGGCCGGAGTAGGACTGGAACAAGGAATGTTCCACATACCCCATAAACAGACAGGCATAGCTGGGGCCCATGCGGGTACCCATAGCCACACCTTTTATTTGGAGGAAGTGAGAGGAGTTAAAGGAGAAATTGTTCAGTATGAGAACAAGTTCAGCCAGACGGAGGAGAGTAGTGGTGGATGGGGATTGTTCGGGCCTCTGTTTGAGGAAGAAGTGGAGCACCGTCAGACCATCCTAGTGGGGGATGGAGGTGTAGAGGGATTGGACGTCCATGGTGAAGGGGAGGTGGTTGGAGCCAGGGAACTGGAAATTGTTGATGTGACGTAAGGTGTCAGAGGAACGTGATAGTATTCCCCTTATCCTCACTTGTCACCCCACCAGCCTCCGCATTCAAAGGATCACCCTCCGCCATTTCCGCCAACTCCAGCATGATGCCACCACCAAACACATCTTCCCTTCACCCCCCCATCCCCCGGCAGCATTCCTTAGGGATCGTTCCCTCCGGGACACCCTGGTCCATTCCTCCATCACCCCCTACACTTCAACCCCCTCTCACGGCACCTTCCCATGCAACCGCAGAAGGTGCAACACCTGCCCCTTCACTTCCTCTCTCCTCACCGTCCAAGGGCCCAAACACTCCTTTCAAGTGAAGCAGCATTTCACTTGCGTTTCCCTCAACTTAGTCTACTCCATTCATTGCTCCCAATACGGTTTCCTCTACATTGGAGAGGCCAAACGCGGACTGGGTGACCGCTTTGCAGAACACCTTCGGTCTATCCGCAAGCATTACCCAGACCTCCCTGTCGCTTGCCATTTCAACACTCCACCCTGCTCTCATGCCCAAATGTCTGTCCTTGGCTTGCTGCATTGTTCCAGTGAAGCTCAACGCAAACTGGAGGAACAGTACCTCATCTAACGACTAGGCACTTTACAGCCTTCCACATTGAACATTGAGTTCAACAATTCCCCACTAGAGCTATCTGTACCTTGTCTGTCCTGCTTTCTACTCTTAATTAGCACATTCCTTTAGATAATATCACCACCTTCAACACCTCTTTGTCCTTTTGTCTGTGACATCTTTTGGTTATCTCCACCTATTACTAGCTGCTTGTTGCTTGTCCCAACAACACCTCCTCCACAGCACCCCCACCCCCCGCCCCGCCCCCACCCCACCCCAGCCTTAAACCAGCTTATATTTCACCCCTTTCCTATTTTTACTTAGTTCTGTTGAAGGGTCATGAGGACTCGAAACATCAACTGGGCTCTTCTCCACCGATGCTGCCAGACCTGCTGAGTTTTTCCCGGTACTTCTGTTTCTGTTTTTGTTTTGAATTACATAGCCTCTGCTTTGGGTTTCTTGGGGATCGCTCACAAATGTCAGCCTCTTGATTGGGATTGGGCACTGGGAGGCCAAACTGCTCAAAAGGTTGGACACGAGAGGCAAGACCAGCGGGGAAGGGTGGAAGAGTGGAGCAAAGGCTGGATGTGGGAAGCAGGCTACGGGTGGAAAGGTGAAGAGAGGCTGACACAGGAGGCAGGTTAAGGGTGGAAGGGTGGACAGAGGCTGGACATAGGAGGCAGGCCAAGGGGGGAAGAACGGGACGCTGTCCAGGGACGGAAGACAGATTATCTGGGGCAGGGAGGGAGGCTGTACTGGGAAGGAAGCCACACTGTCAGGGGCAGGGAGGAAGGCAGCAAGGGAATGCAAGGGTACGGGGACATGGAATGTAGAGAAGGCCCTTCTTGTTGGGTGCGGTGGTTGGGTGGGGGAGGTATGGTGGTAAAAAGATGGACCTCGAAGGGCAGGGTCAGTGCTTTCGACAGGATCCTGGGAGTTGAACTGAGGGTACTGGGAAGCAGAGTTACAGTGAGAGGTTGGAGTGGGATCCGGTCAGTAGGGTGGCAGGTCCAGGTTATAGTCAGGTAGCTGAAAGTTTCATGGGTGGGTGGGTGGGAAGGGGGATGCGGGAAGGTCACAGAAACGGACAAAACAGGTGACATGGTTAACAGGAGGGATCAAGGTCAGGATGGGAATGTGGACGATAACAGGTGTACGCTCAGATGGGCGAGAAGGCATGTGGAGGGTGACAGTCATAGCTGCAAGGCTAAAAGGGTTCAAGGGTTACAGAGGGGAGTGAAATGGTTATATTGGTTGGATCAAGGGTGATGGGTGGAAGTTAGTGAGAGACAGAGGGTAGAAGGTGGTGAAACATGTCTGGAAAGTCTCACACATCAATTTTTCAAGGCTCCTCTTCACAACACAGTTGCCCTGCATGTATGAATCCTCAAAGTGGGAGGAGGGTTTTTTCAGGTGGATGGAATTCAAGCTCAGCACAACTGGTTAACTAAAGGGACACCCTGAAAATCATGAGGCAACTGGATGAGAACCATGCTCAGTTGTGTTCTCCTCTATATGGTGAAGCCCACACTACAACAGGTTTGCTCACTGACTCATGGGTCTCATAACATCATGATCTCACAAGGTCTGGAGCTGTAGTTTTTTCTGTGTGACTTGCCATCTGCAGCTGTAATAGGCAGGAATGAAGAAAGGGAAGGAGGTGGATACATTCAAGAGGCACAGCTGTTGAACGGCAGAAAATTCACGACTCTGTTAAACCTCCAACCTCTCAGGTGAATAATCATGGCTGACAAGGACTCATGTGATAAGTCCTTCCATGCTGCCAAGGCAATGGTCTCCCAATAGAGTCTCGAGGGTAATGGAGGAAAGCCAAATGGTGTCAGAGGGAGGGTTCTTGCACATGGTTGTCATCACCCCAGTCAAAGAGCACTGTCTCCATGCACAGTCATGTATGAAAGGGAGCACACTCATCTCTGTTCCTCCAAGATGTCCTTCACCTGGAAGGGGTGAAGTGGGGATGCCATGTCTATATGGAAACCAGGCACAGGGTTTAGTACTGGCCTGGTGGCTCTGAAATGGAGGCAAAACTGCAAAGTATATGCTCACTAAATTGATTTCGGCAAGTCATTCACAGATCCACTGAGGCCTAGGTGATGCAGGCTCCAGGTAGCCCTGCCTTCTACTGGGTCTCATCCAAATAAGGAGGAGGAGGGACAGGCGCAGGTTGACACAGGGCCAGGAGGAGCAACAGCATGAGCAGCAGGTCAGGAAGGTCTTGAAGGTCAGGATGATGACAATCAGGGGCCAGTGCGGCGGTGAACATTAGCCTGACCATGGGCATATTGTAGGCGCACACCTATCCACAGATGAGCGAGAGTTAATGTTGGTGGTGCCTTAGGACGTCCCGGAATGTGAATGCTCACATATGCCAGCTTCACCACCACCTTAAACTTCTTTGTCAGTGGCTTCTTCCAGGGCTCCACTGGGGACCTGTGCAGCATCTCCCAGTCAGCAACAAAAGTGCATAGGGGAGGTGACAGCTATCCTGTTCAGGAGAGCACTCCAATTTGTCCAATTCCACCTGGGTCCTGAAGGTTAGGCTGCGAGAACTTTGTGTTGTGCAGCAATCACAGGTTACAAGGGGCTACTGACTGCACACATGTGACCTTGAGAGCTCCCTGGCAATAGCCAGTCATATTCACCACTCTTTGAACATGCAGCTGATTTGTGATCACAGAAGACAAATCCTACATGTTTGTGCTCGGTTCGCAGGGAGTTCTCACAATGCCTACAGTTTGAACAACTTCCAGGTGCCACAAGTTTTTGGAGGACTTCAGTGATTGCAGGGCTGGTTCCTTGGGGACAAGCGATAGCCCCAGAAGACCTAGCTGATGTTCCCAGTTCGCTGTCCGCAAGGTCCCGATGAGGAGAGTTAAATTGCCACATATGCTTCCACAAGGTCCACTACTGAGCAGACAATAGGCCTCCTAAAGATGAGGTTCAGATGTTTGGGCCACTCAGGCTCTCCAATACTCAGCACAGACAGTATCCTGGATCATTGTTGTCTGCTCCACCCTGCACAACCTTACACAACAAAAGGAGGATGTCTTGACTGAGGGAGATATAGAAGGCCAAGGCTGGGATTTTCTGGCCCCATCACGGGTAGGACCAGCCCCAGGCGAGGCAGCGCTCCAGCCAGAAGTCCATTGACTTGTGGCGGCGGGTGGGTATGGAAAATCCCACCTCAAGCTGTCTCCTCCGACGGTGATGGGGATGGTGATGATGAGAGTCAGGATGTCACTGAGGCACATGCAGAGGCCCCTGAGGGTGCAATGCAGCAGAGAGACCCCTGACAATCTGATAGCTAGTAGGTTCCAGACAGAGTAAGCTGCTGAGGCATTTCCTTTACTATTTGGTTTTCTATCCCCTTCTGGTTGGAAAGCCTCAGCTCCTTTTTAGTAACAGACATACTTTGCTCTAATGTACCTTGATTTATGATTGCTAATTAAATTGCACTATTTAACGTCTGTCCTGCTGGTGGCTTGATCCTTTGCATGCATCAAACTGTGCTCATATAGAGCCTGGCGCTAAATGCATTAGAACCTGCAAAACACTACATTTTCCTACGACATCGGGCACCTGTAAGTAGAAATCAGGTTTTTCCAATGACCTCATAAAATTCGTGTGCATGGCAACTTGGGAGCAACATCAAATCTTATCTTGGCAGGGATGTACTCATGTCACCCTCATGCCTGCTCCCAATGGAGGGCAGACCTTGCAGAGAGTCCTTTCAGGTTGAACCAGATGTATGCGTCCACAGGGAAGAGTAGCATGCAAACACCATTTGACCTCGACCGGTTGCTCCTCCATGCAGATTGATCAGGGAAGATCATGTTCCAGCAGCACCACCTCCCCCCCACCGATTGTCACTCACCCATAGCAGTCATATCTCGTGATATCATTATCATGCCAAAAAAATTCAAGGTTATTTTGGAGTCCACTCACAGGATGCCTCAACTGCACTACGGCTCATTGATTGTAATCACTCCAGACCTTCTAATTGCAGAGATTCCTACAAATCTCAGTCCTAGGTGGCCTCACTATTATTACGAGACTGTGATCCATCATTCTGGACACCCCAGCTAAGGTAAAAATCTTTCCTGCATGGAACCTGCAGAGTTCTGTTAGAGCTGCTGATGCCTCCAGTAGCTGGCTCTTACTTCACTAAAGGGTAGAAGCTGTCATTGAATGTCATAGGAGCCTGTGAAGCAGCGGAGAGAGAGCCAGGAGTTTACGGAAAAAAATCTAAAAGTGATGTCATGGAAGTCCCAGAAATTGATTGATTGGTAAGTGTTGGCCTTTCCGGATTCAGCACAGAGGAGACGATTGGTGAATGACAGGTGAGTTATTATACAATACTGTCATAAACACTTCATATAAAGTTTAAGGTATGTCAGTGCAGTTCAGCAATGTGGAATGTGCATTATGCAGAATGTGGAAAGTCATGGAGGCAGAAAGTGTCCTCAATGGCTATATCTGCAGGAAATGTCAAGAGTTCCAGAAACTTGAGCTCTGGGTTTGGAACTCGAGCAGCGGCTGGAATCACTGTGCTGTATCTGCAAGGCAGAAGCTTACGAGGATAGCGCATGTAGATAGGTGGTCACAGTTCAACTAAGAAGTACACACGAAGAGAGGGAATGGGTGATCGCTGAGTATCTAAGGGAAACAGGCAGGTAGTGCAAGATTCCCCTGAGACTATCTCGCTCTCTAACCATCTTCCCATTTTGCATACTGGTGAGCAAGCTGGTTCCTCAGAGCACTGTAGTAAGAACCAAGGTTGTGGCTCCATGGGTGGCTCAGCTGCACAGGAGGGGAGGAGGAAGAGTGGATGTGTGATAGCGGTAGGGGATTCCATAGTTAGGGGAGCAGACAGGCGTTTCTGCGGCCATATACGTGACTCCCTGGTGCCAGGGTTAAGGATATCACAGAGCGGCTGCAGGACATTCTTTTGGGGGAGGATGAACAGACAGAGGTCTCAGTCCACACGGGATCAATGATATAGGTACTAAAAGGGATGAGATCCTGAAAGCAGATTTTAGGAGTTAGGATGGGAATTAAAAAGCAGGACGTCAAGAGCAGTAATCTCAGGATTACTCCCTGTGCCATGTGCTAATGAGCCATATAGGAAGATCGAGGACTTCAACACATGGGTACAGAAATGAAGTAGGACGGGAGGCTTTAGATTTCTGAGGCATTGAGACCAGTTCTGGGGCAGGATTTACGCCTTAAAAGGGCAGAAGTTAATGTCCTTGCGGGGAGGATTGCTAGTGTGTTGGGGAGGGTTTAAACTAGGTTGGCAGGGTAAATGGGAACCTCAGGGGAAATTCAGAGTGGAGAGGAGAAAAACCAGCAGTGGGAAGTAGAGAAGTATTAACAAGATTCACTGCAGGACTTCATCAAGGCTGCTTAGGCAGCACCTTCCAAACACACTACCACTACCACCTAGAAGGACAAGGGCAGCAGATACATGGGAACACCACCACCTGGAAGTTCCCCTCCAAGTCATTCACCATCCTGACTTTGAAATATAGCGCCGTTCCTTCAATGTCACTGGGTCAAAATCCTGGAATACCCTTCCTAACAGCACTGTGGGTGTACGTACACCACATGGACTGCAGCTCACCACCACCTTCTCAAGGGCAGCTAGGGAAGCCCACATCCCATGAATGAATTTTTAAAAACTGATAAGGAGCATAAATTAAGGTGAAGTATTAAGGTAAATAGAATACTTGGAGACTTTGATAGAATTAGAGTATTCAATAGTTGGACATTAATGGGGTCAGAAAAAGGGGGAAAGAAAAAAGCGTTAATCATGGTTCATGTGCATGTATGTGAATGCACGAGTGTGCTTAATAAGGTTGATGAACTACAGGCACAGGTTGATGAATGGAATTAGGCTATAATTGCTATAACACAGACCTAGCTCAAAGAAGGGCAAGACTGAGTGTTAAATATTCCTGAGTACAAGATGTTTAGGAGAGACAGGAATGCAAGAAAAGAGGTCAGGGACAGTGGGGGAGGTGGTGGCAGTATTGATTTAAATGGTAGTACAGTACTGGAGAGAGAGGATGTTCCAGAGGGATCAAGGACGGAGGCTCTCTGGCTAGAGGTAAGGACTGAAAAAAGTACAATAACATTGATCGGTGTAGTATATAGATCACCATCAAAGGGATGTAGAGAAACAAATTTGCAAAGAAATTACAGAGAGGTGTAAGAATAATAGGCCAGGATTTTCCCGTCGGCGAGCAGGAGACAGGGCCCACTCGCTGACGCGTAAAATGACGTGTGGTGACATCAGGCAGAACTCCCGATATCACTGCACCCCATTTAAATTTTCAGGTAGGCGGGGGCTCAGCAAAATCAGCTGTGTGCCCGCCGACCTGTCAATAGCCAATTGAGGCCACTGACAGAATCATTTAATTAATTAATGGACCTGCCCGTCCAACCTTAAGGTTGGCGGGCAGGCCAGGAGCCCAGGCAGGCATTAGAAAAAGCATGAAGCCTCATCCACGAGCGGGATAAGGTTTCATGTAGGTTTTAAAAAATTTAATTCAAGTCTTTTTAAAAGTTATGGACATGTCCCAACTCATGTGACTGTGTCACATGAGGATACATGTCAGAGATTTTTTTTCTATTTTTAATATTTTTTTACAGTAGAGCCGATCTCCCTGATGCAGCACTTAGCCTCAGGGAGATGAGTGGACTCTTTCGTGCACACTCTCGGGCTTAGAGAATCCCCCCCCCCCCCCACCACCACCACCACCCCCCACCCCGCCCGCACAGGGAACGGATAGTGCTTCCGTGCGGCCATCACGCTGGGCGGGCCAATGTAAAATGGCGGCATGCCCCAATCGGGGGCGCTGATCGGAGGCGCACCTCTGCGCAACCAATCTTCAGCTTGCTCCCCAACGGGGGGAAAATTCTGCCCACAGAGTAATTATAATGGGGTGACTTCAATTATCCAAATATCTACTGGGATAGGAATAGTGCAAAGGGACAAGAGGGGCGAGAATTCCTGGAATGTGTTCAAGACAATTTTCTGCAGCAGTACATTTCCAGTCCAGTGAGAGGTCAGGCACTGTTAGACCTGGTTCTGGGAATTGATTTGGCCCATGTGGATCAAATATCAGTGGGCAAGCATTCAGGGGACAGTGACCATTGTATCATGAGGGTTAGGTTGGCCATGGAAAAGGACAAGGGGCAATCCAGAGCACAGATAATTAATTGGAAGAAAGAGATGGGATACATCAGAATACATCTGAGCTGGAATCAAATGTTGGCAGAAAACATGGTGGCTGAATAATGGACCACCTTCAAAGAAAAAGTATTGCCAGCAATGTCAAGGTATGTTCCCTAGACGGGAAATGATGGGAAAAATAAATATTTTTTTACAGTAGAGCCGATCTCCCTGATGCAGCACTTAGCCTCAGGGAGATGAGTGCACTCTTTCGTGCACACTCTCGGGCTTAGAGAATCCACCCACCTCCCCCCCCCCCCCCCCACCACCCCCCACCCCGCCCGCACAGGGAATGGATAGTGCTTCCGTGCGGCCATCACGCTGGGCGGGCCAATGTAAAATGGCGGCATGCCCCAATCGGGGGCGCTGATCGGAGGCGCACCTCTGCGCAACCAATCTTGCCATGGATGACAAGTGAGATAGAGGTGAAGATGAAAAGGAAGAAGTGCGCGTATGACAGATGTCAGGTAGAAAATAAAATGCAGCATAAGGTTGAATATAGAAGGACCAGAAGGGAAGTGAAAGGGCTAATAAGAAAAACAAAGAGAGAGCATGAAATTAAACTGGCAGCTAACATAAAAGGGAATCGCATGATCTTCTATAAGCATATAAACAATGAAAGGGTGGTAAAAGAAAGAGTAGGGTCAATTAGCCATAAAAAGGGGACTTGCATGTGGAGGAAAGAGAAATAGCAGAGTTGTTAAACAAGTACTTTGCATCTGTCTTTACAAAGGAAGAAGATGCTATCTAGGCCAAGGTGAGAGGGGAGGTAACTGGTAGACTAGAAGAATTTACAATTGAGAAGGAAGAAAGGCTAAAAAGGCTATCTTTACTTAAAATTGATAAGGTACCAGGTCCGAACGATGTGCATCGAAGGATATTAATGGAAGTGAGAGTGGAAAGTTCAGAGGCACTAGTGATAATCTTCTAGTCTTCCTTAGACACAAGAGTGGTGTCAGAGGATTGGAGAATTATGAATGTTACACCCTTGTTCAAGAAGAGGTGCAAGGATAAAGCCTGCAACTACAGACCAGTCAGTTTGACTTCAGTGGTAGGGGAACTTCTGGAAACTATAGTTCGGGACAAAGTCAATAGTCACTCAGACAAGTGCAAGATAATTAAGGAAAGCCAGCATAGATTCATTAAGGAAAAATCATGTTTATGTAACTTGCTGGAGTTTTTTGAGGAGGTAACAGAGAAGGTTGATAAGGGCAACACTGTTGATGTGGTGTATATGGATTTTCAAAAGGCATTTGATACAGTGCTACACAATAGACTTGTGAGAAAAAATCTAGCTCACGGAATAAAAGGGAAAGTAGGCACTTGGACAAGAAATTGGCTGAGTGACAGGAAACAAAGAGTATTGATAAATGGTTGCTTTTCAAATTGAAAGAAGGTTGGCAGTGGAGTTCCCCAAGGGTCAGTTTCGGGACCGTTGCTCTTCCTGATATATATTAGTGTTCTAGATTGTGGTGTTCAGGGCAGGATTTCAAAATTTGTAGATGCTCCGAAGATTGGAAATGTCGTCAACTGTGATGAGGGTAGTCTTGAACTTCAAAAGGACATAGACATGTTAGTGGATTGGGCAGACAAGTGGCAGATGAAGTTCAATGCAGAGAAGTATGAGGTGCTTCATTTTAGCAGGAAGAATATGGAGAGATAGTATAAAATAAAGGGAGAAACTCAAAATGAGGTGCAGGAACAGAGGGACCTCAGTGTATATGTACGTAAGTCATTGAAGATAGCAGGGCGTGTTGAGAGAGCAATTAATAAGGCATATAATGTCTTAGACTTTATTAATAGGGGCATTGAGTGCAACTGTAAGCAAATCATGCTGAAATTGTATAAGATACTAGTTAGGCCTCATCTGGAGTACTGCCTCCAGTTCTGAGCACCATACTTGAAGAAGGATGTGAAGACATTGGAGAGAGTACAGAGAAGATTCACAAGATTCCAGGGATAAAGAACTGCACCTATGAGAATAGATTGGAGCGGTTGGGACTGTTTGCTTGGAGAAAAGAAGGCTGAATAGAGACCTGATAGAGGTATTCAAGATCCTGAAAGGCATGGACAGGGTAAATAGTGAGAAACTGTTCCCACTCAAGAAAGCATCAAGAACCAGAGGGCACAGATTCAAAGTAATTGACAAAAGAAATAAAATAGATGTGAGGAAATTTTCTTTCACCCAGAAGATTGTTGGAATCTGAAACAAACTTCCTGAGAGGATGGTGGAGGCAGGTTTGATCAAGGTATTCCAAAGGGAATTGGATTGCTAGGTGAAAAGAAAGAATGTGCAAAGTTACAAGGATAAGACGAGGGAGTGGGACTAAGTAGAATGCTCTTTCAGAGACCCAATGAAGCCTTAATGAGCCGAATGGCCACATTCTGCGCTATAAAGCTTCTGTGATTCTGTGATAGCCTCACAGTCTTCAGCATGGTCCAGCATACAGGCCCATTCTATTCTCCCTCTCACTGCATGGACGGATACCCCGGTCCTTCAATGAGGCCTGGTACAATTTGTTTGCAAACCCTTTATGCGAGATCTACTGCAACCTTTGATAAGGGGATGAGCAGGCCAAACAATCCTACATGTGAGGTCTCACAAAGGCTTCAATCAACTGCACATAGACGCCTCTTCAATCCTATACTCAACTGCTCTTGCAGTCAAGGCTAATTTGCCCATTGCCTCCTTAACTGCAGCCTTCACCTGCATGTTAGCTCAAACTGACAAATCAGCAAGGATGGCCAGTAACATGCCCACCACAGCTTTCTCCAAACATGTTGGAAAGCCTCTGGTTTTCTATTGTTAAGACAGTATAGAGTTTCATTCGTTCAACCATGAAACTGCATCTACAGTGTTCCTTGCCATTCACATAGCATATTTAATTCCCCTTGAATACTCCTTGCATCCACTCACATCTCACATCAGGGCAACAACATGATGAAACGCAATGACCCTACTGAACACTCTGCGCAGACACCATTTTCAGAGCTCAAAACATGGTGATCTGCAAGTAATAGCTTGCATGATGCATGCATGCCCAGGCCGCACACTCACAAATGATGGCTGGTGCTTAAACAGGCACATGTGGGGTTATTGAGTAATCACTATGTTGATAACATGAGAGACTGAGTCTATAGGAGTTAATTATTGGACACTGATGGGAGCCCAAAATCCGCACCCTGAAATGCCCATGAGCACTAGAGTATCTAGCAGCAAGATGGAATCCAGGACATTTCCAAACTGTGCAAATGAACATATATTTACAAATGCCAAAAGTATAAAAAATTGTTATACACCTGTGCCACCTCTGTGCCTTTAAAACTTCTTCATATTTCTTTTTTTATTACTAACATCAAAGTATAGCCCCGACATCCACAGCTGAGCTGGAGGCAACCTGCTGACTGCTATGCCCTGTTGGCTGCGATGACTTTGACAGGTGTCCTCTGGTGGCCCGAGGCCTAGAGGATCCAGGCCTGCTAAGGGTCTCCTGTGCAGATGCAGGTGCACCCTCCTCGGTGGCGTCCTTGATAGGGATGAGAGTTCTGATGTCAGGCAGACTGCCTCCAGTCTTGGCCTGCTCCCTTCTGTTGTGTGAATTGTTGTCCTGCAGCAAGACAGAAGGATTGAATGTCATCCCAATTGGTGCATTAAGAACATGTATGCCTATGTCAGCTCCTGAGCCCTCCCTAATAAGTGATTAACAAGCAGAATGTCCTGCAACTGATAGAACATTGAAAGCATGAAGTAGCTGGCACATATTCAGTGCAAATGTCCCATTTGCTGCTGGATCCTGCAACCCAAAATCATGTCCCACATCCCTGTGCACTAGCACATTTACACTGCCTGGTAGGAAGATAAGAATATAGGAGCAGGAGTAGGCCATTCAAATGCCCTATGAGTATCACTTTGCAGTGAGTAGACTATGCCACTTACCCTGGTGAAGCACAGCAGATCCTTCAACTTTTTTTGTAATGTTGTGCAGTTCTCCTGTGGGTACCAGGGGTGTGGTCAGACAGGGGGGCCTCCTTCTGCCATTTCTGGGAATAGCACCTCCCTCCTTTCCTGGATGGCCTGGAGGAGAGTCTGCAGGGAGGCCTCACTGAGGCCACACATTTTCTTCTCTGTAACATTCTGGTCTTGAGACAATCGTGAATGCCAGCCAAACAGATGCGCCTGGCCTGCAGTGGGTGAATGGCTGTCCGGGTGCCCTTTAAATATGGCACCAGGATTTTCGACCCAATGAGGTAACAGCGGGGAAAGCGACTTCCTGCGTGCCCCTACCACGAGAATTGGTGAGCTCTTCATGGATGCATATGTAATAAGCTTAACGGTGCAAGATTATGTGCGGTCAGGCATCCTGCTGCCCAGTGGAAACCACTCGCGCTTCGGAGCCTGCCACCAAACTTAAGAGACTAGAATGGAAGATTACAGCATCTGTTTCACAACACACATGCTGCCATAACTTGCTGAGTATTTCCAGCATTTTCTCTTTTTGTTTCAGATTTCTGGTATTCACAGTATTCTGCTTTTCGAGGGTCCCTTTACAAAAATTGGAGAATTTGAAGCCATAAAGAGGTCTCCTGCTTCTTTTTGTTCAACAAATAATATTAATTAACATTCTGGTGGTAGCATTCTGCCATCCATTTAAAGCCCACATAAAATCCAGCCATAGTCTTCATTACATCTGAGGAAAAAGTTACTGGGACTTCCAAGATTTTGAATACCTGACATCTTAAATGCAAAAAAGAGCTTAATTAAATACAAATTGAAACGATCACACAATGCTGTTTGTGTTTGAATAATTTTTTAACCCTGTAACCAACAAACTTGGCATAAGGATCTGAAGTGCAGTTGGTTTAAAACTGCCTGGAAACTACTTAAGGGAATTCCCATTAACTATCATGAGGCATATGGTGGATGTTGTAGCAAAGGAAAAGGTTTGGTCACAAGATAATTCCCAATTTAAGACAACACTTAGGACGGAATTTCTCATGCCCACTGGCGTCAGAGCTGCTCAGCAATATGAGTGGACAATATGGCGAGAAGGTCAGAAATCGGTTTCACAACATCATGAAACCAGTCTGCAACCGTCCACTCAACTATCAATGGCGGGCTGCGTTCCCTGCCATTGGACATCAGGAATCTCACTGTAATACATCTACATATCATTACAAGGCCAGCCCACCAGAATCATCCCACCTCGCTGGATCATCCATCCACGTCAACGTGATTGCACACTGGTGCAGGACAGGTCTTGACAAGTGTGGCATGCAGAGGTCAGGACTTACTGCCAGGGCCTTGCTCACATCACAGGCATCTGAGGAGCAGAAGATGCTGGAGCCAACAGCAACAGCACATTGGAGGAACGTCCATGGCATGCTGGGTGGCTTCCCATCGACATAGTTCGGCTGCAAAGCAGCCCACAGAATTGGAACGTCACCATTGAGAGTTTGCTCATAACGGATGATGGTCAACGGGGTGGAAAGGAAGGTCAGCTATGTTTGGGAGAGGAAGATGTACCGGGGGGGGGGGGTAGGAGTGGAAAGTTTAGGATTGACTGTGAGAGGAAGAGGTGTCCTGGGTGGAGTGATGTTGGGAAGGGGGGAATGAAGCTGTCAGGATGGGGTGAGGTTGGGACAGGGGGAATGAAGGTGTCAGAATGGGGTGAGGTTGTGGGGGGGAAATGAAGGTGTCGGGGCAGAAGTTGGGAGGAAGGGGAGGAGGGCATAACAGGGGAGAAGATGGCAACTAGGGAAGTAGGTGGGGTGGAAGGTGTAAGGGAAGGAGTTCAAAGGGGGGAAGGAGTGCAGAGAGGGGAAGGAGTAAGGCTGGAGAAAGAAGTAAGGAAGGAGGAAGAAGTAAGGGTGCTTTAAGGAATTTGGAAGGAGGGGGCCTTTAATGAGTCCACCTGGGAGCGAATTGAGAGTGGGCTTGGAATGAGGAAATGGGGAGAATGACCAAGGGCAGAGTGAGGTGGGAGGGTGAGGGTTTGATGGTAGCAGTAGAAAAGGCGACAAGTTGGTGGAGACTTGGTGGCAGACACAGACCCTGGGGGTAGGAAGAAGGAGGTCAGGGAGGTTAATGTGGATGGGATGGGATTTTCAGGAAGGTAGGGAATGTGCATGTTCACCTGGACATCCCCAAAGGGAAAGGGTTATGGCTGGTAGGTCACAGAGGGGAGGTGGAAGGTGATGTCAGGGGGTCAACAGTGATGGGTTGGTTTTCTGCGCTCCCCATAAAATGGCATTCTAGAGAGAAGCAGATGGCAAGATCCTGGATGGAGACAGCTGACTGGGGGAAGAGCAGGTGTTAGAGAGGAGGAGGAGATGAAGAGAGATTACACTGAACAGAGGCACCCTTGCTGCACAATGAAGTGGCTGGTCATGTCTCAGGGCACTATGGGTTTATGAGGATGCCATGAATGTCAGGGCTATCCTGATTCGGGAATTTTTCACCTGAACCTTTCTGACCCAGGCTGGGGGACATAGCATGGAAGTGAGTCTGGGATACCTGCACTAACACATCCATGGAAAACGCAGCCTGGAACATGTAACACCAATGAAGGAAGCACATCCGCCCAGAGGCTTTGCTCTGACCATGGAGAATCCCATTACTTCTTTCACCACCTCATACCACTTCTCCTGTTACAGCAGCATTAAAGAAGTCCCAGACATCTGACTTAAAGTGTCATCACTTGTACAGTACAAAGAGAGAAAGCAGTAGAGAGGGACAGTAAGAATGCACCCCAGTGACCTACAGTGCTCCATGAGACCTGATGGCCTCCTCCTTCCACTCACCAGTAAGAGGATCTCACAGCCTCCAACATTAGATTCAGGTCAGAATCAATAATACACTAGGTGCCAGGCCTCCCGCTCTCCTGTGACATATGGGATTCCCTCTCGTGCTGTGCAAAGCTTCGGCACAATCAGCAGATTTCTCCCTTATGAAAACCAGCAGTAATAGCTACCATACTGTGCAAAGCTTTGGCACAATCAGCAGATTTCTCCCTTATGAAAACCAGCAAGCGATAGCTACCATGGAGAATCTAAATCAGTTCCCCACTTCATGTAACCCACCTCCATTCCTGCTCCCACTGGCACTAATTGGACAGGGAACCTGTCTCCATATTAATTAATTAAGTTAATTAATTAAGTTATTAATTAAGGTCTCACTCCCATGAAAATCCCACCAGAGGCGCGTTCTTGACTTAAAATCAATCCCAACTCCTGTTTCCCACCTTCACTGCAAAAATTCAGCCCATGAGCTTCTTGGTCCCTAAGCTGAAGGCCATCTGGTCAGTTGCCTCCAGCACCTTCCTCCCTTTCCCTTGCCTACCATGCAAAGGTTATCCTTTACCCTAGCTCTGAATCTGCATCTTTCTCTAGTTCATTTCCTCTCTTCCCTCATGCTCTTTCCAAGCTTAACTTGGCAATGAGACCCACCTCTTGCTCTCTTTCCCCCATTTCCACTAAAAAGCTGACCACCCAACTTCACTTCTTGGCTTCATGTTGGCTGACGTTATAAATGGTTCCTCCTCCTCAGATACTAACCCTCTCCCTTTTGAATCTGTTATCATTATTCCCCTCTTCATAATTCTATCTCTGACTCCTCTGTCCTTGCAAATATAGCAATCCTATCTCCGATGCTCTTTTACCTTCAAATCTATTCCTGCAACTTAATGTTGAACTGCTCCAATCAGATTCCTACCCCTGGTAGGGTGCTGAAACTGCCCTAATCAATGTTATAAACAATATGGTTTGTGACTCTAATGATGGCACATTATACCACCTCAGCCTCCTCAACCACCTTGCAGCCCTTGACATGATCAACCACTCCATTCTCTCCCAACGCCTCTTTAATTGTGCAGTTAAGTGGAAGTGCCCAGGCCATGTTCGACTCTTATCTATCCAGTTATAGTCAAAGAATCCCCTGAAAAGTCTTCTCTTGCCTCCCTCACATAGCGATCACATCTACAGACTACTTTTCAATGACATCATACAAATGCATGATGTTGGGTACACGAGCAACACCCAGCTATAACTTTCCACCACTGCTCACAACCCCTCATTTTCTCTATGTTGTCAGCCTGCTTCTCTAGTATGAACCAAAATGTCCTCCTAATGAAGAGATTGAAGCCATCGTCTTCTGTTTCCTCCACAAATTCAATACATCCTCCACCAATTCTATACCCCACCCTTGCCAGTGTCTGAGGCTGAACCAGACTGTATGTAACCTTTGTGTTCCATTTTTCTCTCAACTGATCTTCTGAACACACATCCTCTCCATTACAAAGGTGATCTACATAACATCACCCATCTCTATCCCTGCCTCAGGCCATCTATTGTCGAAGCTCTCACCATGCCTTTGTTACCTTGAGACTCAACTAATCCAATGCCCTCCTGGCTGACCTCTCATCTTCCACCTTTCTTAAATTTAAGTGCATCCAAAACTCTGTTGCCCATATGCTAACCCAAACCAAGTCCCTCCTCAACCTCTTCATCTCACTAACACTTTCTATGACAAAATTTTTAGTTACCCTTCCTAATACCTTCTTCTTCGGTTCAGTATAAATTGTTGAAGGACAAAGCAGCAGGCACATGGGAACACCACTACCTCAAGGTTACCTTCAAGTCACACATCATCATGACTTGAAAGTGGGTCACTGTCCCTTGATTATTGATGGGTCAAAATCCTGGAACTGTCTACCCAACAACACTATAGGTGTACCTGCACCACACAACTGCCATGGTTCGAGAAGGCAACTCACCAATACCTTCTCAAAGGCAATTAGGGATAGCAAACAAATGCTGGCCTTGCCAACCAATGTCCACATTTCACTTCTTCACCTTTCAGCTTCTCCCATTTACTTGGGGTCACCAAAATGCTGATTGATCATTCTTCCCCTCTTCTCCTGGCAGTCACTCATTCTCCTTCCAGTCCCACTGCATTTAAGTCTCTTGCTGTTGCATCTTTCCACCTGGTCTAAGGCCTTCCTCTTCTCCTTCTTCTTGGCAGTCCCATCTCCATCATTCGTCCTCTCTCTCTCCACAACACATGAACATACTATTTCAATATCTTCTTAGCTACTTTCTTCGATGATTCCACAATCTTCACCGACACCCTGATGTACTGATTCCTGATCATGTCCTTTCTCATCATTCCACACATTCATTACAGCATTCACATCTCATAGTATCCAGTCATTGTTCCTCTCTTCCTGAGGTTGCCAAGTTTCTGTGGTGCATAACAAGGCCGGTCTTATAACTGTCTTGTAGATTCTTTCTTTCAGTTTCAGCAATACTATTTTTTATCATATAACACTCTACTTCATTTGTTCTAATTACTCCAATCAGAGCTAATCGATTGTTTAATTTCCATTTCCATACTTCCATCCTCTACCACCACTTGTCCCAGGTGCTTGAAATTACTTCCTTTCTCCAAGTTTTCACCCATAATCTTTGCACCTCCAATCTGATCCTTTTCCCTAGACTCAAAGTGACAGCCCATATATTGGGCCTTTGGTCTACTGATCTTCAAACCCCTGTCTTCTAGGATTTTTCTCGAATTCACGTGTTCATCATCCTCACCACATAGCTCAAACATCACCAACCTTGAAACTTCTTATCTCACTTGCTCAGTTAGAACATCCATGATGATCAGGAAGAGAAAGGGTCTCAATGCCAGTTCTTGGTGCAACCCATCTTTGGCTTCAGAACTCTCACTCTCCCCTACACTGCTTCTTACTCCTTTCTGATACTCCTTGTGTGTGTCCTGTATTAGTCACATATACTTCTCCGTGGCTTCATGAATTCTATCATGTCTCCAGGCTTCCTCCCGAAGCACCCATTCACAAAGCCTTCCCTACATCAACGAATACAATTTTCATGTTGCACTGATATTTCTCCACCACTTGTCTCAAAACAGAAATGACATCAGTGGTGCTTCTTCTGGGCATGAATCTGAACTGGCCTTCATGGATTTCAACTACTTCACTCAGTCTCTGGTCTATGACTCTCTCCCATATCTTGAAGCAATATGGTGGGAGTTTAATTTCTCAATAGTTTTTGCAATCTTGTCCCCCATTCCTTTGAATTTTGATACTAAAATGCTTTGCCTCCATGCCCTTGGGATTTTCTCTCTTCTCAACACAACTGAGTAGCATGTTCAGGACCTGGACCCCATATTCAACTAGGCAAGTCCATACTTCCACTGGAATCTCACCAGTTCTACTGCTTTGCCGTTTATCATTCCTTTCAGTTTTGATTTCTTCCAGATTAATGATAGCGGTCATTCCTTGATTTGCAGCTACCTCTTTTGTCTTTGTTCTTGGACTTTCTTCATTCAAAAGCCAGTTGACGTATCGGCCCCACCTCTCTTTGATTTTAACCTCTTTCACTAAGGTTACTCCAACTGCATCCTCGATTGTACATACAGTTTTCTTGATGCCCATATCCCATGAATAAATTTTTAAAATGATTATGGTCCTGAGAAGAACCTACATTAAATGTGCTATATAAATGCACGTTGTTGTTGTATTTTTATCACCCTTTCCACTGTTTTTGTCCTGTCTTTTGACTACTCGGTCAACAACCAGTCCTGAATGATCCTTAATTTTCTTCACCTGACCATTGGAAAGTCCAAAACAACTGACTTTGGGCCATACCAAAAATTCCGTTCCCTTACCACTGGCTGCAATCCCCTTCACAGTTGCTATCTCAGGGTGAAATGGACTGCTTTTTATTATACTTTCACAGGATGTGGGCGTGGCTGGCTAGGCCAGCAGTTTTATTGCCTATCCTTAATTGCTGTTAAGAAGGTGGTGGTGAACTGCCTTCTTGACTCGCTGCAGTCCATGTGGTGTAGGTACACCCACAGTGCTGTCAGGGAGGGAGACCCAAGATTTTGGTCCAGCGACAGTAAAGGAAGGGCAATATGATTCCAAGTCAGAATGGTGTGTGGCTTGGAAGGGAACTTGCAGGTGGTGATGTTCCAAAGCATCTGCTACCCTTGTCCTTTTAGGTGGTAGAGGTCACAGGTTTGGAAGTTTTGCTACCTCAACTTCCCCCATTTCCGACCCAATATCTTCGGAATTGTAAAAAAAACCCTACTTCCACCTTTGTAACATCACCTGCTTCCATCTCATTTTAATCCATTTGCTGGCAATACCCTCACACTCTGTCTTTCTCTCCACAGATGCTGTTAGATCTGCTGAGTTTTTCCAGCATTTTCCATTTTTGTTTCAGATTTCCAGCATCCATAGTATTTTGCTTTTACCGTCACACTTGCCTTTGTCAGCTTCAGATGTGATGACTCTAATACTTGTTGTTGTATTTTTATCAACCTCTCCACTGCCTTTGTCCTATCTTTTGACTCCTCGGTCAACATCCAGTCTTGAATGAGCCTTGATTTCCTCTACTTGGCCATTGGGAAGTCAAAAACCACTGTCTTTGGATAGCATCCACCCTCAAACAACCAAAGCTCTGTAATTCATATTATACCTTTCACTGAATCACTCATCATTCTCAACCTAACTCACCAATGCATGCTTAATATTACAAATATTGAAATGTCACGAGTCTACGGACCTCTATTTTTTGTAAATATGACTTTTCAAATTTTAACTGACTGGAAATTTTGCAATTGAAATGAGACAGAATAAGCTACTTAAAAATGCAAGGCCACCACCCAAGATGAAGGTGAAGAACAAACAAACCTTCAGAGACCCATTGAAAACCATCACTGTCTAAGGCAGAGGTATTAAAATGGATATTGAAACCATGGCTGCCACAGACATGCCAAAACCACTTGGAAATACACAATGGGTGAAGTAAAACAGGCCAGGCTGCATTCACTGCAGAAAGATTGCAAATTATACAGGGAGTGTCAAGAAAACTTTCAACAGGGGAAACAGGCTGAAAGCTGCGGTCTTACCCTCTCTCTCATTTGGAACAAGTGTATTGACCGGTTCGCGATGTCAACTATCAAAAACCTACCAGCAAACAGAGATCTAGTAATAATTGCAATATTTTCTATAACTGACCACATCCACAAAACCAGCTAATCCAAATTGGCCACAACGTTTAACAATCTATGCCTCAAGGACAAGCAAAGGACACTTAACTGTATATTTTTAAAAAATTTTTATTGGACTCTACCTTCCCTTATCTCTGATATCTGTGCATGTGATGTCATGTTTTTAGTAGTTTTTCTCGGGTTTACTGGTTAATAAATTTGCTCTTTCTTTAACTCAAGGAAACCTTGTTTGATTGGTCTTTTATTGCTCACTGCATAAATAGCTAAATACAATTTGGACTCGGAAAGGCACATCCTCGTGAAAAGGAAACTTAAACCTTTGTTGTGACCAACTGAGTAGGCTGAATATAGGGGAGCCAGTTCACTCCTTCTCACTTGGTATTACAAAATTGGGAGCTCACAGTGGAATTTGTTCCCACAGACTAACAAAAACATTGGAGTGTGGAAAGTAAATTGTTCCCTCAAAAACTATTTAAAGACTGCAAAAGGTTTTCTTGGGCCTATAATACTAAAGTGCTAAAATGTCCACATTCGATGTCAATGCTTTCATAGAACAAGATGAGATAACTACCAAGATGTTAAGGGAACTGTCCTTGGCAGGGTTAAAAGGTGTAGCTGGACACTTAGAGATCGAGTTCCACCCGAAAGCCAAAAAACGGAAATTTTAAAACGGGTGGCTAAACATCTAGAGGTGGAAATTGAGGACACTGAAACAAATAAATTAGCGGCAGAAAAATTAAGACTGGCGCAGCAAAAATTGGAACTGGAATTTAAGGAAAGGGAAAAAGAGAGGCGGGAAAGTGAAAGAGAGGCAGGAAAGGGAAAAAGGGAGAGAGAGGCAAGAATGGTAGGAGGAGAGCGAATTCCAGGAAAGAGAAAACAATGGAAAGGGCATTTAAATTAAAACAGCTTGAGCTGAGGAGGGGGGATCCCACTGTGTCTGTTGAAGGCGCCCCTAGCTCAGACTTAAGGGCTGAGGTATTCAAGTTTGCCCATTTAATCCCTAAATTTGATGAAGAAGAGGTAGACACCTTCTTTATCTCTTTCAAAAGAGTAGCCCAGCAGTTAAAATGGCCAGCTCAACACTGGTCCCTGCTGTTGCAAAGTAAGCTGATGGAAAAAGCTCTGGAGCTTTATTCCCTCTTGCCAAAGGAAAGTGCAACAAGCTATGAGGCAGCAAAATGGGCTATTTTAAGTGCATATCAGTTAGTGCTGGAGGCATATTGTCAGAAATTCTGTACCCTCAGGAAACAGTCTGACCAGACACACTCTGAATTTGAACGGTTTAAGCAGCTCACTTTTGAGGAGTGGGTATGTGCACTTAAAAGTGAGGCCACCTACAAAAACCTTTGTGAAATAATTCTCCTTGAGGAGTTCAAAATCTTCTTACCCTTCCCGATAACGATTCACCTAGAGGATCAGAGCGTAACAGGGGCCAGGCAGGCAGCAACCCTGGCCAATGATTATGAGTTTATCCACAAACCCTCATCCCAAAGGATACCCTTCCCTACTCACCCCAATCAACTGAGAAGGATAGAAGGTGGGAGACTGATGGAAAACTGAGCACCCATGGGAGAGGAGGAACAGCCAGAAACACAGGGGGCCCTCCTCAGGCCAGAAAGCTGAAAAGAGGAGTGAAGCCAAGAAGCCTGTGCGTTTTCACTGCGGCAAAGTAGGACACCTTTGTGCTGACTGCTGGAGGTTACGGGAAAAAACTGTGGGATTTGTTGGGGTACACAAACCTTGCGCAGAAA
This sequence comes from Carcharodon carcharias, assembly GCF_017639515.1. NCBI lineage: Eukaryota > Metazoa > Chordata > Chondrichthyes > Lamniformes > Lamnidae > Carcharodon > Carcharodon carcharias. The sequence continues at coordinate 58,034,158 of NC_054475.1, read as the reverse complement.
AGGCAGAGGGCATAGCAGACCAGGCTATGGCTAACTGCGGTAGCACATCCCTGTAGACGCACTACTGTGTTTTCAGGTAAGTTTAATAAAATCTCTGAGAGTTGCAAGGATTTTGTATTGGAAGGAAGAGTGGCCACACTTCCCCACAGCATATCGTGATACTGAGGGATATACAGGCGAGCCAAACTCTTCTGCTGGGAAAGGACAGTGAAAGTAAGTAAAAGAGAGTGAAGTGCCAAGATGTTGGTAAAGGATATTGGGGGGGGGGGGGCGTGGTACACGACCATCCCATTATACCGGATGCACCTGGAGTACAACCTTCAGTCAGGACCAGCGACTGTGGGAGTCATCCCATGTTGCCTGTGGATAGTATCGACATGACATAGCAGGATCAAAAGTGACAGCGTCCCCAGTGAACTCAGAGAAGCTAACTGAGGTCAAGGAGGTAGAACAGCTGCAAGAGAAAGTGCCTAACATTTTCCCTGACTGTGTGGTAACCCTGTCTATGGCCAGACAAACTCCATTAGATGAGGCTGAAGTGATACTGCAGACAGATGACCCTACTGTCTGGTTATCTGAAGCCTTTCTCGGGAATCTAGAGGTAGCCGAGGCAAGCTGGATGATAGTACTCCTGAAAGGTCAGGGACAGTCTGGACAGACTGAAAAAGCTGGAGAAAGCCAGAAGGAATCTGTCAGAGTACAGGGGACCAAGAAAGGTTTGGATGTCCTACAGTGGGCGATAGGATCCTTGGGAGTTGGAGTAGCTAGGGAAGAACTACTAGGGCCTAAAAAGGATGAGGCTAGACCTATTGAAGTAAAACAGGTCAGGATAGAATCTGTGGGAGTTGCAGTAGCTAAGGAACAGGCATTTGAATTTAAAAGGGGTGAAGCTAGACTAGCAGGAGTAAAAAAGGCTCATGAAGGACTGTCATGATTAAAAAGAATGGAGGAAGAGAGCCTGTGATCTGTTTAGCAGACACCTTCGTGGCATATTTAAATGGAGACCAGGGAAGTTCCCTAATAGGCCAAGAAAACGATGCCTCAGTTGAAGAGCCACAGGGCGTGCAACATCCATTTGGGGGCAATAGTGTTCCAGAAAACATGGAACAGGTTAGGGCAATACCCATTCCCAAAACAAAAGAGGAAGAGAGGAGAACCTATCCCAAAGCAGGCAATACTTGTGGAAATCACAAGAGGAATAGCAGTGTAACTCATACAGGGTTAACCACTGATAAGCAAGACGAAGCAGATCAAGTTTTAAAATTCACTACAAATGACCTGCCAGACGCAAAAGCAGAACTCCTACAGGTGGCAACAATCCAATTACAGCCTGCTAATCTAAAAATCAGATTTGTAAGAGTATCTGGGTTGGAGCTAATAAATTCACAATTATAGAGGTGGACAGCGAGGGGTTAAAACTGGCCTGAGCCAACCAGGCCAACAATCCAAAGAATTTGCATATCAAAAGACTCTGTGCTAAACAACATAAAGACAAGACCAGCAAGAAGCACAGAATACCCCTACAGGTAACCAACAGCAAACTGGCTGTTACCAATAATCTGGGAGCTAACAGCCCAGTAAACCAATTTAGACTCAAACCCTTAAGACGATATTTAATCTGGATTTATAGCAAGGAACAGGCAGGCATGGAGTTACTGACAAAATTATCTGCCATGCCTACCACCAAAAAAATAAAACAACTTCAGAACCTGATGACAGCCTAATCTTTTCAAATGAAGATAGGCATTGTTTGTAACCCACCACTTGAAGAAGGAAAAACCCAAGTAAGAACATGCTATCCTGGGCCCAACACAGTTTAGGGTCATCTGGGTATCAAGACCACAGTAGAGTAGAACAGTTGCAATTCAAGTAACAGAATGAATGGGAGTGAATGTTTTTTTTAGTTTTATATCTTTTTTATGCCTTGTAACGAAATGAGAGTGAACTTCATTTTATTTCTTACATAAGTGTCACAAAGCTATGCCCTCTACTTTTGTAAATATGATTTTTCAACTGTCAACCAACTGGAAATTTTGCAATTTGACATGAGACAGAACAAACTACTTAAAAATGCAAGGCAACCATCCAAGGTGAAGGTGTAAAGCGAACAAACCTTCAGAGGCCCATCAAAACTCCCCACTGTCTAAAGGAAGAGACATTAAAATGCAAAGTGTTAGATACTGAAACCATGGCTGCCACAAACAGACCCACCCAAAACCACTTGGAAATACACAATGGCTGAAATATAACAGGCCAGGTTGCATTCACTGCAGAGAGATTGCAAGTGATACAGGGAGTGCCAAGAAAGTTTTCAACAGGGGAAACAGGCTGAAAGCTACACTCTCTCCCTCTCTCTCATTTGGAACAAGTGTATTAACCGGTTCAGAAAGTCAACTGCAGAAACCTACCAGCAAACAGAGATCTTGTAATAATTGCAATATCTTTTACAACTAACAACATACACAAAACCAGCTAATCCAAATTGGCCATAACGTTTAACAATTTATGCTTCAAGGATAAGCAAAGGACATTTAACTGTATATTCTTTTAATTTTTGTATTGGACTCTAGCCCCTTATTTCTGATACCTGTCTGTGTGACATCATGTTTTTAGCATTTTTTTCTTGGGTTTAGTGGTTTATAAATTTGCTCTTTCTTTAACTCAAGGAAACCTTGTTTGATTGGCCTTTTATTGCTCACTGCATAAATAGCTAAATACATTTGGACTCGGAAAGGCATATCCTCGTGAAAAGTAAACTTAAACCTTTGTTGTGATCAACTGAGTAGGCTGAGTAGAGAGGGGCCAGTTCACTCCTTCTCAACTGGTCACAACAGAAGTAAAACCAGAAAGCACTTTTCCACAAAAAGATTAGTGGAAATTTCTCTCTCGTGAGGCTGTGGATGCCAGGTCAATTGAGATTTACAAGAATGAAGCCAAGGTATTTTTGTTAGGTAAGGGTATCAAAAGAGAAGTAACTGCAGTTGAGCTACAGAGTAGCCACGGTTTCACAAGAACACAAGAATTAGGAGCAGGAGGTGCCATTCGGCCTCTCTAGCTTGGTCCGCTATTCAACGAGATCATGGCTTATCTAACTGTGGCCTCAACTTCACTTTCCTGTCCATCCCCCATAGCCTTGATTTCCTTGTCGATCAAAAATCTATTTAACTCAACCTTGAATACATTTAATGACCAGGCATCCACTGCTCTCTGGGAAGGAGAATTCCATAAACTAATGACCCTCTGTTAGAAAAAAAACTCTTCATCTCAGTTTTAAATGGGAGGCCCCTATTTTTTAAACTCTGTCTCCTAGTTTCCATGTGTGGAAACATGCTAGCATCCAACCTGTCAAGACCCCTTAGGATCCTTATATGTTTCAATAAGATCACCTCTCATTCTTCAAAACTCCACTGGGTATTGGTCCAACCTACTCAACCCTTTGTCATAAAATAACCCCTTCATTCCAGTAATCAGTCAAGTGAACCTTCTCTGAACTGCTTCTAATACAAGTATATCCTTTCTTAAGTACAGAGACAAAAACTGTACACAGTTCTCCAAATGCAGTCTCACTAAGGCCCTGTACAGCTGCAGCAACACTTCTTTACTTTTATACTCAATCCCCCTTGCAATAAAAGCCAACATTCCATTTGCCTTCTTAATAACTTGCTGTCCCTGCATCCTAACTTTCTGTGCTTCAGGTGCAAGGACACCCAGGCAGTTATTGTTGTTTTGGTCTTAAATGAGGTAGTTGTAGATCTGGATTTACAGACAATGCGGGAGGCAGCACCGTTAACAAACTCTATCTTTTATTGACGATTATACTAACTATTTGCAAGGTAGACTCTACTGGAGGTTCTACACAGAACTCTCTCTCTCCATGCTCCGTTATCATTTAATGCAACGTCACTGATGATGAAGACTATATAATTACATATCCAAAATTAACTCTTTATACTGCATCTTCCCCCAAGTCTCTGACGCAATAAATACTATTTACATTATCATACATTGTCCCTTGAAGCCTCTGCCTCCAAATCTGGCTCACAGGGATAAGCATTGTGGTGATTTCACCAATCTCGCCAAACTTGTTCGCATCTCTCTCAGAGGTTGCATAAGATTCAGATTCTTGCTGTTCTCCCTTGAACTCTGCAGAATAGCTTGTGAAACTTCTAAGACTACTGGTTCTCTGTTCAGTTTGTCTTCATGATCATATCGGTAGTTAATGCATTCAATTGATGGTCTTATTCTTGTTGATATCAGTGAGCTTCTGTTTCACCTCACTATCCCATTCTCAGTCTCAACAAGATAAGATCTCAGACTTTGGGTCTTTTCCAGTACTTGGTCTTCTCTATTCTGGTCTCTAATCCAGATTAGTTCATCTGTTTGGAGTTCTGGTAACTCATGCAGTCTATGGAGGTGATAAAAATTCTTTGATGGATTTGCATGATATTCATCCTCCTTCTCCGTTACTCTCTCAATGTCAGAGGTTTTTAGACATGGCATGAGCATATGTGGAAGAACAGAAAGTTGATTATGTAATCTTTCCCATCAGTAGTTCTGATGGAGCTAATCCATTCTGAAATGCTTTGGAATGGTAGCTCAATGGCACTAAGTTGAAACTGTCATTCCTTTTCAACAAAATTTTCACTGTTCTTACCGCGCTCTCAGCTTCACCATTTGCTTATGGGTACCTGGGCAAACTAGCTGTGTGGACAAATCCATAGGCCAGGATTTTATGGCCTCTCCCTACCGGCAGGATCTTATGGTCCTGCCAGCCAAACTGAATGGAGATTTAAATGGCTCATCGGATCCACGGTGGGGGGGAGACGACATATCACAGCGCGGCCATAAAATCCCAGCCATAGTCTTCTGTAAATTTCTTAAATCCTTCATTCGCAAGCTGTGGGCCATTGTCTGAAATGACAAGATCTGCAATGCCATATGTGGCAAAAGTTTCTTCTAGTGAGTTAATGACTGCTTCTGAGTTGTTCCATGAAGAGGTTTAACCCAATCCATCTGGAGTAATAGACAACTAGGAGGAATGTCTTTCCCTTGGACTCAAAAAGAACCATTCCAAGATGTTCCCAGGGTCTGGATGGAAATGATGATACTGTCAAGGGTTCCTTCTGCTCTTGGCAATGGGTTGCATGGGCGATGCAGCTCGAAGTCATGTCCTCCAGTGATTTTGAAATTCCTGACCACCAAACTAAATTTTGCAACCTAGCACAACACTTTGTAATGCCTGGGTGTCCTTGGCGTATTCTTTGAAGGAGTTTAAGTCTAAGGACTCTTTGTATGACCAACCTCTCATCATAGATTAATAAGTCGTCCACAATACTGAGATGTCTGCGTTGCTTGAAAAACTGTTTTAGGAGGAGTTTGTTAGGAACATATTCTGGCCATCCATTTTCTCTGATTTTAGCATGTTCTCACATGTTTTCTGTGTCTGGCATATTCCATTCAGCCTCCTTGTGGTTTCTGGTAAGAATTTTGTTATGAGTGAGCTGTATGACTTTACCTCTTCAACAAGATTTATATCCTATTGTTCAGGCATCCCAACAGAAATGCATGATAATGCATCTGCTGTTGTTTGCTGCTTGCTTTGTACATATTCGGTTGTGGCATCAGTGGCATCAAGCCTCATAAGTCCCAACCAGAGTCTCTGGACTCTAGGTGGCATATTTGCTAGTTTCTTGGTATTTAGTAAGGTGACTAATGGCTTGTGGTCTGTTTCAATTGGAGGCCTAAGACTTAGTTGGCAAACTTCTCAGAGGCCCATGTGGCTGCCAGTGCCTCCTTTTCAATCACTGCGTACCTTTATTCAGTTTCGGTCAATGACCAAGATACATAATATACGGGTCTGCGGGTTCCATCTCTCTGGGTTTGGAAGAGTACTGCTCTTAGTCCAGTCACTGATACATCTGCAGCAACCACTGTGGGCAGTTCTGGGTTATAATGTGCTGTATGACTGGTGAAATAAGCATGTTTTTGATGTTCTGGATTGAGATTTGTTGATGTTCTCTGCAACACCATGTCTGGTCTTGTCTAAGGAGTTGTTGTAGTGTTTTGTTCACATGTGCCAAGTTAATGAGGAACTTCCCTACCTGATTAACACTCCCCATGAAGCTTTGGAGCTCTTTAACATTATGGAGTGGTGGAATATTTTTGATTGCCTTGATCTTTTGGGGAATAAGTCTTGATGCCTGATGCATGGACCCTGTTTCCCAAGAACTTTATGACAAGTTGTGAAAACTCACACTTATTATTGAATGTTGGCCCTACTTCTTTCAAGTGCGGTAACATAGCTCTCACTCGTGCATCATGTTCCTGTGTGGTGATCTGTGGATCAGGCTGTCATCCATGTAGCAGATGACACTTTCTCATCCCTCCAAAATGCCTGTCATTGCTCTCCAAAGGGTAGGTGATTGAAACAAAATCTCCCAAAGGGTGTTATAAATGTAGTCAGTAGTTTGGATTACTCATCCAAAGGTAGTTGCCAGAAGCTACTGTTAGCATCAAACTTAGTAAAAATGGTCATTCTTGCTGGCTTTGCAAGACTCTCATTCCACAGATGTCATTGGTTGAAAATCCGTTTCCACTTCCTTGTTTAATTGTGTGAGGTCAACACAGATGTGTATTGAGAAACTCAGTTTTGGTACAGGAACCATGCCTGAACACCAATTTGTTGGTTTGGTGACAAGTGAGATGATTCCCTGATGCAGCATTGACTCAATTTCTTGTTTCACCTTCCATAAAAGTGGGTATGGGACCTTCCTTGGGGTGAAAAAAGCATATTGATTTTGTATTTGGTCTCAAATTGATGCAAAAGGCTGTTTTCAGCTTCCCTAGACCTCTGAACAGTTTTGGGAATTCTACCCTGAATTCTGTTCATTTTTCTGAGCTTCCTAGTTCATCAGCTTTGTAGACGAGTTGCAGGTCTGTGCAAGCTTTTAAATTTGACAATGAACATTCTTGATTATGAATCACATGCAAAGTTTCTGTGATTTCTCTTCCATTATGCAGGCGTTTAGCAGTCAACTGCTCCTTGACTTTCAGCTAGCACAAAGCAAGATGGTTGTGGTTGTTGCAGTCAGTCATCTCAGCTCTAGGACATCACTGCAGGAGTTCCTCAGGGTAGTGTCCTCGACCCAACCATCTTCAGCTGCTTCATCAATGACCTTCTTTCCATTATAAGGTCAGAAGGGGGGATGTTCACTGATGATTGCACCATTCCCGATTCCTCAGTTACTGAAGCAGTCCATGTCCAAATGCAGCAAGACCTGCACAATATCCTGGCTTGGGCTGACAAGTGGCAAGGAGCACTTGCGCCACACAATTGCCAGGCAATGGCCATCTCCAACAAGAGAGAATCTAACCATTGACCCTTGACATTCAATGAATAGCATTACCATCCCTGAATCTCCCACTATCAACATTCTGGGGTTACCATTGACCAGAAACTGAACTGGACTAGCCATAAAAATAGTGTGGCTACAAGAACAGGTCAGAGGCTAGGAATCCTGTGATGAATAACTCACCTCCTGGTTCCCCAAAGCCTGTCCACCATTTACAAGGCACAAGTTAGGAGTGTAATAGAATACTCCCCACTTTCCTGAATGAGTGCAGTTCCGACAACTTTCAGGAAACTTGACAGCATCCAGGACGAAGCAGCCGGTTTGATTGGCAGCACATCCACAAACATTCACTCCCTCCACCACCAACGCACACTAGCAGCAGTATGCACCATCTACAAGGTGCACTGCAGGAATTCACCAAGGCTCCTTAGACAGCGCCTTCCAAACCCATGACCACTACCACCTAGAAGGACAAGGGCAGCAGATACATGGGAACACCACCACCTGGAAGTTCCCCTCCAAGTCACTCACCATCCTGCCCTGGAAATATATTGGCGTTCCTTCACTGTCACTGGGTAAAAATCCTGGAATTCCCTTCCTAACAACACTGTCGGTGTACCTATACCACATGGACTGCAGCGATTCAAGAAGGCAGCTCACCACCACCTTCTCAAGGGCAACTAGGGATGGGCAATAAATGCTGGCCCAGCCAGCAAAGCCCACATCCCGTAAATGAATTTTAAAAAAGCTGAATGCCTCCTGGACCGTGGAGGTTTATCGTCGATGATTGGAGTACGCCTGGTTTTAACCACTTTTCTGTGTCTGACAGAATTGAAACCCCTGTTCCAGTGTCTAACTTGAAGTTTGTTTTATGTACGTTGGCCATAATAACTGCACTCCAACAGTTTCCATTTGATCTTGTAACTTCTCCAAGAATAGTACTTCTGGTTCTTTTCCTTCCTCAATTTCTTGAATGTCTTCAATTTATTGAATGGTACATGATCATGGCTGTTTATCCTTTAATCTTTTTGGTTAAGAGCTGTTTGCCACGGCAAACTGATTTGAAGTGGCATCTCTTCTTGCAGGAATGCACCGACGCAGCCTTTTCCCACCACACTGAGAACATTGAATAATGGCAGCTACTGTGCCTTCTTCTCTTTTTCCTGTTTGGGGTTAGGTGTGCTGCAATCTATCTGTGCTATAAACTGGACTGTATCAGCCTGTTTTCTCCACAAGATTTCTTTTTCGCCTTGAATAAAAATTTCGTCTTGCTTTCTCTCTTCTACCTGCTTTGCTATCTGTACTGCTTTTGATAGGGTGAAGTCTTTCTACAACTGCAAAAAAAATCGGAGAGTGTCTCTTCTAAGACTCCCACAACAATGCCATCACGAATTAATTTGTCTCTCAGGGCTCCGTATTCACAATTTTCTGCTAATCAATAAAGCTCATTAATAAAGGAATCTAAACTCTCTCCTGGTCTTTGGGTGCACCCATTAAAGTTTGCTCACTCTATAATTGTGCTTTTCCAAAAATTAAAATAAGTATTAAAGATTTTAATTGATGACTTACTTTCCTACCTATCTTTGTGTCATCAGCAAAGTTAGCTGCCATATCTTCAGTCCCTTCATCCATTTCACTGCTATAGATTGTGAATAGTTGATGCCCCAGCACTGATCCGTGTGACACTCCACTAGTTACAGCTTGCCAACCCGAAAATGACCCATTTATCCCTACTCTCTGTTCCCTGTTAACTAACCAATCCTCTACCACTGCTAATATGTTACCCCTATGCTATGAGCTCGTATCTTCATTTATCCCCTATCTGGCCTGCACTACTACTTATGGCATAGAGTAAGGTACTGGCCTGCTCCTTGCTACTTTTTTGCTAGTCCTAATGCTGGTCTGTACCTGGTGAACCTGCAATGCCAGTCTTGCCATTTCTCAGATAAAAGGAAAATACTGCTGGTGCTGGAAATCTGAAATAAGAACAGAAAATGCTAGAAAAACTCAGCAGGTCTGACACATCTGTGGAGAGAGAAACAGACTTAATGTTTCGAGTCCGTATGACTTCTTCAGAGCTCTGAAGAAGTCATACGGACTCAAAACATTAACTCTGTTTCTTTCTTGACAGATGCTGTCAAGCCCGCCATTTCTTAGCTTGATCTGGACCTTCCACGTGGTCGAATCACTCCGGCAAGGATAGGATTTTTTCCATCTGTTCTTTTTACTGATGCTTCTTCTGGCGTGCAGTTTAAGATTTCTCCACACTGTCCTTGTCCTGCAGTTGTTTCTCATGCTGCTCCTTTCAGTCGCTGGGTTCTTCATTTGTTGCTCTTTTTGTCATTTGCCATCATCTGTTATTGTTGTTTTGGTCTTAGAAGAGGTAGTCATGGATCTGGATTTACAGACAAGGCTAGAGGCGATACTATTAGAAAGCCCTATCATTGATTGATCATTATGCTAACTATTTATAAGATAGACTCTGCACCCTACATAGAACTATCTCTCTCCATGCTCTGTTATCATGTAAAGTTACATCACTGATGATGCAGACTATATATTTACATATTCAACACTAACCCTTTACATTACACCTAGATCCCTCTATACTGTAGAGTTCTGCAATCTCTCCCCATTTAAACAGTAAACTGCTTTTCTATTCTTCTTGCCAAAGTGGACAAGTTCACATTTTCCCACCTTACACTCCATTTGTCAAATTTTTACTCAATCACTTAACCTAGCTATATCCCTTTGCAGGCTCTTCATGTTCTCTTGACGATTTACTTTCCTACCTATCTTTGTGTCATCAGCAAAGTTAGCTGCCATACCTTCAGTCCTTTCATCCAAGTCATTGATATAGAATGTGAATAGTTGATGCCCCAGAACTGATCCGTGTGACACTCCACTAGTTACAGCTTGCCAACCCGAAAATGACCCATTTGTCCCCACTCTCTGCTTCCTGTTAGCTAACCAATCCTCTATCCATGCTACCATGTTACCCACTATGCCATGAGCTCTTATTTTATGTAGTAACCATTGATGTGACACTTTATCGAATGTCTTTTGGAAATCCAAGTACACCACATCTACAGGTTGCCCTTTATCCATCTTGCTTGTTACTTCCTCAAAGAATTCTAATAAATTAGTCAAACATGATTTCCCTTTCACAAAACCACATTGACTCTGCCTGATGGTATGATGATTTTCTAAATGACCTGCTACTACCTCCTTAATAATGGATTCTAGCATTTTCCATATGACAGACATTAAGCTAACTGGCCTGTAGTTTCCTGCTTTCTGTCTCCCTCCTTTCTTGAAAAGAGGTGTTACATGTGCAGTTTTCTGATGCATAGGGACCCTTCCAGAATCTGGGGGATTTTAGAAGATAACAATCAATGCATTTGCTATCTCTACTGCCACTTCTTTTAAGACCCTAGGATGTAAGTCATCAAGTCAAGGGGAGTTTAGTTCTAATAGTCTTCCCAGTACATTTCCCTAGAGATTGTGATTGTTTAAAGTTCCCCCCACCCATTTTAATTTTTGATTTTCAAGTATTTCTGGGGTGATTTTTGTGTCTTCTACAGTAAAGTCAACACAAAATACCTGTTCAATGCTTCCATAATTGCCTTGATTCACTGAAAAGTGGAACAATTTGAGGGACAGATTGCCTATTCCTGTTCATATATGTTGGCTCCTGGACTAAAATGCATCAAATTTAAAAACCTCATCATCTTGTTTAAATTCATTCATTGCCTCATCTGTCAATATCTCTATAACCATCTCGAGCCCTACAAGCCTCATAAACCCTCCATTTCTCTGATTCATGCCTCTTATGTAATTCCACCCCACCAATGGAGAATGAGCCCTCAGTTACCTAAATCTCATACTCTAGAATTTCCTTCCTAAATTCCTCTGCCTCTCCTTAAGAATCCCTCTTAAAATCCACCTTTTTGGTCAGTCCTCCTAAACTCTCTTTCTTTGCCACAGCAGGTTTTTCTTATGCCTCTTTGAAGCATCTTGCCTTTTTTTTCAAAACATGAGAGATACTATATAAGTACAAACTGTAGTTTATCGCTTTTATTTAATTAATAAATTTACACAAGCAATTGGTTTAAATATCTAATCCATTTACAATCAGACAGCTGTTTCTATAATTTAATGAATTCTTTTTTAAATCAAATCTGCCTCATTAAATGGCCATTGCTCCTAATTTATGAATTCTAGGGGAAGCCTACCACAGAAAATTGATACTAATGGATATATTTAATACTTTATGGAGTTATCACTCAGTTCCTCTAACTTGCCGTGAAGCTCAAATTTGTTTTACAAATTTATGAAGGGCGTACAACGCAAAAAGTATTATTAGCAAAATCTAATAGCAGCCAAAATAAAAGTAAGAGGTAGGAATGCAAGGCTGTTAGCAAGCAGGACAGTCCCCAAAACTACTGCATAATATCAAGCAAAGTGGAAGTACTGACACAAGCAATGATTGTGAAAAGATTTGCCCCATTTGGCAGCTCATGGCAAAAGTTTAGTATGTCTGAAAAGTGATGGCAACAGAAGATGTTTCCAACACTGGCAGATGGTCAAGTATTAATGCCACAAAAAGTTGCCTGCTAACCTGCTAACTTACTGTTGGCACCCCAAACATCAGAAAACTTTACAACTCTTGTTGCTGACCAAAGGTACACATGTTCAAACTGAGCACATAGCTCGCCACAATGTACCACTAAAAACATTGACACACTCAACTTCAAAGGGTTTCACACATAACATCATTGTAATCGAACATAATAGCATGATATATGCGTTAAATTCACTGTTCCTACATTAAGTAAAGGGCAAATCTGGAGCCTGTTATTTCCTTAACACAGGATCATTCACAAGAGCATAGCCACAGATTGCCCTTTTCCTTCCCTACACCTGGTGTAAACTGGCTTTTATACGCTTGGAATAACTCTCAAATCTTTCCCCAATTGTTGGCAGCTGCTCTCAATTACAAACTAAAGCACGCATTCCATTGTAGCATGATTCCAACATTAACAATACGGTCACTTGCTAACACAGGATACACTTCACGGTTGCTTACATCTGTCACCATGTATGTTTTTTACAGCTAACAACATCCAATGATTACTTTGCTTATGTGACAAATGGTACAGACAAAAGAAAAAAGATCCAAATTGTAGGAAAGCTCAAAACGCTCAAAAGTCACAGATCTTACATTCCCATTGAAGTGGGCACTCTGGACATCCTTAAATATATAAAGACTATGAAGGAGGTGAACCCACCCCCAAGGTTTAGTATCATGCAGCTACTATATCTGACCTCATTACTCACTAACTCCCACACAAGCATAGACACAAACGCATAAAATATCAACCAGATCAACTCTAATGGTAATGAATGAATAGATATCTTGGATCCAGCATTCTAATGTTTGTCTTTTCCTGTCATTGCTGGCAAACAAGTAGGCTGCCAGTGACCCAATCAATTCTAGTGTGCTTCAGGTGGAATTAATCACAGTGTTTGGAAAAATTCTCAATTTGGCATACTTGAAGCTGTTGAATAAAGTCTTTGATTAATTAAATAAATAAAATCTAATCTAAGATATGCCAGAGCAAGTTGTGTGTCTGACCTGCAAAAAGTGAACAGTTGTAGACAGTGAGACTGTCCTGAGCAAACACATCTGCAGGAGATTCCTCCATCACTAATCTTTCCAGCTCAGAGTTATTGAACTAGAGAAAGAGTTGGTGAGACTCTGACACTTAAGGCAAGGGGAGAAATTTCTGAACAGTTTTATAAAGAAGACAGTCACATCCCAGAGGAAAACACATGTTCAGGAAAGATAGGACATGACTATTAGGGAACTGGGTTGCAAGGATTTAGAAGAGTTTGAGAAGGAGCTCCCATAGACACTGGTTCCATTCAAAAGATACAGTATAGTCTCTACCCATAAGGACAAGGAGAAAGAGTGCAGGGCGGAGCAGCACAGTGCAGATCAAGGCACAATGGTTCAGAAAGCTGTCCAAGTAGGGGGGGAGGAGCAGAGTAGAAATGCGGTAGTAATGGGGGACTCCATAATTAGGTGAATAGAGAGAGTTCTCCTTATTCAAAAACTAGAATCCTGAATGGTGTACTGCCTACCAGGGTAAGGGATATCTCATGGCAGCTAGAGGGCAGCTTGAAAATGAAGAGGGCTCAGAAGGCTGTCCAGAGCAGGGAAGAGCAGAAGAGAAATGGGGCAGTAATATAGGACTCTATAAGTGGCAGCAGCGCATACCATCTACAAGATGCACTGCAGAAACTCACCAAGGCTCCTTAGACAGCACCTGCCAAACCCCCAAACACTACCATCTAGAAGGACAAGGGCAGCAGATACATGGGAACACTGCCATTTGGAAGTTCCCCTCCAAGCCACTCACCAGCCGGACTTGGAAATATATCGCCGTTCCTTCCCTGTCGCTGCGTCAAAATCCTGGAACTCCCTCCCTAACAGCACCTTGGGTATACCTACACCACAGGGACCGCAGCAGTTCAAGATGGCAGCTCACGACCACCTTCTCAAGGGCAATTAGGGGTGGGCAATAAATGCTCACCTAGCCAGCGTCGCCCACATCCCTTAAATGAATAAAAAAAAGTTACCATCCTCTGCAGCCAAGAACAATCCCAAAGGATGTGTTGCCTACTTGGTGTCAGGGTAAGGGATATCTCATGTCAGCAATAAAAGCACTTTGAAAGGAAACGAGTAAATCCAGTTGTCATGAACCATGTTGGAACAAAGGACAAAGGAATAAGGATGAGGTCCTGCTGAAAGAGTATGAGTCAGACTTTAAATTAAAAAACAGGGAAATAATCATTATTATTATTTGCTGAGTCACATGCAAATTGTCTCAGGAGCAGACAAATAAGGAAAACTAACACGTGGTTAAGGGGCTGGTGTGAGAAAGAATGGTTCCATATCATGGGACACTGGCACAAGTTATAGGGCAGGAAGGAACTGTACGGATGGGATGGGCTCCACCTGAACTAACATAGAACCAGTGTCAAAGCAGAATGGGTAAGTAAGGGAGCAAAGGCTTTAAGCAAGATGCACGGAGGGGTAAACAAGAAATGTAAGTAACTTAAAAGGAAACAGACCAGGGCAGGAGAACATAGGAAAGAAAAATGTAAGGAAATTTATTGATGGCAAGGGAAAAAACAGAATTATACAACAGGAGTCTAAAAGAGAAAGTTTAATAAAAAGAAATGTAGTTGTAGTTAGGAACAGTATAACTAGGGGGCTAGATAGCATTCTCTGCAACCGACGGCAGGTTTCCCAAAGGCTATGTTGCCTGCCTGGTGCCAGTGTTAAGGATATCTCCTCAGGGCTGGAGAGAAACTTGGAGTGAGAAGGAAGGATCCAGTTGTCATGGTCTGCTTGGGTACCAATAATAGAACTTGTATTAAGAAAGAGGTTCTGATGAGGGAGTGTGAGCAGCTAAGGGCTAAATTAAAAAGCAGAATTGGAAAGGTAATAATCTCTCGATTATTACCTGAGCCATGAGCAAATTGACATAGAGTAAATAAAGATCAGAGAGTTGAATGCGTGGCTCAATGAATGGTTTGGGAAAAATGGATTTTGATTCATAGGACACTGCACCAATGCTGGAGAAAGAGGAAGCTGTACTATTGCGCAGCCTTCACTTGAACCATGCTGGAACCAGTGTCCAGCAAATTGTATAACTAGGGCTTTAGAGAGGGCTTTAAACCAAATAATGGGGGGAGGGTTCACGTGAGGGGAGAGTTGGAAAGTTGAAGAGGAAGGACAAGGCAATGGTGCAAGATAACAATACAGGTTATAATAACCAGTGCATGACAGGAAGGAACACAGCGTACAAACAAAAGAGTCCACCAGCAAAGAAATGACTATGATTTGATAGCCATTGCAGAGGTATGACTACAGGTGTCAAAGGCTAGATCTGGATATGTAAGAGTATTTAACATGCCGGAAAGATAGGAAGAAAGAAAAGGAAGGTGGGGTAGATTTGCTAATAAAGGCTTGGATCAGTGCAGTAGTGAGAAATTATCTTGGTCTGGAGGATCAAGATGCAGAATCAATTGGGATAGAGATAGGAAATTGCTAAGGAAAGGAGTCACTGGTGGGAGCTGTTTATAGGCCCCCTGAGAGTAGCTAGACTGTAGGACAGAATCATAAATCAGGAAATAATGGTGGCTTGAAAGAAAGGCACTGCAATAATCATGGGAGATCATATAGATTGGACAAATCAAATTAGCAAAGGTAGTCTGGTCAATGAGTTCACCAACTGTATTTGAGACAGCTTCTTAGAACAATATGTTCTGGAAACAACCAGGAAATAGGCTATTTTAGACCTGGTAATGCATAATGAGGCAGGATTAATCAATTACCTCATGGTAAAGGATCTTCTTGGGAAGAGTGATCATAATATGATGGAATTTCAATTTCAGTTTGTGAGTGAAAAATGTAGGTCTGAAACTAAATTCTTAAAATTTAAATAAACTTAAATACAAGGGTATGAAGACAGAGTTGGCTAAAGCGTAATGGGAAAATACTTTACAAGTTAAGGCAGTAGAGAAGCAATGGCAGATATGTAAGGAGGTATTTCATAACTTTCAGCAAAGATATATTCCATTGAGAAAGAAAGACTCAAGAAGGATCCACCATCTGTGGCTAACTAAGGAAGTTAAGAATGGTATCAAATTGAAAGAAAATACATAAAACTGAAAAGATTAGTGGTAAGCCAAATTGAGAAAAATTTAGCAACCAGCAAAGGATGACTAAAAAAAAACAAGAGAAATTGAGCTATGAGAGAAAACTAGCAATAAATATAAAAAAGACAGTAAAAGCATCTCGAAGCATATAAAAAGGAAAAGAGTAGCTCAAGTGAGTGTTGGCCCCTTAGAGCGCAGGACTGGGAAATTAATAATGGGAAACAAGGAAATGGCAAAGACTTTGAACAAGTACTTTGTATCTGTCTTCACAGAGGACAAAAACACCCAAGAATAGTAGAAAATCAAGAGGCAAAGGAAGAGAGGAACTTTAAACAATCACAATCACTAGGGATACAATATTATGAAAACTAATGGGACAAAGACTGCCAAGTCCCCTGGGCCTGATGGCCTCCTTCCTAGGACATTAAAAGAGGTGGCTGGAGAGATAGTAGATGCATTAATTGTAATCTTCCAAAATTCCCAAGATTCTGCAAAGGTCCCAATGAATTGAAAAACCTCTATTCAAGAAAGGAGAGAGACAGAAAGCAGGAAACTATGGGCAAGTTAGCCTCACATCTGTCATTGGGAAAATGCTAGAATCCATTATTAAGGAGGTCATAGTAGGACATGTGTAAAATCGTAATACAATCAGGCAAAGTCAACATGGTTTTGTGGAAGAGAAATTGCATTCCACTAATTTCTTCGAGTTCTTTGAGGCTGTAGCGAGTAAGGTGGATAAAGGGGTACCAGTAGATGTAGTGTATTAAAATTTCCAAAAAGTATTAGATAAACTACCACCACGGATGAGTGAGAGTGGCCGAAGACAAAAAGGTCGGAAAATTAGTGGCCAAATATTTTGTGACAAGAAATCATGTAATTATCGTACTTTTTATGATCTGTAATGAATGCAAATGCTTCCAGGCCAGTTCAAATAGGTGAAATTATTGGACTTCAAGTGAGTACAATTTACCCTTTGTTTACCTTCTGTCAAGAGTGTGGACCAATGCATTTGGATCAAATCACCAAAGTGACCTCAACATTTCAGCATTCAATGCAGTTAGTGCATGTAATATAGCATGAAGTCCACATTAACAACAAAACATTACCTTACTGGATTATTTACACACAAAGCAAAGCAAAGTAAAGTACAATGGCATTGCTTTGTAGGATATTATCCAACATGGCCCCATTTTAACTCACCACTACTTTCTCAAAAGCAATTAGGGATGGGCAAAAAATGCCAGCCTTGCCACATCCCATGAACAAATACATAAAACTCTTGAAAATTAACATGGTGCCAGGTGCCCGCAAAAGGAAAACAGCAATAAAGCAACATAGTAACATTCAATATAATTATTCAAGTTTGTATATTATAGAACAACATATAATACATCAAATAAAAATGGACTTCATACTGAGCAATGTGAGAATGGAAATTGCGGAGGCACTGACCATAATTTTTCAGTCTTCCTTAGGCTCAGGGGTGGTGCCAGGGGACTGGAGAATTGCAAACATAGAAATGTAGAAACAGAAAACAGGAGCAGGAGTTGGTCATTCGGCCGTTCGAGCCTGCTCCGCCTTTCAATACGATCATGGCTGATTGTCTATCTCAACGCCAAACTTCTGCTCTTTCTCCATACCCCTTTACGTCTTTAGAGTCTAGAAATCTATCTATTCCCTTCTTAAATCTATTCAGTGACTTGGCCTCCCCAGCCTTCTGACCCTCTGAGTGAAGAAGTTTCTTCTAATCTCAGTCCCAAATGGCCTACCCCGTATCCTGAGTCTGTAACCCCTTGTTCTAGAATCCCCAGCAAGAGGAAACATCATCTCTGTATCCAATCTGTCCAGCCCTGTCAGAACTTTAGACATTTCAATGAGATCCCCTCTCATTCTTCTAAACTCCAGTGAATACAGGCCAAGTTGACCCAATCTCTGCCATCCTAGGAATCAGTCTCACAAACCTTCACTGCACTCCCTCTATGGCAAGTATATCCTTTCTTAGGTAAGGAGGCCAAAACTGCAGACAATACTCCAGGTGTGGTCTCACCAAAGCTCTGTATAGCTGCAGTAAGACATCCTTGCTCCTGTACTCAAGTCCTCTCACAATGAAGGCCAACATATCATTTTCCTTCTTAACTGCTTGCTGCACTTGCATACTTACTTTCAGTGATTGGTGTACAAGGACACCCAGATCCCTTTGTACATCAGTATTTCCCAAACCATTACCATTTAAATAATATTCTGCCATTCCATTTTTCCTACTGAAGTGGATAACTTCACACTTATCCACGTTATGCTACATCTGCCATGTATTTACCCACTCAATTAGTTTGTCTAAATCACCTTGAAGACTCTTAACACCCTCTTCACCACTCACATTCCCACCAAGTTTCGTGCCGTCAGCCAACTTGGAAATATGCTATTTGGTTACCTCATCCAAATCACTGATATATATTATTAATAGCTGGGGCCCCAAGCACTAATCCCTGCAGTGCCCCACTAATCACTGTCTGCCACTTCAAAAAAGACCCATTTATTCCTACTCTGTTTCCTGCCAACCAATTCTCAATCTATTACCAATATATTACCTCTATTCCCATGTGCTTTAATTTTGCATTATGGGGGACTTTATCAAAAACTTTTTGAAAATCCAAATACAGCATGTCCCACTGGTTCTCCTTTATCTATTCTGCTAGTTACACCCTCAGAAATCTCCAACAGGTTTGTTAAGCATGGTTTCCCTTTCATAAATCCATGTTGACTTTGTCCAATCCCACTGATATTTTCTAAGTGTCCTGTTACCACATCCTTTACAATAAACTCCAGCATTTTCCCTACTATTATTGTTAGGCTAAGTGATCTGTAATTCCCTGTTTTCTCTCTCCCTCCTTTTTAAATAGTAGGGTTATATGTGCCACCCTCCAATCTGCCGGGACTGTTCCAGAATCTACAGAATTTTGGAGGATGACAACCAACACACCCATTATTTCCATGGCCACCTCCTTTAGTATGCTGGGATGTAGATTATCAGGCCCTGGGGGCTTTATTAGCTTGCGGTCCCATCAATTTCTCCAGCACTATTTTTTAAGTAGTACTAATTTCCTTGAATTCCTCCTTCTCACTGGGCCCTTGGTTCCCTAGCATTTCTGGGAAGTTATGTGTCTCCCTCCATGAAGACAGAACTAAAGCAGCTGTTCAATTGTTCTGCCATTTCATTGTTTTCTATTACAGATTCTCCTGTTTCGGACTGTAAGGGACCCACAATTATCTTCACTAATCTTTTCTTTTTACATACTTATAGAAGCTTTTACAGTCTGCTTTCATGTTCCTTGCAATTTACTCTAATACTCTATTTTTCCCCTCTTAATCCTAAACTGCTCCCAATCCTGGGGCTTGCAACTTTTCTGGCAACTTTATATGACTCTTCTTTGCATCTAATACTATCCTTAGGGCAGAATTTTCCATCTGGCGGAACCGGGTGAGGACCCGATCACTGGCGGCGATTGGGTCCGCACCACCATTTCATGTGGGCGGGCCAATTAAGGCCTGCCCAGCGTGTTTCATGGCTCAGCGGGAGTGGTCAGGCAGCAGTGGATCAGCAATCGCCACCAGGTCCAATGACGACCCGGCGGCCTGTTTAAAGGGCAAGCTGCAGCCGCTCCAAGGCTGCTGTACATGGCCAGAGGTCAGGGCCAACGCAGGTCCAGGTTGGCCATGCAGGAGGGTAGGGCGGGTGGTCAAAGCACGCCCCAGTTTTCGGACAAGGTCCTTGCTGCCTTCCTCGAGGAGGTGGCAGCACGGTGGAAGGTGTTCGTCCCCCAGGACAGGAGGAGGATGCCACCCCACTTGACCAAACGTGTGTGGGAGGAGGTGGCGGAGATCATGAGCTCGCATGACGTGGTGCAGCACACAAGGATCCAGTGCCGCAAGCGCTTCAGTGACTTGCTGCGCATGGGAAGAGTGAATAGCATGTTGGCATCATTCAGTTCACCCAACATGTAAGCTTCTCCCCCCGGTGCCCCACCCACATCTGACTGGCCTGAATGCAATGAGTCATCGAGCGGGCCAGCAGATAATCCCCATGCGTTGGTCAGCCTGAGAAGGTGGTGATGAGATGGGTTCTGCACCCGCAGTATGTGGTGGACTGAGACTCACATGACTGTGGTGGGGGCAACCTGGAGGATATTCACCCAGGCGCAGTGCTCAAACTCCAAGACATGTCAAAATCAGGATGACGACATGGTGGGAGGAGTTCTTCAAGGTGGCGTGGCACAGATCAATCTGCTGCCCTCTGCGAGCCACATCATTGTGCCTCCTTGCTACGGCAGGTTAAACTGTGTGTTCCCAAGTGTGATGAAAGCAGCATTTGGCCAATGACCTGGCATATTTGTGAGTGTTCAGCACCAGCGGGGTAAGAATGCACTGGACCCCTGCAATGGCCAACTGGGCTTGGGGTAGGCAGGCCACGAGGAGATTCACGGTACAAGTATCACTAATCAATGTTCTTTCCTCATTTCCAGGAGAAGAATTTTCACAACACCGCCAAGCAGGTGAGGACTGGCAGTCAGCCAGCCCAGGTAGTGCTGCTTAGCCGCTTCGAGCAGGAGGCCCTCTACCTGGAGAGGTGCCATGCGCCCAGGTCGCCCGGAGCCGGAGAGGCTAGGGTTCCACAGTCAGGTATGTGTGGCCAGCACTCACACCACCAGTAGTCTCCCAACAGCCATGGCAGTGCTGATTGATGAGTGAGTGATGTTACTAACATGGCTTGCTCATTGCACGTGGAATGATGAGCGCATGATGATCCGGGGGGCAGGCATGTACATTGACTTTTTCTTTCAGCATCAGTGGCACAGGGCCAGGACCCAGATCAGCAGGGGCCCCCTCTGACACCTGAGGGCCATGAAGTTCCAACATCACATGCATCACATCATCTCTGTCATGCAGGCACAAGCACAGACACTGGCATCCGGGTGGGCATCAGATCTTCGGCTAGTGTTACGGGGCACAGCAGTGAGGGCACTTCACAGTCGCTGGAGGAGCTGGCGGAGACAGAGAGTGCCCATGGCGCCAGCAGTCAGAGGACTGCAGGGGCCCAGGCACATGCTCAGTTCGTGGCTGATGATGAGCCTCTGGAGTCGTCCGCGATGCAGCCAGCTCATGAAATGCGGCCAGGTGTGCGGGACCATCTGGTGGATATACATGAGGCTGTGCTTGGCTTCGTGTCAGTGGTGGAGGAGTCTACGTGGACCGTAGCCAATGCATTGAGCCTCATGCGTGAGCGCCAAGCTTCCTCCATGGGGAGAACGGTGACTCTCATGGAGAGGCAGCTCCAGGGACAGGATCAGGGGTTCCTAGGGTTGCGCCCAGACCTGCAATCCCTCACACAGGCATTGACCTCAGGTGATCAGTGCCCGTGTGGGCGGTGGTTTGGGCACCAATTATCCCTCCTCGGTGCCCACCCATCTACAGTGAGCAGGGAGGGCTGAACGGACCTCATGTTGGCGAAGCAGCTGCCTGTCGTCTCTACTGGCACCTCTCAGGGCGCTCCGGCTGAGGCTAGCAGCTCCTCCGCCCCTTTGCCAGTGACCGCAGCACTCAATGAGGCTGCGACGTCTAGGGAGATGCCAGCTGCGGAGCTAGCAGCGCCCTCCCATGTAGGGCCAGCACAAGCTCCACAGGCTAGGGGACATCCACCAAGGTCATCGAGGCCAACAGGACAGCAGAGACAGCAGGCTGTCTCAGATGCCAGTGCCAGTGAGGGGGCACCAATGTAAAATTAAGGCACCCTAGGCACACCCCGGGTTCATCACTGGTGGTTTTTTGTTGACCCCGCCGTGAGTTCCTTCTGATTGTGTTTGCAGTGCGACACCATTTTATTTGTGTTATGTTAATAGACTTTTGTGAAAGCATTAAATTAAGATCGTCTAACATGGCTGGGGGTGCCTCTTTTCTTGGGCAGATGGATGGGTTCCTGAGATGTTATGAATGGTTTGTGTGTCATTGACATTTCTTGACTGGGCCCATCGTCAATGCTCCTATCCTGACAGATTTGGCACTAATGTCTCCAGTATGGAAGCTGCAGCCCAGGCTTGTGCTGTGCTTGCTGAAGGTTCCTTAGATTAGAGCGTCCCAGGTGTCCCTGCCTCCCTGGAGTAAGTGTCTTCCCCCTCAGCATTTCCCTGTGCGTGCTCATCCTCGGACTCACTGCTGGACTCATCGTGTTCAGCCGCAGCCGCTCCGTTTACATCTTATTCGTCCACAGCGTCCCCGCTTTGCAGCGCAAGATTGTGGAGAGCGCAGCATGCAACTACAATCAGCGGCACTCAACCTGGGAGGTACTGGAGTGCGCCCCCGGAACAGTCCAGGCATCGGAAGCGCATTTTGAGAAGACTGATGGCTCTCTCCACCACAGCCCTCGTGGAGGCGTGGCTTCTATTGAACCGCTGCTCAGCTTCTGTTCTTGGATGGCGGAGAGGCGTCATGAACCACCTTCTGAGGGGATAGCCCTTGTCATCCAGCTGCCATCTATCCAACCGGGTTGGAGCACTAAAGAGCTCCTGAACCTGCAAGTGTCTGAGGATGTAGGCATCGTGGGAGCTGCCTGGGTACCTTGTGCAAACTTGCAGAATATGCAGCTTGTGATCGCACACTATCTGCATGTTTATGGAGTGGAAGCCCTTCCTGTTGACAAAGGCACCGGGCTCACCTGCTGGCGCCTTGATGGCCATATGTGTGCAATCTAGCACCCTGGACAAGGGGGAGGCCAACAATGGCCACGAAGCCTCTGGCTCGCTCTGTCTGGTTAGCCACGTCCCAGCGGCAGTGGTTGAAGGTCAATGCACGCCTGAACAGAGCGTTTGTGGCCTGCTTAACACAAGTGTGGACAACTGATTGGGAGACACCGCAAAGATCACTCACCGACCCCTGGAAAGAGCCAGAGGCATAGAACTGGAGGGCAGCTGTGACCTTTCAAGCCATGGGCATGGGATGCCCACCCACGCAGTTAGCGGAGATCTCTGGCCCAATCATCTGACAGGTAGTGTTGACTGTCGCCCTTGACAGACGGAGCCTCCTTCGGCATTGCACCTCCGACATACTGAGGTAGCTGTTTCGCCACCTAAATACCCTAGCAGAAGGATAATGGTGCCTTCTGTCTTAGACTACCTCTTGGCCCTGCACCCCTTGCACCTGCGCCTGTCCTCCCAAAGGTGGCTCCCCTGGAGGCTGAATGTGCACTCCTGGCCTCCTCCCACTTCTAGCCCTCCCTTCCTCCTCAGGGGATGTGCCTCCAGTGGAGAGATCAGCTCCCATTCCCAGGCTCAGGGGTGCTTCCTGAAATCTATAGGCCCCAAAACAAATCCTCAGTGCAAAGTGCTGACCTGAAAGTTATGAGTCCAATCCAAGCAGCTGGTATGCGTTTTGAACTTTTCCAACTCACACAGGCAAGTTTCAGTAACTTTTGTATAATAACTTTTAAATCTGTAGAATCGCGACCCCACTGAGCCCTCTTCCCCCACTCGTGGATGAGGTTCATACAAATTTCTGCTAACCGCCTGCCAATTGCGCCCATGCAACGAGCCAAAGACTGCGCAGGTACCGCAAAATCCCTGTCAGTTGGAGCCTCAAGGGTCTCAGGTGGCCTGTTAATGAATAGGGGGCATTTAACAGAGATAATTGCACGCCTGCCCACTGAAATATCGCGATGGCGCATGGTGACAGCGGGACGCTCACCCAACATCACCGTGCATCATTTTACGCGCTGGCGTGCGGGTCTCCCCCCGCACCCCCACCCCCCCCAAACATGTCAAACAGAAAATTCTGCCCTTAATTTCTTTTGTTAGCCATGGTTGGGATGCTTTTCCTGTTGTGTTTTTGCACCAGAAAGGATTGTATAACTGTTGCGATGCACACATTTGTTCCTTAAATATTAGCCATTGCCTTTTAATGATGTTCCCCAATCTACTTAGCCATCTCGTGCCTCATATCTTCGTAGTTCCTTTGTTTGGATTTAGGACCCTAGTTTCGGATCGGAATATTTCACTTTCCATCCTAATGAAGAATTCTATCAGGTTATGATCACTCTTCCCTAAAGGACACCTCACAACGAGATTATTAATTAACCCCTTCTCATTGCACAAAACCAAATCTAAGATTTACTGTTCCCTAGTTGATTCCTTGACCTGCTAGTCCAAAAAAACCATCTTGTACACACTCCAGGAATTCAGCCACCACAGTATTATTGCTAATTTGGTTTGCCCAGTCTATATGTAGATTAAAGTCACCCATGATTACTGTAGCACCCTTGTTATATGCAGCTCTAATTTCTTGTTTAGTGCCGTCCCCTACCTTATCACTACTGTTTGGAGGCCTATAAACAACTGCCACTAACATTTTCCACTCCTTGTGGCTTCTTAGCTCCACCCAGACTGATTCTACATCTAGATTTTCTAAGCCAGTATCCTCCCTCACTATTGAGCTGATTTCATCCTTAACTAACATTGCCACCCCAGCTCCTTTTCACCTGTCCTTCCCATATATCGAGTACCCTTGATATTCAGTTCCCAGCCTTGGTCACTCTGCAGCTGTCTCTGTAATCGCAATCATATCGTACACAATAACATCTATTTGCGCTGTTAATTCATCCACCTTATTGCGAATGCACCATGCATTCAGATACAGTGCTTTAGACTTATCTTTTTAACACTTATACACCTTTTTTTATGCACTATGGCCCTATTTGCTGGTCGCTCTTATTTCCTCTGCCTTCCACTTTTGCTTTCTACTTTTCTGTCTTTCATTCCTACCTTTGTTTCCCTCTCTTGTGTCTCCCTGCTCAGGTTCTCATTGTCCTGCCGCTCTAGTTTAAAGCCTCCCCTACAGTACTAGCAAATACCCGTGAGGATATTGGTCCCAGTCCTGCTGAGATGCAACCTGTCCAACTTGTAGAAGTCCTATCTTCCCCAGAATCTTTCCCAATGCCTCAGGAATCTAAATCCTTCCCTTCTACACCATCTTGCCAGTCACGCATTCACCTGGTCTATTCTCTTATCTCTGATCTCGTTAGCATGTGGCAATGGAAGTAATCTTGAGATTACTACCTTTTCCTAGCTCCCTATATTCTGCTTTTAAAATCTCATCCTTCTTTTTACCTATGTTGTTGGTACCGACATGCCTCTAGCAGTTCACCCTCCCCCTTCAGAATTAACTGCAGCCGCTCAGTGACATCCTTGACCCTGGCACCAGGGAGCCATCCTGCTGTCACATCTGCGGCTGCAAAGACATCTATCTGTCCCCCTTACGATAGAATCCACCATTACTATTGATCTCACATTCTTTTTTCTCCCTCCCCCCTGTGCAGCTGAGCGACTCATTGTGCCGCTGACGTGGCACTTGCTGCATTCCCCTGAGAAACCGTTTCTCCCAGCAGTATCCAAAATGGACAATCTGTTAGAGAGGGGAGATGGACCTAGGGAACTCCTGCACTACCTGCCTAGTGCTTTTACTCTGTCTGGCAGTCACCCATTCCCTTTCTACCCATGTACTCTTTACCTGTGGTGTGACCACCTCACTGTACGTGCTATCCACAAAGATCTCATCCTTGCGGATGTTCCACAGTGCCTCCAGCTGCAGCACCAGCTCCAAAACGTGGATTTCAAGTAGCAGCTGGAGACAATTTATGCAAATATAGTCGCCTTGGACACTGGAAGTGTCCCTGACTTCCCACATCACACAGGAGGAGCATTGCATGTGGTTGAGATGCCCTGGCATGACTTACCCTTAAATTACTCCCTTTACTTTTACTTCCACTAGTTCAGAGAATATTAAGGACAGTAGAAATACTCATCATATCCTACTTACCAAAGCCACTGCTTTTTTTTCTGGGGAAAGATAGAAAACGAAGGTGTCTCCTTCCTCTCTGCTCTCTGGACTCCCCTCACTCACTCACCAAATTCCAACTAAAGCACTCTAATGCAGCCCAAAGCAGCACTCCAGTGCAGACAAGACAACACTATGGATGGCCTGCTTTAACGCTCTTGAACCTAGCTTCTGAAAACTTGTTTAAGCCAGCTATCTAATTAACTAGGTCCAGCTGCTAGCAGAGCCTATATAATCCCTGTTTTAAAGCTGGGCTAAAACTCACCTTCTCCTAACCCAAAGACCAACATTTAGTTAATGCTTCAAAAAAAGGGTGTCAAGATATGCCCAGCAACTACAGACCAGTCAGTTTAAATGTGGTGATGTAGAAACTTCCAGAAACAATAATTTGGGACAAAATTAATAACCATATGGACAAATGCAGGTTAGTTAAGGAAAGCGGGTTAATTAAGGAAAGCCAGCATGGACTTCTTACAGGAAAATTGTGTTTAACTAACTTGCTGAAAATTTTTGGTGAGTTGACAGAGAGTGTTGATGAGGGAAATGCTGTTGATTTGGTGTACATGGACTTCCAAAACGCATTTGATACAGTGCCACACAACAGACTTGTGAATTATAGTTCAAGGATTGAAAGGGACATTAGCAAGGAGGATACAAAATTGGCTAAGTGACAGAAAACAGAGAGTAGTGGTCCCAGACTTTGGTGTACAGGGCACAATTTCAAAATTTGTGGAATCTACCTCACCAACTTTAGGAATTTACAGTTTTCACATATCTTCGTTTTCATCCTTTGCAGCCAAGACTACAGAGGAAATAAAGACTTCCATTTCAGGTTTGAGCTCTGCTGTTCCCCCATAATTGGGCCTGCCAAACCCCAACTCTACTCCTCCCTCTCGCTCCCGCAGCCCTAAGACTGCAAAACCCATAGCTCCACTGCTCCTTTTCTTTCCCTCCAACCCAACTCACAGGTCTGTTAAACATTGGGGCTCCACTGATCCCTCTCCTTCTCCCACATGCCCTGCCCAGCCTGCTGAACCCCATTGCTCCACCAAGTGGCCAGCAGTAGTGTGCACCTTCCTGATTGGATGAGTAGTGGATCCTGAGCCTGCTCCAGGCCTCGTTAATGGCAGAGATCATCCAGTCCCAACTTTGGCTTCGGAGGTAGCAGAGGCCAATAGGAGGCAAAGGTCAGAAAAAAAATTTAAAGGGAGGAACTCCATTATTCACAAGTCGGAATTCCACCAAATGCCGGAAATTTCTCATCCCTGGCTTTCACATTAAAGATTACTGCACAAGGTAAGAGCTTGTTACGTTGGGGGGGGTGATAAATTGCACGGATAGAGGATTGGCTAACTAACTATTAGATCATTTTGAGGTCTCCTTATTTGAGGGATAGACTTGCATTCAAAGTAGTTCAGAGAAGATTCACTAGGCTAATTCCTGGGATGACAGGGTTGTCTTATCAGGAAAGGTCCACAGGTTGGGCTTATGCTCATTGGAGCTTTGGAGAATGAGAGGTGATTTTATTGACACATTTAAAATTCTGAAGCTGGTTAAATAGCTGGATGTTGAAAGGATGTTTCCCCTCAAAGTGGAACCTAGAACTAGGAACAGAGTGTCACGCTCATGCAAGATGGACTTATGGAGAAAAATTTGAAATGGACACTTTAAAACAAAATGAAGTTGAGAGGTCAGGTGACCTTTCCTTTCCTGCAAATACACATGGAACAATAAGACTCTTGAGCTAATCTTCATGTCTGGACAAGACATTAAAATGCAAATGATCGTTTGGGACATACCATTGAGAAGTCATTAAAATGCAAAAGACCTGTGGTTAATGGCTGCCCTTCTCAAAATAATTAAAGAAACTGGTTTCAAAATGCTACTTGCAGACTTTTTGACTTCATTGTGGAAGTCCAGAGAATGGGTATGAAAAAAATTTTCCTCTGATCTGTGAATGGGCTAAACCAGGACCCCAATTTTTACTATTAGCCTAGCCATCAGAAAATATCTGTGAAGACAATGGATGAAATAGTTTAGTCACATGACAGAAGCTAGGTTTATGATAAGGAAATTTAATAAGGCACATTTTTGGAGGAGAGGGAGGAGAAACATCCAAGCTAACAAAGGAACAAAATCCTGCCGAAGAACCATCAGTTGGCAGAGACATTGGATTGGTTTTTACCTTTCTATCTAAGGAATTGAACTAAGGTTTCATTACAGGGCTTTGATTGCACCTCAACAATAGTAGAACAAGAGAAATCTGATGCTGAAAGCAATAAACCAGAGTCTCTTCCTAAATCTCCTTTCTTCAGTGGACTAAAAGGATTACAGGCCTGCATCATTCTCAAGATCTCATCATGTTCCTCAGGGTAGCATCTAGGCCCAACCATCTTCAGCTGCTTCATCAATGACCTTCCGACCATCATAAGGTTAGAAGTGGGGATGTTCACTGATGATCGCACAATGTTCAGCACCATTCACGACTCCTCAGATACAGAAGCAATCCATGTCGAAATGCAGCAAGACCTGGACCATATCCAGGCTTGGGCTAACAAGTAGCAAGTAACATTTGCGCCACACAAGTGCCAGACAATGACCATCTCCAATAAGAGAGAAACTAACAAATGCTCCTTGGTCTTCAATGGCATTACCATCACTGAATCCCCACTATCAACATCCTGGGGGTTACCACTGACCAGAAACTGAACTGGACTAGCTATATACATACTGTGGCTATAAAAGCAGGTCAGATGCTAGGAATCCTGCGGTGATTAACTCACCTCCTGACTCCCCAAAGCCTGTCCACAATCTACAAGGCACAAGTCAGGAGTGTGATGGAATACTCCCCACTTGCCTGGATGAGTGCAGCTTCAACAACACTCAAGAAACTCAACACCATCCAGGACAAAGCAGCCCGCTTGTTTGGCACCCCTTCCACAAACATCCATTCCCTTCGCCACCGACGCACAGTGGCAGCAGCGTGTACCATCGGAAAGACGCCCTGCAGCGACTCACCAAGCCTCCTTGGACAGCACATTCTAAACCCACAAACACTACCATCGAAAAGGATAAGGGCAGCAGATGCATGGGAACACCACCACTTGGAAGCTCCCCTCCAAGCCACACACCAATCTAACTTGGAAATACATCGCCATTTCTTCACTGCTGCTGGGTCTAAATCTTGGAACTCCCTCTCTAACAGCACTGTGGGTGTACCTACACCAATGGACTGTAGTGGTTCAAGAAGGCTGCTCACCACCACCTTTTCAAAGGCAATTAGGGATAGGCAATAAATGTTGGCCTAGCCAGTGACACCCAAATCCCATGAATGAATAAAAAATATAAAAATCTTGGTGAAAAGCAAGAATGACAGAGAACCTTTGAGCTCTTAAGCTCTAAATACATGCTACCCTTTGTAATCACAATATCTTGTTGAGTGTGTGTGTGTGTGTGTGTGCGTATGTCTGTATGACTGTGCGAGTGGATGGGAGTAGCACAAACACAGCAGCTCAATACTGAGTGTAGCTGAATGTGAACTTGGGAATTTGGTGAGTAAGGGAATTCAGTGCCGTAAAGGGGGGGAGAAGGTAAGTGATTGGTTGGAGAGTATTTTGCCCATTTATCTTTCCAAATCCAGGTAATTTATTAGTAATTGTAAGGCTTTATTTCGATTAGTAAAATTTATTAGCAGCAGTAGAACTCATTGGGAGTAGTAGGGTATATTAATTATAAATAAAATAAGAAAATGATAATAAATTAATTAAAACATAATAAGGATGGCAGGCCAGGTAATGTATTGCCACCGAGGAACATGGGACCTCCTGGACACCAGTGTGATCCAAAGCAAACACATCTGTAGCAAGTGTAAGCGGCTTAAGGAGAATCGGCTCACAGTCATTGAGCTGGAGGCCGAACTACAGATACTGCGATGCTTCAGGGAGGGGGAAAGTCACCTGGACACTTTGTTCCAGGCAACAATCACACCACTTAAGTTTGGATCTTCAAACTTGGTCAGTGGTCAGGGACAGGGGGGTGTGACTGCGAGTGAGGCGGATAAAGAAATCGAGAAGGTAGATGTGGAGGAGCCTCAGCCCTTGCAAATGTCCAATATGCTCGAGCTTCTTACAGACTGTGAGGACGAAAGCGGTAGTTGTTGAACTAACTACCCATGGCACCGTGGTAAAGGAAGCTATTCAAGTGGGGGGAGTTAATAGGAATGTAGTAGTAAGGAACAGTGCAGTCAAGGGGATTGACACAGTTCTCTGCAGTCGAGAGCATGAATCTAGATGGCTGTGTTGCCTGCCAGGATTCCAGACATCTGTTGGGGCTGGAGAGGAACTTGCAGTGGGAGAGGAAGGATCCAGTTGTTGTGGTCCACATTGGTACCAATGGCATAGATAGGACTTAGAAAGAGATTCGCTTAAAGATTATGAGCAGCTCAGGGCCAAATTAAAAAGCAGAACCTCAAAGGCAATAATCTCTGGATTATTACCTGAGCCACAAACAAACTGGCGTACGGTTAATCAGATTAGAGAAATGACTGGTGTGGCAGAAATGGGTTTTGATTCATGGGGCACTAGTACTAGTACTGGGGAAAAGTGGGAGCTGTGCCACTGGGATGGGCTTTACCTGAACCGTGCTGGGACCAGAGTTCTGGTGAGGCATATAACAAAGGAGGTAGAGTGGGCTTTAAACTACATTGTGGAGAGAAGGGAATGTGTGAAACGAGATGTAGTAAATCAAAGGGTAACAATGAGGTACTAAAGAATGGTAATAACTTGGGTAAAGATAGCCAGTGTGGCAGGAAGGGACAGAGAGTACAAACGTAAGAGCGCATGAGCAGATGAGACCATAGATTGCAAATATGGTAAAAAGACAAAGTTAAAGGCTGGGTATCTGAATCTGTGCAGCATTCATAACAAAATGGATGAATTGTTAGCACAGATAGAATAAACATGTATGACCTGATAGCCATCACAGAGACATGGTTGCAGTGTGACCAAGGCTGGGACCTAAATATTGAAGAGTATTTGACATTTCAAAAAGATAGGAAGCTAAGAAAAGGTAATGGGGTAGTTCTGCTAATTAAGGATGTCACTAGTACAGTAATGATAGATGACCTTCACTTGAAAGAGCCGGATATAGAATAATTTTGAACCAGCTTGGGAAGAGATAAAAAATAGGAATGGTGAGAGTTTATTTGTGACAGTAGTCTATAGCCCCTAACTGTACATACACTGTAGGACAGAGTATACAGTAAAAAATAAAAGGGGCATGTAAGAAAGGTACTGCATTAATCATGGGTGATTTTAATCTACGTGTAGATTAGAAGAATCAGCTTGGCAAAAGTAGCCTGGAAAATGAGTTCATAGAATGTATGTGGGACAACTTCTTAGAGCAGTATGTTCCAGAGCCAACCAGGGAACAGGCTATTTTAGACCTGGCAATGAGACAGTATTAATCAATAATCTCATGGTAAAGGAGCCTCTAGATGATAGTGATCACAGCACAATAGAATTTTATGTTCAGTTTGAAGGGGTGAAGTGTGGGTCTAAAACTGGTGTTTTAAACCTTAATAAAGGTATTTAAAAGGGTATGAAAGGAGAGCTGGCTAAAGTAAATTGGGAAACTAGTTTAAAAGGTAGGATAGTAGAGATGCAGTGTAGACTTTTAAGGAAATATTTAATAACTCTCAGCAAAGACTTATCCCAGTAAGAAAGAAAGACTGAGTAGGATGCATCTTCTGCGGCTCAATAAAGAAGTTAAGGATTGTATCAAATTGAAAGAAACACTGTATAAATCTGCAAAGATTAGTGATAGGTCAGCAGATCAGTCAGATTTTAAGAAACAACAAAAAATAAAGAAGGAGAAAGCAGAGTATGAGAGAAAGCTAGTTAGCAATGTAGAAAAAAACAAGTGTTTAAGGAGGAAAAGAGTAACTAAAGCTAGTGTTGATCCTCTACAGAGTGAGTCTGGGAATTGAAAACAAGGAAATGGCGGAGGCATTTTGTGTCCGTCTTCACTGTAGAAGACTTAGAAAACTTCCCAAAGATACTTGAAAGTCAAAAGGTGGAAGACAGGGAGGAACTTAAAACAATCACCATCACCAGGAAAAAGGTGCTGTAAAACTATTAGACCTGAAGGGTGACAAGTCCCCATGACCAGACGGTCTACATCCTAGGGTCTCAAAATAAGTGGCTGCAGAGATAGTAGATGCATTGGTTATAAGCATCCAAAATTCCTTCAATTCTGGAAGGGTCCAAGTGGATTGGAAAACAACTAATGTGACACCTTTATTTGTGAAAGTAGGAAGATAGAAAGCAGGAAACTACAGGCCAGTTAGCCTAACATCTGTTATAGGGAAATTGCTAGAATCCATTATTAAGGAGGTTTTGTAAGATACTTAGAAAATCATAATGTGATCAGGCAGATAGTGAGGTTTAATTTACTTGAATTAAATTTAATTAATTTTAATCCATATTTAATTCAGCGTTCTTGAACTGCTGCAGTCCACCACCACCTTCCCAAGCGCAATTAGGGACGGGCAATAAAACTGCTGGCCAAGCCCGTGGTGCCTACGTCCCATGAAGGAACAAAGGAAACAAATACTGAAATGAAATAATAATTATACCAGCAAGATAAAAAAAGTAGACATGACATTGGAAGACAGATGCGCAATGAGAACAATGCATTCAAAGTAAAACAAAGGAAGTGTGAAATAAACTAATCAAACTCAAAAAGGATAAAACCCCTGTTCCAGATTTATTGCATCCACACATCTAAAACAATCTAGGGAAGAGATAGCAGAAGCATTACCACACCCATTTAATTTTTATTTAGAAAAATATGCAGTGCCAGAGGCAGATAGCTAATGTTAATGCTAGAAGGGGAACAGAACATGACTATGGAATTATAGACCAGTCAACTTAATATCACTGGTAGGAAAATGATGGAATCCCAAATAAAGGGGAGACTAGAAGATCATCTAGAAAAGCAAAATATAAACATCAATAATCAGCATGGTAATCAGGATTTCAAAAGGAAATTCTCGCTTGACCAAACTTATTGATTTTTTTGAGGAGGTGACAGAGAGAGTAGACAATGATAGAGCAGCAGATGAAATTTGTCTGGATTCTCACAAGATCTTTGATAAGGTGCCCCATAACAGACTAATGAGTAAGGTCATAGAACGTGAAGAAAGGGGACAGTGGTAGAATGGATTGCTAACAGGTTTCAAAACAGAAAGCAGAGAGTGGGAATGGGTGCAAAGTGGAAGTAAAAGTAAACAATGAATGTAGGTTCAGAGTGGCAGAAGGTGGGAATTGGTATTCCACAATGGTTTCGATCTTGGAATCAAAAACACAGGGCAGAAGTTAATGAGGGCAGTGAGGGGCCTGACAACTGCCACCAAAACTTGCAACACCACCACCGACCAGATCTCCAGACGCCCCAAGGGAATTGTTCCTAACTGGCAGTAGGAACACGAAAACCCAAGAACACAAAAAATGGGAGCAGGAGTAGACCATATGGCCTGTCAAGCCTGCTCCATCATTCAATATGATCATGGCTGATCTTGGATTTCAACTCCACTTTCATGTTCCAGATTTATTGCGTCCACGGCATGCTCACCACATCCCTTGATTCCATGAGACCAAAAAACTGTTTACCCCAGCCTTAAATGTATTTAAAGATGGAACATTCACATCTCTATGGTGTAGAGAATTCCAAAGATTCACAACCCTTTGAGTGAAGTAACTTCTCCTCATCTCAATCCTACATCATCGGCCCCTTATCCTAAGTCTGTGCCCCCGTGTTTGAGAATCTTCGAGCAGCAGAAACAATCTCTCAGCATCTACCCTATCAAGCCCCTTCAGAATCATGTCTGTTTCAATGAGATTTCCTCTCATTCATCTAAACTTCAGAGGATATAGGCCCAATTCACTCCACCTCTTTTCATAGGACTCCCTCATCACAGGGACCAATTTAGTAAACCTTCACTGTACCAGCTACCGCCATACCACTGGGGCTCCCGGCTCCGCGGGGGGACATCTCACTGCAGGAATTCTCCCAGTAGGTCAGAATTTCCACCCGCCGAGAGCTGCAGGCCAATCAGAGCCCAGCAGCTGGCTATTATTGGCACTGATATCAGTACCAGGGAATGTGGGAGCTATACTATTGGCAGTAGCTATGGCTGCTGCTGGTAATACATTTCGGCCTTCAAAGGGGAGAAAAATAAGTGAATGTGGGACGGGGATCGCGAGCAAGGGGTTGCCAGTGAAGGTGGGGAATGGAGAGGTTGGAGGAAAATGCAGGGAAGTGGCACTCAACAGGCAATACCCTCCCCCGCTCCGCCACTTCCTGATGCTGGGTCCCTCAATCAGGCACTGAGTGCCTGTGAACACAACAGCCCCTTCCAAACCAATAGGGTTTGCTTGTTGGTCTCCCCATATGTGAGTCACACTAATTATGCACTTAAAAGCCTCAAGTGATGTTTGGCAGGGGTAGGCCAGCCTAAAGCCTACCCACTCCAGACTTAATCGGGGGTGGCAGGGAGGTGGCAGAGGGGCAGGGTGCTTCCCAATCCATAACCCTTTTTATACTTTGTGCATGGATACGGGTGACAATGGCTAGATCAGCATTGCCCATCCCAAATTAAGAAGGTGGTGGTGAGCCACCTTCTTTAACCACTGCAGTTTATTGTGGTAGGAACACCCATAGTGCTGTTAGGAACGGAGTTCCAGGATTCTGACCCAGTGGCAGTGAAAAAACAGTGATGTATTTCTAAGCCAGGATGGTGTGTTGCTTGGAGGGCAACTTGAAGGTAGTGGTGTACCCATGCATCTGCTGCCCCTTGTCCTTCGAGGTGATAGATGTCATGAATTTGGAAGGTGCTGTCAAAGGAGCCTTAGGGTGTTGCTGCAGTACATCTTGTAGATGGTAAATACTGCTGTCACTGTGATCGGCGGTGGAGTGAGTGAATGTTGAAAGTGGTGATTGGGTGCCAATCAAGCGGGCTGCTTCTGTCCTGGATGGGATCAAGCTTCTTGAGTATTGTTAGAGCTACACACATCCAGGCAAGCGAAGATCATTCTATCACATTCCTGAATTGTGCCTTGTAGATGGTAGACAGACTTTTGGGAGTCAGGAGCTGAGTTACTCTCCGTAGAGAATGCAGCTCACCACCAACTTCTCAAGGGTAATTTGGGATGGGCAAAAAATGCTGGCCTAACCAGCAATGCCCAATTCGGAAAAAGAATTTTGAAAAAAGAATTCCCAGCCTCTGACTTGCTCTTGTAGCCACTATATTTATATGGCTGATTCAGTTCAGTTTCTGCTCAATGGTAACTCCTAGGATGTTAATAGAGGGGGATTCAGCAATGGTAATACCATTGAATGTCATGGGGAAATGGTTAGATTCTCTCTTGTTGGAGATAGTCATTGCCTGGCACTTGTGCGGGCCAAATGTTACTTGCCACTTGTCAGCCCAAGCCTGGATATTGTCCAGGTCATTCTGCATATGGACACAGACTGCTTCAGTAGCTAAGGAGTCGCAAATGGTGCTTAACATTGCGCAATCAACAGCAAGCATCTCCACTTCTGGCCTTATGATGGAAGGATGTTATTGATGAAGCACATGAAGATGGTTAGGCCTAGGACACTACAAGAGGAGCTCCTGCAGAAACGTCCCGAGCTGAGATGATTGACCTCCAACAATCACAACCATCGTCTTTTGTGCTAGGTATGGCTCCAACCAGTTTCCCAGTTTCCATTGGCTTTATATTTTCTAGGGCTCCTTGATGCCACACTGGTGTCAAGGGCAGTCACTTTCACCTCACCTCTTGAGTGCAGCTCTTTTGTTCATGTTTGACCAAGGTTGTAATGAGGTCAGGAGCTGAGCGGTCCTGGCAGAACCTAAACAGAGCGCCAATGGGCAGGTTATTGCTGTGTAAGTGCCACTTGATAGCACTGTTGACAACACCTTCCATCACTTTGCTGATGATCGGAAGTAGGGTAATGGGTTGGTAATTCGGTGGCTTGGACATCTCTTGCTTTTTGTGGACACGACATACCTGGGCAATTTTCCACATTGCCAGGTAAATGGCAGTGTTGTAGCTGTATTGGAACGGCTAGGGGAGCAGCTAGTTCTGGAGAAAAGGTCTTCAGTACTATTACCAGAATGTTGTCAGGGCCCATAGCCTTTGCAGTATCCAGTGTCTTCAACTGTTTCTTGATATCACGTGGACTGAATCAAATTGGCCAAAGGCTGGCATCTGTGATGCTAGGGACCTCAGGAGGTGGTCAAGATGGAGTTTTACCTGTTACTTCTCACTAAAGATGGTTGCAAATGCTTCAGCCTTATCTTTCGCACTGATGTGCTAGGCTCCCCCATCATTGAGGATGGAGATATTTGTGGATGTTAGCTGCTTAAGACTGGATAAAGCAGGGCTGCAGAGCTTAGATCTGATCCGTTGCTTGTAGGGTCACTTAGCTCTGTCTATCGCATGCTGCTTATGCTGTTTGGCACACAAGCAGTTCTGTGTTGTAGCTTCACCAGTTTAACACTTCTTATTTAGGTATGTCTGGTGCTGCTCCTGGCATGCCCTCCTGCACTCTTGAATCAGGGTTGATCCCCTGGCTTGATGGTAATGGTAGAGTGGGGGATATCCCAGGCCATGAGGTTGCAGATTGTGGTCCAATACAATTCTGCTGCTGCTGATGGCCCATAGCGCCTCATGGATGCCCAGTTTGTGAGCTGCTAGATCTGTTCGAAATCTATCCCATCTAGAACATTGGTAGTGCCACACAAGACAATGAAGGGTATTGTCAATGTGAAGGCAGGACTTTATCTCCACCAAGACCGTGCAGCGGTCATTCCTACCAATACATGGACAGATGCATCTGCGATAGGTAGACTGGTGAGGGCGAGGTCAGGTGGGTTTTTCCCTCTTGTTGGTTTCCTTTCCACCTGCTGTAGACCCAGTCTAGCAGGTGTGTCCTTTAGGACTCAGCCAACTCAGTCAGTATTGCTCCTACCAAGCAAACCTTGGTGATTGGCACTTAAATCCCCCACCCAGAGTAAATTCTTTGCCTTTCCTCCCTCAGTGCTTTTTCCAATTAGTGTTGGTGTTCAATACGGAACAGTACTGGTTCATCAGCTGAGGGGGGGTAGCAGGTGGTAATTAACAGATTTCCTTGCCAATGTTTGACCTGATGCCATTAGACCTCATGGGGTCCTACAGAGGGCACTGGTGAGAAGTGACTGAAGCATTCTGGGAGAAGTCACCGCAGCCACCGCGACTCAGGAGGGAATCGAGGAGGACCCATTGTGAAAGAACGGAATAGCCCCAAACATTACATTGCTGTAGTGTTTGCATCCCTCCCTCCTCCTCAAACCTAAAAAGAGAGGAAGAGGTGCCTTCAGGAGTGCACCAGACCTGCGAGGGAAACTCTTCTGAAAGTGGATTTTAAAGAAAAAGCAGCTGATTGGTGAGTA
The DNA here is from genome assembly GCF_017639515.1 of Carcharodon carcharias. Classification (NCBI taxonomy): domain Eukaryota; kingdom Metazoa; phylum Chordata; class Chondrichthyes; order Lamniformes; family Lamnidae; genus Carcharodon; species Carcharodon carcharias. The sequence goes on along the minus strand of NC_054475.1, from coordinate 57,996,700 downwards.
AATCCTGGGAGCAGACTCGGAGGGAGGAGCACCGAAGCGGTGAGTATAAATCTACCTTACCTCGGGGATTCATGGCCTTGCCTCCAGGGAGCAGACTCGGAGGGAGGAGCACCGGAGTGGTAACCTCAGGGCACAGAGTAACTGAAGCCAAAACTGAAAAAGTGACATCACAGGAAAGCTGTGACCTGATTGGTTGGTAGAAAAAAAAACTGCAAAGCTAATTAATAAATTAATTAACTAAGTCGAGATGGCTGGCAGGTGATGTGCTGTAGCTGTACGATGTGGGAGCTGGCAGATGCTATTGCGAGCCGCAGTGACCACATCTGCAGCAAATGTTGGTTACTGGAGGAACTCCGGCTCAGAATTAATGAGCTGGAGTCCGAGCTCCAGACGCAGTGGCACATCCGGAAGGGGGAGAGTTACCTGGACGCTTTGTTTCAGGAGGCAGTCACACCCGGTAGATTAAGTACCTCAAGTTCGGTCAGTGGTCAAGGTCAGCAGGGTGTGACTTCAGTTAAGGCAGGTAGAAGGATCCTGTGTGCAGGAACAGAAGAGTCTCAGCTCTTGACCTTGTACAACAGGTACGAGGTACTTGCTCCCTGTGTGGATGAGGAACAGGGCTGTAGGGAGGATGAGCCAGCTGACCAAGGCACCGTGGCACTGGAGGCCATTCAAGAGGGGGGGGAAAAAGACAAGTGGTAGTTGTAGGGCATTCTATAATTAGTGGAATTGACAGCATCCATTGTAAGCAGGATCAAGAGTCCCACATGGTATGTTGCCTGCCTGGTGCCAAGGTGAGGGACATCTCTGACTGGCTTGAAAGGATATTGGAGAGGGAGGGGAGGATCAAGTTGTTGTGGTCCACGTAGGGACAAATAACATAGGTAAGACTAGGAAAGAGGACCTGTTTGGGGATTATCAGGAACTAGGAACTAAATTAAAGAACAGGTCTTCAAGGGTTATAATCTCCGGATTACTACCCGAGCCACGTGCAAATTGGCATAGGGACACCACAATAAGGGAAGCAAACATGTGGCTAAAGCAGTGGTGCGGGAAAGAGTGGTTCCATTTTGTAGGGCACTGGCATCAGTATTGGAACAGGAGGGATCTGTACCATTGGGACGGTCTCCACCTGAACCGATCTGGGACCAATGTTCTAGCGAAAAGGGTAAATAGGGCGGTCAACAGGACTTTAAACTAGAAAGTGGGGGAGTTGGGAAGGGTAAAACTCCAAGAAGTATGACTAATGGGAAACAAAGCAGCAGGTTAGCGTGTTGGGGGGTGGATTCAACTTCATGGAAAATTATGAAAAAACTGAAAAGAAAGGAGACCCCAGGAGAAGCTATTAAAGTCCCCAGAACACAAAATAGGACAGTGTTTGGAAAGGGCTAGGAATCTAAATTCAAGCACATCAAGCAAGATAAAGGGATGACAATGAGAAAGGGGACGGGAAATACAGGATTGAAGGTGTTGTATCTGAATGCACACAGTATACGAAATAAGGTAAATGCGTTTGCGGCGCAGATTGAAATTGGCAGGTATGATGTGATGGGCATCACGGAGGCATGGCTGCAAGGGGATCAGGACTGGGAGCTAAGTTAGTAAGAAATTAAATTAAATCAATAGCAAGAAACGACGTAGGGTCAGGTGATGTAGAATCTGTGTGGGTAGAATTGAGGAACCGCAAAGGTAAAAAAACCATAATGGGAGTTATGTACAGGCCTCCGAACAGTAGTCAGGATGTGGGGCACAAAATACACCAGGAGACAGAAAAGGCATATAAGAAAGGCAAGGTTACAGTGATCATGGGGGATTTCAATATGCCGGCAGACTGGGAAAATCAGGTTGGTAGTGGATCCCAAGAAAAGGAATTTGTGGAATGTCTACGAGATGGCTTTTTGAAGCAGCTTGTGGTGGGGCCCACTGGGGAACAGGTAATTCCAGATTTAGTGATGTGTAATGAGGCAGATTTGATAAGGGAGCTTAAGGTGAAGGAACCCTTAGGAGGAAGTGACCATAATATGATAGAATTTACCCTGCAATTTGAAAGGAAAAAGCTGGAATCAGGTGTAACGGTATTACAGTTGAATAAAGGCAACTACAGAGGCATGAGGGAGGAGTTAGCCAGAATTGACTGGGGGATGAGTCTAGCAGGAAAGACAGTGGAACAGCAATGGCAGGAGTTTCTGGAAATAACTTGGGAGACACAGCAAAAATCCATTCCTAGGAAAATGAAGCATACTAAAGGGAGGATGTGGCAACCATGGCTGACAAGGGAAGTCAGGGACAGCATAAAAGCTAAAGAGAAAGCATACAATGCGGCGAAGAGCAGTGGGAAACCAGGGGATTGGGAAGCCTACAAAGACCAACAAAGGACAACTAAAAAAGAAATAAGGAGGGAGAAGATTAAATAAACTAGCCAGTAATATAAAAGAAGATTGCAAGAGTTTTTTTTAGATATATAAAGGGTAAGAGAGAGGCAAAAGTGGACATTGGGCCACTGGAAAATGACGCTGGAGAAGTAGTGGTGAGGAACAAAGAAATGGCGGAGGAACTGAATAGGCACTTTGCGTCAGTCTTCACGGTAGAAGACATGAGTGACATCCCCAAAGATCGAAAGAGTCGGGGGGGCAGAGGTGAGTATAGTGGCCATTACCAAGGAGAAGGTGCTAGGAAAGCTGAAAGGTCTGAAGGTGGATAAATCACCTGGACCAGATGGATTACACCCCAGAGTTCTGAAGGAGATAGCTGAAGAGATAATGGAGGTGTTAGTGGTGATCTTTCAGGAATCACTCGACTGAGGGAGGGTCCCAGAGGACTGGAAAATCGCTAATGTAGCCCTCCTGTTTAAGGAGGGAATGAGGCAAAAGACGGGAAATTACAGGCCGATTAGCCTGACCTTGGTCATTGGTAAGATTTTAGAGTCCATTATTAAGGATGAGATTTCAGAATACTTGGAAGAGCATGGTAAAATAGGGCAAAATCAGCATGGTGTCATCAAGGGGAGGTCATGCCTGACAAATCTGTTAGAATTCTTTGAGGAGGTAATGAGTAGGTTAGACAAAGGAGAGTCAATGGATGTTATCTACTTGGACTTTCAGAAGGCCTTTGACAAGTGCCGTACAGGAGGCTGCTCAGTAAGATAAGAGCCAATGGTGTTAAAAGCAAGGTACTAGCATAGATAGAAGATTGGCTGGCTGGTAGGAGGCAGAGAGTGGGGATAAGGGGGTCCTTCTCAGGATGGCGGCCAGTGACTAGTGGAGTTCTGCAGGGGTCAGTGTTGGGACCACAACTTTTCACTTTATACATTAATGATCTAGATGAAGGAACTGAGGGCATCCTGGCTAAGTTTGCAGATGATACAAAGATAGGTGGAGGGACAGGTAGTATTGAGGCGGAGAGTCTGCAGAAGGATTTGGACAGGTTAGGAGAATGGGCAAAGAGGTGGTAGATGGAATACAACGTGGGGAAGTGTGAGGTCATACACTTTGGTAGGAAGAATAGAGGCATAGACTATTTTCTAAATGGGGAGAGAATTCAGAAATCTGGAGTGCAACGGGACTTGGGAGTCCTAGTCCAGGATTTTCTTAAGGTTAACTTGCAGGTTGACGCGGTAGTTAAGAAGGCAAATGCAATGTTGGCATTTATTTCAAGAGGACTAGAATATAAAAGCAGAGATGTGTTGCTGAGGTTTTATAAGGCTCTGTTCAGACCACATTTAGAATACTGTGAGCAATTTTGGGCCCCGTATCTCAGGAAGGACGTGCTGGCCCTGGAGAGGGTCCAGAGGAGGTTCCCAAGAATGATCCCAGGAATGAAAGGCTTAACATATAAGGAACGTTTGACGACTTTGGGTCTATACTCGATGGAGTTTAGAAGGATGAGGGGGGATCTGATTGAAACTTACAGAATACTGAAAGGCCTGGATAGAGTGGATGTGGCGAAGATGTTTCCATTAATAGGAGAGACGAGGACCCGAGGGCACAGCCTCAAGTAAAGGTAAGACCTTTTAGAACAGAGATGAGGAGAAACTTCTTTAGCCAGAAAGTTGTGAATCTATGGAATTCATTGCCACAGAAGGCTGTGGAGGCCAGGTCACTATTTAAGACCGAGATAGGTAGGTTCTTGATTGGTAAGGGGATCAAAGGTTACGGGGAGAAGGTGGGAGAATGGGATTGAGAAACTTATCAACCATGATAGAATGGCAGAACAGACTCGACGGGCTGAATGGCCTAATTTCTGCTCTTATGTCTTATGGTCTAATGGGGTCTGGAGTCAATGTTGAGGACTCCCAGGGCAACTCCATCCTGACTGTATAACACCATGCTGCCGATCCTGGTGGACCTGTCCTGCCGGTGGGACAGGACATACTCAGGATGGTGATGTCTGGGACATTGTCTGTAAGGTATGATTCGGTGGGTATGACGTCTGTCAGGCTAGTCTGTGGGACAGGTCTCCAACCTCCCACCTGATCAAACCCCGCCTCCCCTATCTCGTTTCCGCAGGCTGAGGGAAACATTAAACTCTGCCCACAATTTCTAAATTTGTAGATGACACCTAATTGGGTGGGGGATAGTCAATGCTTAAGAGGACTGCAATAAGTTTCAGGAGGACATTAACGAACTTGCAGAACAGGCAAATAATTGGCAAATGAAGTTCAACATATTTTGGTCGGAACAATAGGAAGGTAACTTGTCATGTAGAAGGTAAGATTATGAGACCATAAGACGTAGGAGCAGAAGTAGGCCATTCGAACCATCAAGTCCGCTCCACCATTCAATGAGATCATGGCTGATCTGATGATCCTCAACTCCACTTTCCTGCCTTTTGCCCATAACCCTTGATTCCCTGACTGATTAAAAATGTCTATCTCAGCCTTGAATATACTTAACGACCCAGCCTCTACAGCCCTCTGTGGTTAAGAATTCCACAAATTGACTACCCTGTGAGAGAAGAAATTCCTCAACATCTCTGTTTCAAATGGGCGCTCCCTTACTCTGAGATTATGCCCTCTGGTCCTAGACTCTCCCATAATGGAAAACAACTTCTCAGCATCTACCTTGTCAAGCCCCCTAAAAATCTTATATGTTTCAATAAGGTTGCCTCTCATTCTTCTAAACTCCAATGAGTATAGGCCCAACCAACTCAATTTCCTGCTGAACTGATATGCTAGCTTTTTGGGATTCATGCACGAGGACCCCCAAATCCCTCCGTGCTGCAGGTTTCTTCAGCCTTTCTCAATTTAAATAATATTCAGCTCCTCTAGTTTCCCTGGCAAAGTGCATAACCTCAGACGTTCCCACATTATATTCTATCTGCCACATTTTTGTTTATTCACTTAATCTGTCTATATCTCTCTGTAGACTCTTTGTGTCATCCTCACCACTTGCCTTCCCACCTATTTTTGTATCATCCGCAAGCTTGCCGATAGTGCATTCATTTCCCTCATCCAAGTCATTAATATATATTGAAAATAATTGTGATCCCAGCACTGATCCCTGTGGCACTCCACTAGTTACAGTTTGCCATCCTGAAAATGCCCCCCATACCCAACTCTCTGTCATCTATTAGTTAGCCAGGGCTCTATCCATGCTAATATACTGCCCCCAACAGCATTTGCTCTTATCTTATTCAGAAGCATTATGTGTGGTACCTTATCGAATGCCTTTTGGAAATCCAAATATATTACATCTTTCATGCTTGTTACCTCCTCAAAGAATTCTAATAAATTTGTCAGGCATGATTTCCCCTTCAAGAAGTCATGCTGGCTCTGTTTGATTAGATTATGAATTTCTAAATGCTCTGCTATTACATCCTTTATAATAGACTCCAACATTTTCCAAAAGATAGATGTTAAGCTAACTGGCCTATAGTTACCTGTTTTTGTCTCCCTCCCTTTTTGAATAAGGTTGTTACATTGGTAGTTTTCCAAACCTCTAGGACTTTATCAAAATCTAAGGACTCTTGAAAGTTTACTACCTGTGCATCCACCATCCCTGCAGCTATTTCCTTTAATATCCTAGGTCCAGGTGCCTTATCGGCCTTTAGCCCCATTAGTTTCTCTAGTACTTTTGCTATAGTGATCGTTTTTGTATTTATTATCTCCCCCCCCCCGCAACCCAACCTTTTGCCCCATGATTATTTAGTGTTTTTGGAATGCTATTAGTCTCTTCTACCATGAAGACTGATGCAAAGTATTTATTCAACTCCTCTACTATTTCCTGGTTCCCCAATATTATTTCCTCAGTCTCAATCTCAAAGGGGCCTATATTGACTTTGTCCTCTCTCTTCCTTTTTATGTATTTAAAGAAGCTCTTTCTGACTGTTTTTATATTACTTGCTAGTTTACCCTCAAAGTTTATTTTCTCCCTCTTTATTATTTTTTTGATCATCTTCTGTTGGTTTTTAAAACTTTCCCAATTCTCTGGCTTACCACTAATCTTTGCCACAGTGTGTGTTTGTTTCTTTCACTTTGATACTATCCTTAACTTACTTGTTTAACCATGGTTGGTTTATCCCCTTTCTACAACTCTTCTTCCTCAATGGGATATATCTTTGTTGTGAGTCATGAACTATTTTCTTAAACGTCATTCGTTAACTGTCTTTTCTGCTAAACTCCTTTCCCTGTCCACTCCAGCCAGCTCTGCCCTCATTTCTTTGTAATTATCCTTATTTAAGTTTAGCACAGATGTTTCCGAACTAAGTTTCCCACTTTCAAACCGAATGCTAAATTCTACCATGTTATGGTCACTGTTTCCTAGGGAATCTTTTACTCTGAGATCATTCATTGAACCTGCCTCATTACACATTACCAGATCCAAAATAGCCTGATCCAAGTTGCATCCACTGCATATTGTTCTCGGAAACTATCCCGAATATACTCTATGAATTCTTGCTCTGCCGATCTGATTTTCCCAATCTACATGGAGATTAAAGTCACCGATGATGAATATATTGCCTTTTTTATTTCCTGATTTATTCTCTGTCCGACAGTATAGCTACTGTTAGGGGGCCTACAGACTACTCCCACCAGTGTCTTCTTCCACTTGTTATTTCTTACCTCCACCCATATGGATTCCAATCCAAGATCATTTCTTGCTCTCGTACTTATTCCATCTAGTACTAACAAAGCTACCCCACCACCCTTTCCTTCCTGCCTGTTCTTTTGAAGAGTCACATACCCCTGAATATTTAATTCCCAGCTTTGATCTCCTTGTAACCATGTCTCCGTAATGGCTTTAAGCTCATACCCATTAATCTCTATTTATGCCGTTAATTCATTTATCTTGTTTCAAATACTATGCGCATTTAAGAGCCATTAATTTTGCCATTTTACCATTTTTTCCCCCTTTGACCCTACTTGCTGCTGTTTATTTATGCTTGTACTCTCCCCTCCTGTCACACTCTGGGTATCTTTACCTAAGTAGCTGCTCTACAATGCCACCATATCCTTTGCTTTGTAAGCCTACTTATCCCCTCTCCAGAACCCTCCCCATCTCCATTTAGTTTAAAGCCCTCTCTACAGGCCCAATTTTCAATTCGCCAGGTCACTGGTCCCAGTACAGTTCAAGTGAAGCCCATCCCACCGGAATAGTTCCCTTTTACCCCAGTACTGATGCCAGTGCCCCATGAACTGAAATCCATTACTCCCACACCAATCTTTGAGCCACACATTTAACTCCTTGACTTTATTTAACCTATGCTAGTCTGCTTGTGGTTCAGGTAGTATTCCCAAGATTATTACCTTGGAGGTTCTGCTTTTTAATTTAACTCCTAACTGTTCAAATTCTCTCAGCAGAACCTCCTTTCCAGTCCTATCAACATCATTGGTACCAATGTGGACAGTGACAACTGGATCCCTCCCCTCCCACTCCAAGTTCCTCTCCAGCCCTGAGATGTCCCTAACCCTAGCACCGGGCAGGTAACACAGCCTTCGGGGCTCATGCTCATGGCTGCAGGGAATATTATCTATCCCCCTAATTATACTGTCCCCTACCACTACTAGGTTCCTATTTCCTGCCCCACTTGAATGGCTCCCTGTACCACGGTGCCATGGTCAGTTCGTTCATCCTCCGTGCAGTCCCTGCTCTCGTCTACACAGCTTGCAAGAACCTCATAACTGTTGGCCAATTTCAGGGGCTGAGACTCCTTGAACACTATCCCCTGGGTCCTCATGCCTGCCTCACCTGCGGTCACACCCGCCTGTCCCTGATCACAGACCAAATTCGAATTATCTAACCTGTGTGGTGTGACCATCTCCTGGAGCAAAGTGTCCAGGTAACTTTCCCCTCCCTGGTGTGGCACAATGTCTGCAGCTTAGACTCCAGCTCCTCAACTCGGATCCAAAGTCCCTCGAGCAGGAAACACTTACTCCAAATGTGTTTGCTTCAGATCACCTTGGTATCCAGCAGCCCCAACATGTCATCCGTCCTGCCATCGCTATCTTATTTTATTTAATTTATTAGTTAATTACTTTAGTATCCCTGCTCTTTACACTTTATTGAATTTAATTATTTACACCAGCATCAATCTTATATTTAACAGGCGATTTTAAAGAAAGAGAAAATAAAAACTAGAGATCTAAACACTAACTATGGACCTTAATTTTAGACGTTATAGGCCTTATAGACTTTAACACTAACTATAGACCTAACGGTGTAAATATTGGTGCGGTAGAGGATCAAAGGGACATCAGAGTACAAACATACAAATCACCAGAAGTCAAGCGCCATTAGCAAGGCCATAAAAATGGCAAACCAAACCAGATTTTATTTCTAGAAGGAATTGAAAAGTAGGAAACTGAGGCTAAACCTGTATCAAACCATGGTTAGACCACACTAAGTGTACTGCATGCAGTTCCAGTGATCATATTATAAAAAGGATATAGAAACACTCGAGAGGGTGCAGATAAGATTTACAAGAATGATGCAGAAATGTATGGGTATGCATGTTAGGAAAGGATTGACAGACTGGGTTTTTTTCTCGAGAAAAAGCTGAGGGGTGACCAATAGAGGTCTTTAAAATTATCAAAGATTTGATAGAGTGGATACAGAGAATGTTTCCACTTGTGGGGAAGAACATAACTAGAGGCCACCAATATAAGATAGTCACCAAGAAATCCAATAGGAAATACAGAAGAAACTGGTGAAAATGTGGAACTTGGTATCAGAGGTAGAAGTTGAAGCAAATAGCATAGATACATTTAAGGGGAAGCTAGCCCAGCAACAGGTGTCACAGGATGGCTACATAATCCTAAGGAACCCAGAAGGGAATGCAATGAAAATTAAAAACAGAAAATTATTCCAACTGTAAACTTTAAAATGCAGTGGTTACTGAGTATCAATTTTACCTTGGTTTCCAGTTTTAGGTAACTTAGGTGTGCTTGTCATTAAGAAATGTACACCTATATCATCATTATGGCAGCCATTAGAATTCTGAAATAGTAAAATGAGATTATTAGTATTAACAGGATCTACTCCAATATTGAACTAATTCAATGCCCTACTCCAAACACAATCACGTTTTCATAATGGCAATATTTTCAGTCATGTTTCATGCACAAAGTAATATTTGTCATATTTTCGAATCCATGGCCCAAATCTTCCTGTCAGTGGCAAAGCTGTGGCTTATGGGTACTGACTGCATTTACCATAAAAATACATTGCTACCTTTTTCATAGGTTGCAGTGGGAGTTTGTTCTCCTGGCAGCAGCATGGATCCATCAGCGAGGTGATTAAGGAGGCTTTGTGGCGAGGCTCAACTTGAATGAAGCCACATACCTCTTTGATGTCACAAGCTGAAGATACACCCTTGAAGTCTGCATTCAACTCAATGACAGATAAGCATTTTTTAGGGCTTCCAGCTTTATCTTTATTTTAATTCCAGTTTCACCACCCACTCTCCCACCCCCAACTCCGACTCTGTTCCAACATCGGGACAGTCCTAAATAAATCAGTGTAAAATCTAGAATACATATAAGGTCAAACAGCCCATTTTACACGCTGACAGCTCTTGGCAGGATCAGCCACTTCGATTCAGTCCATGTGATTCACTGCATCATAAGGTCAGAAGTGGCAATTATCGCTCATGGGTGCACAATGTTCAGCACCATTCAGAGCTCCTTAGATAAGTCCTTGTCCATGTGGAACAAGACCTGGAGAGCATTCAGACTTGAACTGATAAGTGGAAATGAACATTCACGCACTTAAGTGCCAGACAATAACTACCTCCAACAAAAGAGAATCTAACCATCTCTCTTTGATATTCAATGGCATTTCCATTGCTGAATCCCCCAATATCAACATCCTGGGGGTGACCATTGATGAGAAATGAACTGGACCAGTCATATAAATACTGTGGTCACACACAGGCTGGGGATTCTGTGGTGAGTAACTCACCTCCCGTCTCCCCGAAGTGTGTCTTTTTTTTTATTCATTCGAGGGATGTACACGTCACTGGCTGGGCCAATACTTATTGCCCATATCTAATCTCCCTTGAGAAGGTGGTGATGAGCTGCCTTCTTGAACCACTGTAGCCCATGTGGTGTAGGTACATCCACAGTGCTGTTAGAGAGGGAGTTCCAGGATTTTGGCCCAGCAACAGTGAAAGAACAGCAATATATTTCCAAGTCAGGATGGTGAGTGGTTTGGAGGGGAACTTCCAGGTAGTGGTGCTTCCATGAATCTGCTGCTCTTGTCCTTCTAAATGGTAGTGGTTGTGGGTTTGGAAGGTGCTGTCTGAGGAGCCTTGGTTTGTTTCTGCAGTGCATCTTGTAGATGGTACACACTGCTGCCACTGTGTGTTGGTGGTGGAGGGAGCGAATGTTTACGGAACGGGTGCCAATCCAGAGGACTGTTTTGTCCTATATGGTGTCAAGCTTCTTGAGTGTTATTGGAGCTGCACTCATTCAGGCAAGGGGAGAGTATTCCATCACACTCCCAACTTGTGCCTTGTAGATTGTGGACAGGCTTTGGGGAGTCAGGAGGGATTCCTAGCCTCTGACCTGCTCTTGTAGCCACAGTATTTATATGGCTAGTCCAGTTCAGTTTCTGGTCAATGCTAGCTCCCAGAATGTTGATAGTGGGGGATTTAGCAAAGGTATTGCCATTGAATATCTACCAAATATAAGGCACAAGTCAGGAGTGTGATGGAATATTCTCCACTTGCCTGGATGTGTGTGGCTCCCACAACATTCAAGAATCTCAACACCATCCAGGACAAAGCAGCTCGCTTAATTGACACCCCATCCGCCAGTTTCAATGTTCACTTCCTCCACTGCCAAGGCACAGTGGCAGCAGTATGTACCATATCGAAGATACAATGCAGCAAGTCTCCAAGGCTTCTTCAACAGCACCTTCCAAACCTGCAACCTCTACCACCTAGAATGACAAGGGCAGCAGATGCACAGGAACACCAATACCTGCAAGTTCCCCTCCAAGCCACATTTCATCCTGACTGAAAACTAGATCATCATTCCTTCACTATCGCTGGGGCAAAATCCAGAACTCCCTCCCTAGCATCATTCAAGCATCTACTCCAGATGGAGTAGCCATCTGGCTACTCCGGATGGGCTGCAGCAGTTCAGGAAGGCAATTCACCACCACATTCTCAAGTGCAATTTGGGATGAGCAACAAATGCTGGTCCAGCCAGCGACACTCACATCTCATCCCATGAAAGAATGAGAAGCAAAACAGATCTCACCAAAAAAATAGCACATCCTGGCACATTCAGGCCACGGACACATAAGTTTAGTTTCTATATTTATTCAGTATTTGCTACCTCTTTGGGCAGTTTCAGAACCTGTTCTATTTAAAGGTTTCACCCTGCTGAAATGCGGCTTTTATGTCAATTGATCTATACTCCCACCAAAATGTGGCTAAAAGAGTTAAAAAGACTTTCAGGGTTTCTTTTTCCACTGTGGGGGAATCCACTCTAACATCAGTATCACCCAGTCACTTTCAAAACCCCTGGCAACTAGCCTCCTTTGTGCCTGATAAGTCCCATCTGCAAGGACTTTTTCAGTACAAACTGACCTATATAACAATGCTAATTGCGTCTTGGTATCTCAGAATAAATGCCAAACTCTCTTCAACTATCTAATTCCCTTTGTTTTACCGCGCTTATTACTTTATCCCCAAGTTTATTAGCAGTCGGCAAAACTTCACGATCATCAAGATTTCTGTTCTATTACTTTAATTTCACTGTCTAGCCTAATCAACCTAAGGCCTCTACTTGCATCTTTATACTTGTCAGGACTATTCCAAAATCTCCCTCTTGTACTAATAGAGGCTTTTTCTCCAGTATATAATTGTTTTCTGACGCAAGAGTCACTTCTGGACCCGCTTTCAGTATTTGCACTGTGCTTTCTTACTCTCAATTCTTTCATCCAATTCTGCCAGTACATGAGTTTTTCTTCTTGGTATCACCCTAAACATTCAACTAATATTTAAACCTGTTGGTAGCTTTTCCTGCACATCCCAAAGTTGTCACATCCTTCCATTCATTAGAGCCCTCTGGAAAATATGACACCTAAGTCCCCAGTCTAGGCAATTGGCCTTTGGATGTGATAGTTAAGTCAAGTGTGCTATGATCACTCACAATACTACTATGCAACCATTGATCTAAGGTAGCCTGTTCATCAGGATCTTCATCGCAAAATACATGAGCATTTGAGTACAAGATTCCTCTGTTACTTCTATTAGTTGCTCAGGGTCTGGGATTTTATAATTAATTACAATTAATTGAGAGGAATAAGCCCTAAGAATTTGATCACCATGTTCAATAAGCACTGTCTTACGTCAGGAAGAGCACTGAAAGGGTCACTGAGATGTCCACCATCTGGAACTGTGCATTTTTTGTCTTCTTGGGCAAACATTGACACAAAGCCAGACATGTGAGCCTCCTTTTATTAATGGTGCGATAGGAAAAGAGGAATGAAGAGGTAAGCAGAGCAAGGAAATGTGAACAGTGACAGTGAAACCGCTGGGCAGATGTTCATCCTTCATTGGCACTAAGATTTGCGCTGTTCCATGCTGTATGTTTATTGGAAGCATTCTCTTTGGCAACTCAAAGTGAGCTCCATGACATGTAATTCATCCTTGCCTTTGTATTCTGCATATTCTCTTTCTCCTCCTCTTCCAATTACTGCTCCTCCTCTTCCTCCGATGAACTGTGTCTATCTAGCACATCACGGTTTTCAAATCCACACTTCCTACATCAGGAAATCAACAATGCATGACATGCTTACAGATGTGTGCTGCAGAGCCCCACCCGACTGGTCCAGGCTGCAACCTCATCTTTAAAAGCCCCAGGGCCTTTTCAAGGTTCATGGTTGTCCTAGTAAGATGGCTTTGATTATAGCACATCTGTGCCACTGTCTCAGGTTCAGGTGGGTAGCCATTCCTTCCAGGGTATCCTTTGCCCCTTTGAATCCATCCGCCTGGCTTGGGGGTTGCAACAAAGAAATGCAGCAGCCTGGGCTACCAGAGGATGAAGAAGCATGGAAGCTACCAGGTAAACAAATGCACATGTGCAGAAAGCTTTTATTGTAGTCACAGACCAGCTGAATATTGATTGAGGGGAAGCCCTTCCTGTTGATAAATCTCACTGCACAGTCATTTGGTGCACACATGGCCACATGAATGCAATAGCGATGGAAGCGAAACCCACTGCTCTTTGCTCCTGCAAGACCCCATCTGTTTCGAATTGAATGTGCTGTCCAGCACTTGCAAATAGGGCTTCAGTGACCTATGAGACACAATGGCCTGTAGTCACCACCGGGACACCACCAAGTGGGTAATCCTTGGAAGGAGCCAGAAGCGGCAAAGTTCAAGACCACAGTGACTGTGACAGCTACTGGCAGTGTGTGTCAAGCAGAACTGCAATGCATGAAGTTTTCCGTTACAAATCTCTGTGACCATCTGACTGGAGAGTTGCAGTCTCCTGCAGCACTGGTTCTCTGACATGTCCAGTAGCTCAATCTTTGTGACTAAAGACTATGCTGAAGGGACAACTTCTGTTGTCTTCCTGCCCCTCATCCCTCTCCTCTCCCCTCCTTATGACCAGAGTCTGCCTTTCCTGCAGAGGATTTTGCTCCTTATCACCATTGAAATCCGAGAGTCATGTTCCCTTTGTCACCTGTTAACCTTCTTGCGCTCAGGTTGCCCCAAATTGTGGTTTGGGAACGTTGTTCTCTGCTCTTATGTCCATGTAATTCCAGGAGGATGATGAACACCTGCACTGCCCAAGCACTTAGTGACCATTCTCTCCGCAGCCTGCGCTAACTCAATGGCACCTACATACCAATGGCCGAGTCACCCTTTGAACCCTTCTCCCTTTCATGTGCCCACCTAATTTAATGATGTAGGAGCATAGGAACAAGAGTTAGCCATTCTGCCTGTCGAGCCTGCTCCGCCATTCAGTCAGATCATGGCTGATCATCTGCCTCAATGCTACTTTCCTGCGATATCCCCCTATCTCTTGATGCCATTAATATTCAGAAATCTATCATTTTCTGTCTTTTACATGGTCAATGATTGAGCTTCGAGAGCTCTTTGGAGTGGAGAATTTCAAAGAATCACCACCATCTGACTGCCTCCCCACTGTGTATCAGGCCCAATGCACCTGCTCTGCCTCTGACCCAGCTTGCAGCCTACGCGCCCCGATCAAAATCTCAGTATGTCCACCAAGGAGCTCTTATTCAGCTCTTTAATGAACAGACTTTCAGTTATCAACAGATTGGACAGTTTCTCAGAGTCGCCCTCCCCTCCATATCCTGTTGAAACTCGCCAGTGTCAGAAACAGCAACAGGGGCAGGAACATCGACAGGGAAATGGTACGCCAGCTGCTACCAGTATTTTCATCCCCCATCCCCCATTGGGGAACACAGGGTTTTGTGAGAGGGAGGAACTGAATTGAAAGAAATCAATAATAGTAGGGAAATGGTGTTAGGGAAATTGATAGGATTGAAGGCCAATAAATCCCCAGGGCCTGATAATCTACATCCCAGAGTACTTAAGGAAGTGGCCCTAGAAATAGTGGATGCATTGGTGATCATCTTCCGAGGTAGGAACAGTTCCTACAGATTGCAGGGTAGCTAATGTAACCCCACTATTTAAAAAGGGAGGCAGGGTGAAAACAGGGAATTATAGACCAGTTAGCCTGACGACGGTAGTAGGGAAAATTCTAGAGTCCATTATAAAAGATTTAATTGCTGAGCATGTGGAAAACAGTGGCAGAATCGGACAGTCAGCGTGGATTTATGAAAGGGAAATCACGCATGACTGATCTACTGGAATTTTTCAAGGATGTAACTAGTAGAACTGATGAGGGGGAGCCAGTGGATGTGGTTTATTTGGACTTTCAGAAGGCTTTCGACAAGGTCCCACATAAGAGATTAGCGTGTAAAATTAAAACGCATGGGATTGGGGGTGGTGTATTGAGATGGATAGAAAACTGGTTGGCAGACAGGAAACAAAGATGAGGGAATCAAATGTAATATCTCCTAATTTGCAGATGACATAAAGCTGGGTGGGAGGGTGAGCTGTGAGGAGGATGCAGAGATGCTTCAGTGTGATTTGAACAAGCTGAGTGGACAAATGCATGGCAGATGCAGTATAATGTGGATAAATGTGAGATTAACCATTTTGGTAGCAAAAATAGGAAGGCAGATTATTATCTGAATGGCTATAAATTGAGAGAGGGAAATGTGCAACGAGACCTGGGTGTCCTTGTACACCAGTCGCTGAAGGTAAGCATGCAGGTGCAGCAGGCGGAAATCCAGTAATTTTAATATTGCTAGGGCTCCTTGATGCCAAACTCAGTCAAATGCAGTTAAGGGCAGTCACTTTCATTTCACTTCTGGAATTCAGCTCTTTTACACATGTTCAGACCAAGGCAGCAATTGGGTCTCGAGTGGAATGGTCCTGGCAGAACCCAAACTGAGCATCAGTGAGCAAGTAATTGCTGAGTAAGTGCCACTTGCTGCATTGTCAAAGACACTTTCCATCACTTTGCTAATGAATAACAGTTAACTGCTGGGGGAGTTTTGGTCAAATTGTACTTGTGTTTTTTGTGTACAGGAAACACCCGGGCAATTTTCCACATTACTGGGTAAATGTCGGTATTGTAGCTGTACACTTGGCTAGGGTCTGGCTTGCCCTGGAGCACAAGTCTTCAGTGTAATAGCCAGGATGTTATCAGGGCTCATAGCCTTTGCTGTATACACTATGTTCAGCCATTTCTTGGTATCATGTGGAGTTAATCCAATTGCCTGAAGACTGGCATCTGTGATGCTGGGGACATCATGGGAGGGTGAGATGAATCACCAAATTGACAATTCTAGTTGAAGATGGTTGCAAACACTTCTGCCTTGTTTTTTGCACTGATGTGCTGGACTCCCCAGTCATTGAGAATGGGCATGTTTGAGCAGCCTCCGCATCTGGTTAATTGTTCAATTGTCCACCACCATTCACAACTGGATGTGGCAGATTGCAGGGTTTTGCTCTAATCATTGGCTGTGGGATCACTTAGCTCTCACTACAGCATGCAGCTTCCACAGTTTAGCATGTATGTAGTCCTGTGTTGGAGCGTCACCAGGTTGGCATCTCATTTTTATGTCTTCCTGATGCTGCTCAAGGCATGCTCTTCTAAGTTCCTCTTGAACTAGTGTTAGTCCCTTGGCTTGATGGTAATGATAGAGTGAGTGATAGAGTGACGGCTATGCTAAACTCTGATCATGGTTGAACACAATTCTGCTGCTGCTGTTGCCTCACAACACCTCATAAAAACATAAGAAGAAATAAGAGCTACAGTAGGCCATTCTGCCCTCTGGGCCTGCTCCGCCAATCAATAAGATTACGGATGACGTAACCGTGCACACAACTTAACTTTCCTGCCTTCCTGCTCATAACCCCTAACTTCCTTGTAGGTCAAACCTCTGTCTAACTTGGTCTTGAATATTATTTATTCATTCACGGACAAGAGGGCACACAATGCCAGGGAGAGGGCTCACATAGGTGGAGGAATGCCCCTGCTTACCATCCTCACTGGAATGGAGAAGCCAGCCCTTGACATCATGAAGGTGTTGTTGCATGAGCAAGTAGAGAAATGGGAATACCTGCAGGAGAGGGTGATGGCGGTCACTGACTAGGCCAGCATTTACTGCCCAGCCCTAATTGCCCTTGTGAAGTTGGTAGCAAGCCACCTTCTTGAACAGCTGCAATACATAGTGCTGTTAGGAATGACTCAGCCTCCACCGCTTTCTGGGGTAGAGAATTCCAAAGATTATCAACAACCCTCTGAGACAAGAAATTCCTCCTCATCTCCATCTTAAATGGGAGACCCCTTATCTTTAAACTGTGCCCCTAATTCTAGATTCCCCCACGAGGGGAAACATCCCTTCAGCATTTCGTATGTTTCAATAAAATCACCTCTCATTCTTCTAAACTACAATGAGTATAGGCCCAACCTGCCCAACTTTTCCTCATAAGCCAGTACAGCGCGAAAATCTGCCATTGCAGCTGACGGGTAAAACATCCTTTTTCCCAACCATTACCGCACTTTGTGCAAATCTGAGATGATTCCACCTTTTGAGTTCTTAGCTTGTATGTGGCACTTTATCGAATACCTTTTGAAAGTCCAAATATGCTACTTCTACAGATTCCACTTTATTCATCCAAGCTGTTCCATCCTCAAAGAACTCTAATAAATTTGTCAATCATGATTTCCCTTTCACAAAAACATGTTGACTCAACCTGATTGCATTATGATTTCTAAATGGCCTGCTACTGCCTCCTTAATAATGATTCCAGCATCTTCCCGCAGATGCCCAGTTTTAAACTACTAGATCTCTTCTGATTCTATCCCATTTAGCATGGTGGTGGTCCCAACCAAAACGAGCAATGGTATCCTCAGTGTAAAGATGGGTCTTCATCTCCACAAGGATTGTGTTGTGGTCATTCATAACAATACTGTGGTGGACAGATGCATCTGCTAAAGTTAGATTGAAGAGGATTAGGTAAGTATGTGTTTCCCACCAGGCAGGTACCATCTGGCAGATAACCCCTTCAGGGCTCAGCCAGTTTGGTCAGCGGTGATGCTACCAAGCCAAGGTTGGTGATGGACACTGAAGTCGCTAACTAAAATACATTCTGTGCTCATTACCCTCAGTGCTTCAAAGCGTAAGCACTATCCAATACTGCATTATCCAGCTAATGCAGCCCACAAACAACACATTCATCATAGGAATAAAAAACTAGCTCCTTGTGACCAGAACAATTTGTTTGGATTCATCATTATGTTAATCCTCATTCTCAGAATTATCTTCATCATGTGTCATTTCAAGAGCCCTGCATCTCTCTTTGGGTAGTTTACCACGTATTGTTAAATTGCATTTGATGGTCTACATCTGAATAGGATCATCCCAGTCCTTGCAGGGAGATTTACTAGTTTTGTTGGGGAGGGTTTAAACTAGATTGGCAGTGGGATGGGAACCTGAGGGCAGATTCAGATAGGTCAAATTCAGAGCAGGGGGCGGGAGACAGAAAATTAGCAGGTGACTCTGAAAGACAGAAGAAGCAAAGGTTAAAAGGTTTGCAGGGCAGGAACTTGGCAACGTTAGAAAGTATTTATTTAAATGCAAGAAGTATAGCATACAAAGCCGATGAGCTGAGGGCACAGACAAGCACATGGCATAATATCATTGCTATAATGGAAAATTGGCTTAAAGAGGTGCAAAAATGGCAGCTCAACATCCCTGGATATAGGATTTCAGGCAGGATAGAGAGGGGGCTAAAAAAGGTGGGGGTGTAGCTTTACGGTTAAAGAATCAATTACTGCTAAGACAAGGGATGGTATACTAAATGAATTATCAAATGAGGCCATATAGGTTGAGTTCAGGAATTAAAAAGGTGGCAGCCATAATACTAGGAGTTTACTATAGGCCCCCAAATAGTGAGAGGGAGACAAAAGGGCAAATATGTAGGCAAATTTCTGAGTAAAAAAATAGGGCAATAATAGTTGGGTATTTCAACTACCCTAATATCAACTGGGGTACTAACAGTGTAACAGGCATAAGAGGGCACAAAATTCTTGATCTGCATTCAAGTGAACTTTTTTAGCCAGCATGTAACAAGTTCAATGAGAGAGGGTGCAATTCTAGATATAGTATTAGGAAATGAAGTTGGGCAAGTGGATGAAGTAGCAGTGGGTGACCATTTTGGAGATAATGACTAGATAGTGACCACAGTACAGTTAGATTTAATATAACCATGGAAAAGGATAAAGGTAGAACAGGAGTAAAAGTGAAAGACAAATTTTACAAAGCTAAGAAGTGATCTGGCAAAAGTGGACTGGTTACAGCTACTTGAAGTGACAGACCAGTAGGAGACATTCGAAAGTGAGATTCTACGGCACAGTATATACATGTCCCCAAAAAGAATAAGGGCAGTACTGCCAAATCTGGAGCCTCCTGGTTATCTAGAAGTATAGAGGGTAAGATAAAGCAGAAAAAGAAAGCTAACGACAGTCACAAAAATCTTAATACTGTAGAAAGCATACAGTAGTATAGAAAGTACAGGGGTGAAGTAAAAAGGTAATTAGGAAAGCAAAAGCGGATATGAAAAAATATTGGCAGGTAAAATCAAAGAAAACCCAACAGGGCTCCGTGTTGGGTCCCTTGCTGTTTGTTGTATATATTAATGATTTGGACTTAAATGTGGATGGCATGATTGGGAAATTTGCAGATAACACAAAAACTGGCCATGTAGTTGATAGTGAAAAGGATAGCTGTTGTCTCCAGAATGATATCAATGGTTTGGTTACGTGGGCGGAAAAGTAACAGATGGAGTTCATTCCAGAAAAGTGTGAGGTAATGCATTTGGGGAGGGCAAATATCACTAGTGAATACACAATAAATGGGAGGAAATTGGGAGGGGTACAGAAAGTGAGATACCTTGGTGTGCACGTCCACAGGTCCCTGAAGGTGACAGAGCAAGTGGGTAAGGTGGTAAAGAAAGCAAAAGCATATGGAATGCTTTCCTTTATTGCATGGAGTATAGAATGCAAAAGCAGGGATGCAATGATGGAGCTGTATAAAACACTGGTAAGGCTACAGCTGGAATTTTGTGTATAGTTCTGATCGTCACATTACAGGAAGAATATAATTGCTCTGGAGAAAGCACAAGAGGAGATTTACCAGAATGTTGCCAGGGCTTGAAAATTGCAACTATGAGGAAAGATTGGATAAGCTGGGGTTGTTTTCCTTGGAACTGAGGAGGCTGAGGGGGTGACCTGATTGAGGTGTACAAGATTATGAGGGGCCTAGATAGAGGAGACAGGGATGCCCTGCTTCCCCCAGCAGAGGGGTCAATTGCCAAGGGGCACAGATTTAAGGTAATTGGTAGAAGCATTAGCGGGGACATGAGGAAAAGCTTCTTCACCAGAAGGTGGAGGGTGTTTGTAACTGCCTGGTTTGGTGATGGAGACAAGAGCCCTCAACTCATTTAAAAGGCTCCTGGATTTGCACCTAAAGCGCTATAAAGTGCAAGACTACAGACCAGGTACTGGAAGGTGAGATTAAAATGGGCAGCTAGTCGTTTTTATTTCTTTTTTGGCCGACGCAGACACAATGGGCTGAATAGCCACTTTCTGTACCGTAATTTTTTCTATTGTTCTGTGGCTCTATAACCGATACACAGCAAAGTAAAATTATTAGATAATTTCGACTTGATAACCATTCAACAGGATATAAATTCACATTTAATTTGAGCTTTTAAATAGTGCTTAATTATAAATACATATGGGATAATTTTACTGTTAATTCTTATATGGAACTGATAACTGATACATTGAAGAACTACTTCAGTCTAGTGCTAAGGGAGTGCTGCAAAGTCAGAGCTGATGCCTTTCAAATGTGACATTCAATTGCGGCACAATCTGCCCTCCCAGTGGAGGCATAAAGGCATCATCAGTACTTACAGGATTCAGTGCAATGATGATACAAACTGATCACGAATGGAATAGAAGTCCTTCCAACGCATGATAGCGACATTTCTAACAGGGTGAAGGGCTATGTGTGTGTCATCTATGACCTCAATGACTTTAGTGAATAGTGCAGTTCTGGAGAAGCCTAGGGCCTTAAGATTATTGCAACTTGAGCTTAATGAGAAACTGGATATAACACTTGGCTGCTTAAAACAAAACATCTATCACTTCTTGAATGCAGCAATGTGCTACTGACTGATGGACCCTTGATCAAAATTGTTCAACGCTGTAGTAACTTTGCCTGCCATTGGTAGTGCCATGACTGCCCTGACAAGAGGTCTACCTGCAACAGGACAACTTGGTCTTGGACTTTCATCCAGGTGGGGCTTGAAGCCATGACCTTCTGACTCAGAGGCAAGACTGCTACTACTGAGCCATGGCTGACACACAAGGACCAAATAATCTAGCTTTTTATATGTTCGTTAAGGGACATATACTGGCCAGAATACCAGAACTCCCATGGCCTCCTTCAAATCATGCATTGGAGGTGGGACTTATAAAGTACAGGACTGATTTAAAGGCATGACAGCAGCTATTTTTGCAGCAGCCGTTTTGCATTGCCATGGAAGCTCAAGCTCAGCAGGAGAGGCAGAGGCCTGCACCTGGGACAAGACTACCCCTCAGTTTACTGATGCAGCTGTTGAGGTTTGGTTGCAAGCAGTAAAAAAGAGAAGCAAGATCTTGTTTCCTAAGGGAGACAGGAGAAGGCCACCAAGCCAAACAAAGCAGATCTGGATGGAGGTGGTAGAAATCATCATTAACTGAAATGTTGTCCAGTAGACTTGGGTGCAATGCCGCAAAGGCTTAATGACCTTCTTCATTCTTGCAGGGTGAGACCTAGTTGACAAGCCTCCAAGTCTGCAGCCACCGGCTGAGCAGCCTGAGGATGCATTGGACTCCTGAACATGAGAGAAATGTGTGCCCAGAGTAATTACTGAGCCGTTGGCAATTCCCAGAGCCCTGGTGCAGTTGAGGACTTGGTAGCACTAATGCATGCAGCTTCTCATTTAAGGACACTGGGAAGTGGTGGGGGCAGAATTCACTAAAGAGGGCAGACACAAGAAGAGGAGTGCCCTAGCTCGCTATCCTCACATCCAAGGAGGAAAAGGAGGCAATGGAAATTGCCAGTGTGGTCCCATATGACCAAGTGGGTGATGGAGAAAACAAAATACTTGGAGGAAAGGGTGACAACATAACAAATTCTGTAGATGAAGCAGATAGAGTACACTCCTTCCTATCCAACAACAGGCCAATGCCTCAGCTATATTGGGAAACCTCAGATTTGCATTCTCATGATCTATTTGTGTCTGTCCCACAGGGTTAGTTGTGGACAAGAAGCATGACAGTGCAGGAACATCACCTGGGCCTCTCAAGAAAATTAAATCAGCAGAGCCAGCACTATCACGTTATTCAAGTGCAGCCTCTACCAGTGTAGATAGGCTCACATGGATGGATCTTTGTATGCAATTGGAAAAGGGGAGCATTGGGTGAAAAGCACGACACTCGTGAGCAGAAGGAGGTGATGAAGGCAGAGGCAGCAGTGGGCAGTCCCCTCAGAGGATGGAGGGTAGATACAGCCATGCTCAGCTCAGCGCAGATGCAGGGTCTCAACAGTCACATGCAAGGTGGCTCTTCTTTGACAGTGCTGCTTTTGTCTGCACTGTAGTGCTGCTTTGGGCTGCATTAGCGTGCTTCATTTGGAGTTTGGTGAGAGAGGGCCTTTTAAGGATTAATTTCTATGTAAAATATAATTTTTCTTTAATTTAGTAACTAACTAAAAATTGTTCTTTGGGTTGGGAGAAGGTAAGTTTTAGTCCAGCTTTAAAACAAAAGGTTATACAGGCTCTGCTTGCAGCTGCAGCTAGTTAATTAGTTAACTGGCTTAAACATGTTTCCAGAAGCTACATTCAGACAGCATTAAAGCAAGTCATCTACAGTGCTGTTTTTGTCTGCATTGGAGTGCTGTTTTGGGCTGCATAAGAGTGCTTCAGTTGGTGAGAGAGGAAGTCCAGTGAAGAGGGAAGGAAGGATCCTTTCATTTTCTACTTTTCTTCAGTAAGAAGAGCGGCAGCCTTGGTAAGTAGGACCTGGTAAGTATTTCTCCTGTTCTCAATATTCTCTAAACTAGAGGAAGTAAAAGTAAGAGGAGTAACTTAAAGTAAGTCATGGTAGGGCAGCTCAGTCAAGTGAAATGCTCCTCCTGTGCAATGTGGGAAGTCAGGGACAGTTCCAGTATCCAGGGCAACCACACATGCAGGAAGTGTCTCCAGCAGTAGCTACTCAAAATCGGTGTTTCAGAGCTGGAGCTGCAGCTGGAGTAACTGTGGAACATCTGCAAGGATGAGATCTTCGTGGATAGCACGTACGGTGAGGTGGTCACGCTGCAGGAAAAGAATGCACAGGCATAAAGGAAATAGATGGCCACCAGAAAGAGTAAAATCACTAGGCATGTGGTGTAAGAGTCCCATGGGTCCATCTCCCCCTCTAACAGATTGTCCGTTTTGGATATGGCTGGGGGGAATAGTTTCTCAGAGGATTGTAGCAAGTGCAAAGTCTGTGGCACCATGGGTGGCTCAGCTGCATGGGGGGGTGGGGGGTGGGGGGGTGGGGAAAGAGGAAAAAGAGTAGGGAAGCAAAAGTGATAGGGGATTCTATCGTAAAGGGAAAGAGACAGATGTTTTTGCAGGAGCAGGCATGATACCAGGTTGGTATGTTGCCTCCCTGGTGTCGGGGTCAAGGGCATCACTGAGTGGCTGCAAGACACTCTGAAGGGGGAGGGGAGGTAACAGCCAGAGGCTGAGTTCTAGATCGGTACCAATGACATAGATAAAAAGAGGGATGAGGTCCTGAAAGAAGATTGTAGGGAGCTAGGAAATAAATTAAAAAGCCTCAAAGGTAGTAATCTCAGGATTACTCCCAGTGCCACGTGCTAGCAAGATCAGGAATAGTAGAATAGATCAGGTGAATTTGTGGCTGCAGAGATGGTGTAAGAGGAGGGATTTAGATTCCTGATACATTGGGATCGATTCTGGGGAAGATGGGACCTGAACAAGCTGGACAAGTTGCACCCCAGCAAGACTGAGACCCGTATCCTCGCAGGGGTATTTGCTAGTACTGTGGGAGAGGGTTTAAACTAGACTGGCAGGAGGATAGAAACTTGCGTGGGAAGACATAAGCGAGAGAAACAAAGATAGGAATAAAAGCCAGAAAAGTAGAAAGCAAAAGTGAGACGCAGAGGAAACAAGTTGTACAAAAAAATGTGTAAAATTGTTAAAAAGACGAGTCAAAAGGCAATGTATCTGAATGCACAGAGCATTCGCAATTAGGTAGATGAATTAACCACGCAAATAGATATACATGGGTAGGATATGATTGCGATTACGGAGACATGGCTGCAGGGTGATTGAGGTTGGGGACTGAATATCCAAGGATACTCAATATTTAGGACGGACAGAGAAAGAGGAAAAGGAGGTAGGGTGGCATTGTTGGCTAAGGATGAAATCAGTGCAACAGTGAGAGAGGATATTGGCTCAGAAAATCTAAATGTAGAATCAGTCCAAGTGGACCTAAGAAGCAACAAGGAGCGGAAAACATTAGTGGCAGTTGTCTAAAGGCCTCCAAACAGTAGTGATAAGGTAGGGCATTAAACAGAAAATTAGAGATGCATGTAACAAGGGTGCTACAGTAATCATGGATGACTTTAATCTACATATAGACTAGGCAAGTCAAATTAGCAATAATACAGTGGTGGATGAACTCCAGGAGTGTGGACAAGATAGTTTTTTAGACCAGTATGTCAAGGAACCGACGAGGAAATAGCCTATCCTAGATTTGGTTTTGTGTAATGAGAAGGGGCTAATTAATAATCTTGCTGTGTGGGGCCCATCAGGGAACAGTGACCATAACATGACAGAATTCTTCATTAGGATGGAAAATGAAGTATTCTGATTGAAAACTAGGGTCCTAAATCTAAACAAAGGAAACTACAAAGGTATGAGGCATAAGATGGATAAGGTACATTGGGGAACTTCATTAAAAGGCATGACGATGGATAGGCAATGTCTAATATTTAAGGAACAAATGTGTGCATTCCTTTCTGGTGCAAAAACACAACAGGAAAAGCAGCCCAACCAAGGCTAACAAAAAAAATTAAGGATAGTATTAGATCCAAAGAGGAGTCATATAAAGTTGCCATCAAAAGTAGCAAGTCTGAGTATTTGGAACAGTTTAAAATTCAGTAAAGCAGGACAAAGTGATTGATTAAGAGGGGAAAAATAAGAGTAAGAGAGTAAGCTTGCAAGGAACATAAAAGTGGACTGTAAAAGCTTCAATAAGTGTGCAAAAAGAAAAAGATAAGTGAAGACAAAATTAGGTCCTTTACAGTCTGAAGCATGAGAATTTATAATATAGGACAAAGAAATGGCAGAGCGATTGAACAACTACTTTAGTTCTGTCTTCATGGAGGAAGACACAAATCACTTTCCAGAAATGCCAGGGAACCAAAGGTCTAGTGAGGAGGAGAAATTGAAGGAAATTAGTATTACTGAAACAAAAGTGCTGGAGAAATTAATGGGACTGAAAGCCAATAATCCCCAGGGCCTGGTAATCTATATCCCAGGGTACTAACGGAGGTGACCATGGAAATAGTGGATGCGTTAATTGTCATCTCCCAAAATTCTGTAGAATCTGGAACAGTCCCGGCAGATTGGAGGGTGGCAAATGTAACCCCACAATTTGAAAAAGGAGGGAGGGAGAAAACAATGAATTACAGACCGATTAGCCTAACATCAGTAGTAGGAAAAATGCTAGAGTCTATTTTAAAGGATGTCATAACAGGGCACTTAGAAAATATCAATGGGATTGGACAAAGTCAACATGGATTTATGAAAGGGATGTCATGTTTGACAAACCTACTAGAGTTTTTTGAGGACGTAACTAGCAGAATAGTAAGGGAGAACCAGCGGATGTGGTGTATTTGGATTTTCAGAAAGCTTTTGAATAAGTCCCACATAAGAGGTTAGTGTGTAAAATTAAAGCACATGGGATTGGGGATAATATATTGGCATGGAGTAAGAACTGGTCAGCAGACAGGAAACAGAGAATAGGAATAAAAGGGTCTTTTTCGGAGTTGCAGGCCATGACTAGTGGAATACAGCAGGCATCAGTGCTTGGGCCCCAGCTATTCACAATATATATCAATGATTTGGATGAGGGAACCAAAAGTCACATTTCCAAGTTTACTGACGACACGAAACTTGGTGGGAATTTAGGCAGTTTAGTCAGGCCAAGTGAGTAGGCAAATACATGACAGATGCAGGATAACATGGATAAGTGTGAGGTTATCCACTACTGTAGGAAAACAGAATGGCAAAGTATTATTTAAAGGATGATAGATTGAGAAATGTTGATGTACAAAGGGACCTGGACATCCTTGTACACCAGTCACTGAAAGCAAGCATGTAGGTGCAGCAAGCAGTTAAGAAAGCAAATGTTGGCCTTCATTACAAGGGGACTTGAATACAGGAGCAAGGATGTCTTACTGCAGTTGTACAGGGCCTTGGTGAGACCACAGCTGGATAATTGTGTGCAAAGGATATACTTGCCATAGAGGAAGTGCAGCAAAGGTTCACCAGGTTGATTTCTGGGATGGCAGGATTGTCATACGACGAGAAATTGGACCAGCTAGGCCTGTATTCACTGGAGTTTAGAAGAATGAGAGAGAATCTCATTAGAATGTATACAATTCTAACAGGGATGCAACAGGATGCAGGGATGATGTTACCTCTGACTTGGGAGGGTCTAAGACAAGGGGTCATAATCTCAGGATATGGGGTAGGCTGTTTAGGACTGAGTTAAGGAGAAAATTCTTCATTCAGGGGGTGGTGAACTTTTGGAATTCTCTACCACAGAAAGCTGTGGAGGCCAAGACGCTGAATATATTTTAAAATGAAATAAATAGAAATAAATGGACTCTATAGGCGTCAAGGAGTATGGGGACGGAGCGGGAGTATGGCATTGAGATAGAGGATCAACTAAGACCATCGAATTACCTACTCCTGCTTCTATTTTCTGTGTTTCTATGTTTCAATTTGAGATGTGTGTCCACGTGTCAGAGCTCCTGAGACAGTGCCTCAGTGGGTTCAGAATGGAGTATACCCTTTCTTAAATGAAGAGACCAAAGCTGAACATAGTATTCCAGATGTGGTCTCACCAAGACCCTGTACAACTTCTTTATTCTTGTATTCTAATCCCCTTGTGATAAAGGCCAACATGCCATTTGCTTTCCTAATTGCTTGCTGCACCTGCATGTTAACTTTCTGTATTCCTTGTAGAAACACACCCTTTGAGCATCAACACTTACAAGTTTCGCTCCTTTTAAAAAATATTCTGCTTTCTATTCTCATGCCCACAGTGAATAACTTCACGCTTCCCGACGTTCTACTCCATCTGCCATCTTGTTGCCCACTCATTGAACCTGTCTATATCGCTTTGCTCTCCCCACAGCTTACCTTCCCACCCAGCTTGGTATCATCAGCAAACTTAGATACAATACTCTCTACCTCTTCATCTAAGTCATTACTTCAGATTGTAAATAGCTGAGGCCCCAGCACTGATCCTTGCGGCACTCTACTATTCACTGCATGCCAATTTGAAATAGCCCCAAATTATGCCCACTCTAAGCTTTCAATCCGTTAATCACCTTCTACCCTGCTGAAATACTACCCCAAACTCCATGAGCCCTTATCTTGCCTATGAGCTTTTTGTGTGGCACCTTATCAAATGCCTTTGGGAAATCCAGGTATACTACATCTACTGGTTTATCTACCCAACTAGTTACATCCTCAAAAAACTCTAATAAATTTGTCAAACAAGATTTCCTGTTGGTATAACCATGTTGACTTGTTCTAATCATACTATGCTTTTCCAAGTGCATTGTTAACGCTTCCTTGATATTAGACTCCATCATTTTCCCAACAACTGATGTCAGGCTAACCAGCCTTAGTTCATTATTTGCTCTCTCCCTCCTTTCTTGAAAACTAATGTAACATTTGCCAACTTCCAACCTAATGGAACCGTTCCCAAGTTCAAGGAATTCCGGAAAATCATAGACAGCACATCCACTATCTCTGGAGCCATCCCCTTTAGAACCCTAGGGTGTAAGCCATAAGGTCATGGGGATTTGTCAGACTTTAGTCTCTCAAGTTTTGTCAATACTTTTTCTCTGCTGATATTAATTTCCATAATTTCCTCACTCTTTAGTCCTTTAGTTACCTCTCTTGTATGAAACTTGTGTCCTCTACTGTGAAGGCAGACACAAAATATTTGTTCAATGCCTCTGCTATTTCTTCATTCCCATGATAATTTCTCCTGTCTCTGCCTCCAAGGAGCCAAAATTTACTTTAGCTACTCTCTTCCTTGCCATGACTCACTGGCGCTAGTGCGCTGCAATATCAAGCCCCAATACTCCCCGAGCCTTGACAAATGTGAAAAGTTTGATCAACCCACCTAAATGTTTAACCTAGGTTAACAGAATACAAGCACCAGGTTTGTAAACTTAATAAGTAAATAACTGTTTATTGAACAAGTTGTATTTAGCCAGTGGTAAAAGAAATATGAACTGTTAATGTCTAACTCTATAACCTAAACTCTACACATTCCTAAATCTCTATATACATGCATACAAGACACATAAGGCACACAAAAACAGGGATTTTAAGGGTGGGATAAAACAGTTCAATAGCACCAATTCTGCAGTACAGGATTCAATGGGTTGATTTTGATCAATGTTTTCCAAATTCCTTTCAGGTCTTTGTTAATGACACGAGGTGGTCTTCCAGCACTTTCAGTCTTTAGTTCATTGGTTGAGCACGTCAAAGTTTCTAATGGTGATTTTCCCCTTTGCCTCTTGACAGGGGTTTTCAGAGAGAGGGAGAGCAGGTTATAGAGATATGAGGAGAAAAAGCCAGCTATTACTGTAGAATTACTGGAATCTGGCACATACAGGATTCAGAAGTTTTAAGTCCTTTTCCTTTCAGGCTAGGTGCTATCCTGCTACACTTCTCACACAAACCTTGGTCACTTGGTCAGGAGCCAATTAAAACGTTATTGCCAGACAGTTCCCCATAAGACCAGGCTCCTCCTCGGCACCAACCTGTCTTTCATGGTACTGTTCCAGGACAGCAACATTGTATATATCCCTCACACTGTTCTAGTAGACGTGTCTTTCAAATTGCAGCCATTGTCATTTTAATCCACAGCCCAACAGAAATAAAAAGATATGTTCTTTACAATAGTCCAATAGTAATAAAAAGATATATTCTTTACATCCTTTATATATATAGTTGTAAAAGCTCTTACAATCTGTTTTTATATTTCTGCCTAGTTTACATTCACATTTTATTTTTTCCCTTTAATCAACTTTTTGGTGGCTCTCTGCTGGTTCCTAAAATACTCCTAATCTTCAGACTTGCTATTGTTTTTGCAACATTGTAAGCCTCTTATTTGAACAGGGACAGTGAGATCACTGGGCAGATGTGCACCATGAACTAGCAGAAAAAAGTGGATCTATTCAAGGCTGTGTCTTCAATGGAAGTGTTCTTACAGGCAGATCAAAGTGAATTCCAGAGCATGTAGTCCTGCTGGATGAATAAGGCCTGGATCACATGTACTCTGGTATCAATGCTATCTTGAGCTGGCCCCAGCCACTTCCCTGCTCAGCATGGACATCTCTCTGTTCTACATCTTCCTCCTCCTCTGATGAGCTGTATTGATCTAGAGACTCATCCTCTTCAAGATCCTCTTCCATCTGGAAGACCATGTTATAGAGACTGCAGCAGACCACCACAATGGGAAAGACCTTTGCCAAAGTGCACTGGAGGGTGCAACCTGACCAGTCCAGACACCATAACTGCATCTTCAGAAGTCCAATGGTCTGCTCAATGGTGGTGCTTATAAACAGATGGTTTTGATTATAGTGCCTCGGTGTTTCACATAAGGCAAAATTTTTAGCTCGGCAGGTGGGCACGCGCCCAAACGGCTTGAGTGTAAAATGATGCATGTTGATGTCAGGCGAATGTCCCAACATCAATGCGCAGTCACACGATATTTCAATTGGTGGGCACACGCCGGAGTCAGCAGCGCACCCGCTGACAATTAAAAGGCCTGTTAAGGCCATTAACAAGGTTATTAAATTAAATTTTTTGCTGCCCATCCAACCTTAAGGTTGGCGGGCAGGAGAAAAGGCCAAGCACCCTTTGCACTTTTTAGGAAACCTCATCCATGGGCGGGATGAGGTTTCCTAAAGCAAATAAAAATAAAAAATTTAAAATTTCATTAATAACATGTCCCTGCTCATGTGACAGAGTCACAAGGGGACATGTTTCATTATGTTATTTATTTCTTTTTTTTTGAAAATGCTTCACCTCTCTGAGGCAGCTCTGTGCTTCAGGGAGATTATGAAGTATGCACTCGCACACAGGTGCAATGGTTGTGCTCACCCCGCTCGCACCTCCCACCTCCCCACCTGGGCAGTGCTGAGCGCTGCCACTCGCGTTTCACGCTGGGTGGGCCTTAATTGGTCCGCCAATGTGAAATCACCTTCCGGCCTAGAAGGCAGGTGGCAGTCGGCTTCCCCGGCTTCCCCCACGCACCCCCACCGAGCCCGCCCAACAAGGGCAAGATTCTGGTTATAAAGATGCGAGTACATATTGCTTCAAGGAAATCCCTTGTCCCCTAGAAACCATCCATGAAGTTTAGGGAGTGGCATAAAGAGCTGCAACACTTAGACTGCCAGAGGATGAAAGCATCATGGCAGCGGCAAGGATAGTGAACACACATATGCCCTGCATCTCGGGAATCCATGATCCGGTGAATCTTGTGCTTGTGGATCTGTTCTTATGTTCCAATCCAATTGCCCTTTATGCCTGCAAGGTCCAATCTGTTGAAATCTTATGTACTGCCCTGCTTTCGCAAATAGGGCATCAGTGACCTGCAATATGCAATAGTATGTGCTGCCACTTGAGAGATGCCACCAAGGTACACTGCTGATCCTTGCAGAGAGCCAGAAGCAATGAAGTTCAAAGGCCAAAGTGACTTTAATGGCTTCTAGCAGGGCATGACAAGCAGTGAAGTGAGATTTCAGATCTTCATTAATGGGGCCTCAAATCTCAGTTAACACTGCCTAGATAGGCACAGTCTCCTGGAACACTGATTCTCCAGGGATAAGAGTGGCCAAAGGAAAAAAGGTCTGAAATTTTTTTGTGACAAAGAATCCTGCGATTACCGCACTTTTTGTGATCTATAGTGAAATGCAAATGCTATTAGGCCACTTTAAATGGATGGAATTATTAGATTTCCCTTTGGTTAATTTCTCTTAGTGTCACGGCTGTGGACCGATGCTATTGCATCAGACCACCAAAATGACCTCAGCACGAACAACATGTGATTATAGCACTTTTGACCTTGCTAGATTATGTACATGTGAAGCAAAGCAAAGGACCACAGCCATACTTTGTAAACTATTTTCCAGTGTGACCCCATTTTAACTCACCACCATCTTCTAAAGGGCAATTAGGGATGCCAACAAATGCTGGCATTGCCAGCTGCACCGTCATAACATGGACAATTATATTAAAAAAATCACTTGAAAATTAATGAGATCCCAGACGCCATCAAAGACAAAACAACAATAAAGCAGCATCATAACATTCAATATGTATTTAATAAAGTTTGTGTATTATAGATCAACATATAATAATACATCATATAAATATGAAAATCTGTGTTTTTAAAGTACTTTGTTCAAATGTTATTATTTTATTTAGAATTCAGCCAAGCTCTCCATATTCCCTGGTAACAGAAGACTCACCAAAGCTCCTCTTCCCTCCACCCTCTCACACACACATTGCAAACATTGCGATCATTACCTCTCCCTCCACCACGCACACATGCATGCACATACTAGTAGCACCTCTTCCCAAACCCCATCCATCCCACTCACTCACTCAGCAGCCCCTTTTCCTAACCCCCCTCCTCCCAACTCACTCATCAACCCTCTTCCCAATCTGTCTCCCTACAACTCGCTCATTCACTCGGCAGCCTGACCTTTCCAACATCCTTGAACAAGAGACTAGTTGGACAGGATCAGTCTGGTTCATCCTATTCTCACCCTCTGCTTTCATGATTTTTCAAGTATTCTTAGCTGTGGGTGTTAATTTGTCATTTTATGCATCTGTTTCCTGTGCTTTCTATTTTGCCCCTTTTTAAGGCAGCTCCAATGGAACTGCAGCTCAGGCTTTGCCCAATTTGCACAGAGACAGCAAAGCCTCATGACACCAATGCCAACGGGAGGACTAGGTGCACTCCCACTGTTTGGAGAGATCTCCATGTCTTGTTATGATGGCCTCATCACAATAGACCTGAGGAGGATAAGCGCCTAGTCAGGATATCTCATAGCAATACTTACAAAGGTATAAATTCCTTCTGAGAATAAAGCTGGATTTAAGAGGCATAGCCGACTCTTCTCATCTATTTTAAGTATTGCTATGAGATATCCTGACTAGGCACTTATCCTCCTCAGGGCTATTTCACCCCTCTTCTAATATTCACTCAGTTCTGTTGAAGGGTCACGAGGACTCGAAACGTCAACTCTTTTCTTCTCCGCCGATGCTGCCAGACCTGCTGAGTTTTCCAGGTAATTCTGTTTTTGTTTTGGACATGTGAGAGTATGGGTGTGAAAATGTGTGGTGATGTCCCTTGAGCTGGCAGTGAGTGAGATGCCAGCTCAAGGCTTGAGTGTATGAGTTTAGAGTGATGAAATGGTTGCCATAAGCTGGTTGCAAAGATGAAATCATTCATCCTTTATCTACATTGGATGGTCAACTCTTCTGTGCAACATTGACACCGATCACCACTGCCATTTCCTACCAATCCATAGTGGTAATGTAGCTGCCCCTCCTGCAGCCAGAGCGGGGGTAGAGGACATCACAGCGGGCCTCAATGCAGTCCAAAAGGCACCCGAGGGCTGCAGTCTTCTTGCCTTTTGGGACCATGTCTTTTTTGCTGCAGCCCTGGGATGGAAGAACTGAGCGTGGCTATACTTTAAATGTGGTGCCTGGTATGATGAAGTGGTGAGGTGATGGCATAGTGGGCAAATGGGAGCCTACCCACGGGAAACGACGTGTTTCCTGGAAAGCATAAGTAATGCGGCGAGTTTGGGATGATATAGAGTGAAAACCTGCCATCGCGGCTGGCAGGTAAAACATCGTTCTACCCACCTGCTACCACACATAGTGCAAATCTGGGATGATTCCACCCATTGTCAGGGTCCATCTTTGGTTACAGGTAGCAAGCTCCCAGTGGGAGATGTGATCAGAGGTTATGCAAGAGAACCAGCCAGGGAGAGTCTGGGATGGGCCACACTGTCAAGCTTGAACATGGTCACACAAAAAGTAATGAACATAATGCAAAACCCTGTTGTAAGTTGTATAAATCGCACCCTCTTGATAGCCTGTAAGGACGTGGCTTTTAATTTTGCGATTTGGAGCTGCCATGACGGGTTGTGGTCAATAGCACAGGAAGGGTAAAAGAAAGAAACAGAATCAATTTAAACAATTTTTAAAAATCCATTATATATTTTGATTAAATTTTTTCCCCCTCAAACTGAGCAGTGATTGTCTACCCCCTGCCACCTCCACCCTCCGCACTTTGTTACAGTGAAAGCCAAATGTAGCACAGATCAAGGTATCATCATGTAGATGAGAAGTGTCGGCTATGCCTCTTAAATCCAGCTTTATTCTCAGAAGGAATTTATACCTTTTTAAGTATTGCTATGAGATATCCTGACTAGGCGCTTATCCTCCTCAGGGCTATTTCACCCCTCTTCTAATATTCCTATTTCACCCCTCTTCTAATATTCACTCAGTTCTGTTGAAGGGTCATGAGGACTCGAAACGTCGACTCTTTTCTTCTCCGCCGATGCTGCCAGACCTGCTGAGTTTTTCCAGGTAATTCTGTTTTTGTTTTGGATTTCCAGCATCCGCAGTTTTTTGTTTTTATCTCTCACATGTCCATCTGGCCTCATCTCCTCTGGGAACTGCCTCCTCAGCTCTCACCATCTTGAGGCCACTTGCACAGATCAACATGTACCCTCACATACATCCTGGGATATCCGCCTTCCCCAGTACAGATCTCGCCCTGCAGCCTTTTCCCTTGCCTGTGGCCACTTCTCCCCCTCTCTCAAACAAGATCTTGTCCTAAAGCCGTTGAAAAGCCATCCACATATGGCTGATCTGGTAGGTAGAGACCTACCCATGAGCCCCTTAAAAGTGATGTGATGCTGCCTGTAAAGCCTGCCGCTGATGACTGTGAGTGCTGACCGAAGCAAAGTAGGCAAACAAATCTTGAAGTCCCGAGTGAAGTGCAGCATGCCTTATATATGCTGTTGTGGAACACGTCGGTGTGTTTTCCCACCAACACAGGCGGATGATTCAGTGCATGGGTTGGGGGGATGAGTCCGGCGTGCTGGCCTTATAACAATATGCTGATGTATTACAGTTAGGTTCCCGACGTTCAATGGCACGGAATGCGGCCCGCCAACTGGTTTCACAACAGTGTGAAACCGATTTTTGGCCTTCTTACCATATTGTCCACTTACACCACCGAACATGCCTGCGCAGGCAGGCACGGAAAATCCCAGCCAATGTCTGGTGCTCATGTGCATTGCAATTGTCTATACTTGGCTCTACCGTCAAACAAGGATGAAAATGAATGTGTTTCCCCCACAGACAAGGGCACTGACAATAACCAGCATAGCAAGCTCACACCTGGCTCTATCAGTGATACATGAAAACACCAGAGAGTTATCTCTCTGCTTGGACAGATGTCCTCAGGACCTGCTCCTATACATGTCACTAATAGGAACTGTAGTTATAGTGCGCTACACACAGAGTGGCAGCAAAATCTCCACAACGGTGACATAAATAGCAGAGGATTTAACTATTGAATTGATGCAAGTAACAAGTAACAGCATGTTATTTCAGGTCATCAAATTTCAGTTTATCCTGGAAAATTCACCATTAAAACTCTAACCAGAAATAATTCTGCCCATTGGAACTGATTCCTTAAAAAAGTGACAACTGACACAATAAAAATCCTGACTCAGTAACATTGCTCTGTCCTCTCCCCGCAACGCCCCCATCCCACCGCACATAGAGGGCTGAATTCTCCAGTTGGCGAGCAGGGGCAGGGCCTGCTCTCCGACGCATAAAATGACACACTGTGATGTCGGGCGGGTGTCCCGATGTCACCGCATGTCATTTAGATTTTCAGTTCGGTGGGCGCACAGATGAGTCGGCTACACACCCACTGAACTGTCAAAGGCCTATTAAAGCCATTTAAAGCCTAAAACTCAATTAAATGAGCTGCCCGTCCAACCTTAAGATTGGCAGGCAAGCAAAGAGCCTAGGCAGCCATGGCATTTTTCATGAAACCTCATCCACAGGCAGGATGAAGTTTCATGAAGTGTTTTAAAATCTAATAAAAATGTTTTCATTAATTTTTTGACATGTCCCAGCTCAAGTGACAGTGTCACATGAAGGGACATGTTTTAAAACCTTTTTTTCTCCTTTATTTAAATTTACACATGTCCAACTAATCTCCCTGAGGCACCTCTGTGCCTCAGGGAGATTTCCATGCTCTTCTGCGCGCATGCGCGAAAGAGCACAGGAAACGAATCAGGGAATTTCCCCCCACTCCCAGCCTACACAGGGAGCACACAGCACTTCAGGGTGAGCATCATGATGGGCGGGCCTAATTAGCCCACCCAAGTAAAATAGCGGCGCAGCCCCAATCGGGTTCGCACCTGCCCCTGCCCACCCCCACCCAACGGGGGGAAAATATTTCCCTGAAGCTGCAGAGACTTGAGCTCCATTGCTCGCTCCTCTGCCCCAGGTCCTGCCAAACCCAGTGGAGTCTCAGGCTCCGCTGCTCCCTCCTCTGTCCCCCGGGCCTGCTGAGACTCTGAAGTCCACTGCTCCTACCTCTGCATGCCCTTTACAACCACCAGCCCTGCCACTCCTTCACCTTCTCCCCACCTGCCGAACCATCTGGCCAACAGGTAGCCAGCAGCAGAGTGAGCCCTGCTTGTGGGCTGAATGACAGCAGCCAGGTCCAGGCTGGTGCAAGGCTGAGTGATGGCTCCCCCAGATCTGCTCCCAGCCTCATTACTGGCGAATGAATAAGGTGGAATTCCATTACCTAAATGTCAGAATTCTGACAAACGGTGGAAATTTCTCATCCCTGGATTCTCTGACATGTGCCGGTAGCTTCTTCTTTGGTGGTACACTCAATGCTGAGGGCAAGACCTCCAATGACTTCCTATCCCTTGTTGCTCTCCATTGCCCTACTCACACTCACAGCACTGCATCTGCTCCTGAGCATGTTGATCCTCATTGCCACTAGACCCTATATCCGACTACCTTAATCCCATGTCCATCTGTTGCCTTGCTAGCGGTCAGCTGCACTCACAATGATGACTAGACCCCGACACCCTAATAGTTCTACAATCCCTCTCCGGCACCCAAAAGCGCACAGAGCACTTGCTCCGGGAACTCTACTCATCTAATGGCACCTATATACCAATGGACGAGTGGTCTTCTCAGCACTGCACCCTTTCTTGGGCCTATCTAATTGTATGGTGCATCATGATTGGCTCCCCAAAATGTTGCCTTCTCCTTCCATTGGACTAATCCATCATGTAACACATGAATCTCCACAAAAATTCCAAAATGACCTTTACAAGCTGACAACAAACTCATTAACAAGATTAATTGGCCAATTATCAGAATCAGGTTGGTTACCATGTCCTGTTTTTCCACCCTCTTGAACAAAATCGTCAGTGGTATGAATGGTGACAGCAAATCGACACTGACGGTCAGCACACTAATTTTCGCACCCATCTACCTCAGTACTCTGCACCAAATGAGGGCAAAGATCTTGCCCCACACGTGGCTAATTGCAATTCTGGTTCGGAGAAAACTGAGTGAAAGGCACTCTTAGTGTGACAGTGATCTCAATATTAATTTTTCTCTTACCTGCCTGAAAAAGCTGTCATCTGCTACTTCTTGAGGTCTCACTGCAGACACAGGACCATAGTTAACTCTTGGTGGGATAAACAATTTGAAAGGATTTTCTTTTATACCTTCTCCAACCACCTTAGGTTCCATTGTGTAGTATCTGTTGAGACAAAAAATTGCACTTTAAGGATTTGAAAATTGTAACATAAATTTGAAAATTGATTCTTGATGCAAACCTCCCCTGCCAACAAAAATCAATTAATGGGTGTAGTTTTGAACAAACGATCTGATATTTTTCCAAATATAATTTTACCATATTTTGCTTGTGCTTTCACTGCTGTAATTTTACAGCCAAGTACTCTTTTCCTTTTTTGATTCTCCTTGATTGAACATGAGTACGGAAACACCATAGGCCTAATTGTTTTCTTTAAATGAAACCAAAATGGTGGTACTTCCACGATTTCACTCAATTACAGAATTTTAATGTTATAATTTGCCACTATGCTAATTAGAGTCTGCTTGAGATTTTAGTCCAGAAGCCGACTCTTAAAAAGTATTCAATAAATAAATCATATAAATTATAACCACACCTTTTTTTTTATTCATTCACGGCATTTGGGCTTCGAGGGCTGGGCCAGCATTTATTGTCCATCCCTAGTTGCCCTTGAGAAGGTGGTGGTGAGCTGCCTTCTTGAACCGCTGCAGTCCGTGTGGTGTAGGTACCCCCACAGTGCTGTTAGGAAGGGAGTTCCAGGACTTTGACTCAGCAACAATGAAGGAACGGCGATATATTTCCAAGTCAGGATGGTGGGTTACTTGGAGGGGAATCTCCAGGTGGTGGTATTCCCATCTATCTGCTGCCCTTGTCCTTCTAGGTGGTAGTGGTCGTGGGTTTGGAATGTGCTGTCTAAGGGGCCTTGGTGAATTTCTGCAGTGCATCTTTAGATAGTACACACTGCTGCTACTGTGCACCGGTGGTAGACGGAGTGAATGTTTGTGGATGTGGTGCCAATCAAGCGGGCTGCTTTGTACTGGATGGTGTCAAGCTTCATGAGCGTTGTGGGAGCTGCACTCATCCACTCAAGTGGGGAGTATTCCATCACACTCTTGACTTGTGCCTTGTAGGTGGTGGTCAGGCTTTGGGGAGTCTTATTATTATTATTATTATTATTATGAACTCGGTCATTGGTAAGATCTTAGAGTCCATTATTAAGGATGAGATTTCAGAATACTTGGAAGTGCATGGTAAAATAGGGCAAAGTCAGCATGGTTTCATAATAGAAGCACAGACTATTTTCTAAATGGGGAGAGAATTCAGAAATCTGGAGTGCAAAGGGACTTGGGAGTCCTAGTCCAGGAATCTCTTAAAGTTTACTTGCAGGTTGAGTCGGTAGTTAGGAAGGCAAATGCAATGTTGGCATTTATTTCGAGAGGACTAGAATATAAAAGCAGGGATGTGCTGCTGAGGCTTTATAAGGCTCTGGTCAGACCACATTTAGAATATTGTAAGCAATTTTGGGCCCCGTACCTCAGGAAGGATGTTCTGGCCCTGGAGAGGGTCCAGAGGAGGTTCACAAGAACGATCCCAGGAATGAAAGGCTTAACACATGAGGAACGTTTGACGACTCTGGGTCTATACTCGATGGAGTTTATTATCAGTCATGATTGAGTGGCGGATCACACTCAATGGGCTGAATGGCCTAATTTCTGCTCCTATGTCTTATGGTCTTATGGTCAGGTGGTGAGTTACTCGTTGCATGGTTCCTAGCCTCTGATCTGCTCTTGTAGCCACAGTATTTATATGGCTAGTCCAGTTCAGATTCTGGTCAATGGTAACCCCCAGGATGTTGATAGTGGCAAATTCAATGATGGTAATGCCACTGAACATCAAGGGAAGATAGTTGGATTCTCAACTTGTTGGAGATGGTCATTGCCTGACACTTGTGTGATGCGAATGTTACTTGCCACTTGCCAGCCCAAGCCTGGATATTGTCCAGGCCTTGCTGCATTTGGACATAGACTGCTTCAGTATCTGAGGAGTCGGAAATGGTGCTGAACGTTGTGCAATAATCAGTGAACATCCCCACTTCTGACCTTATGATGAAAGGAAGATCATTGATGAAGCTGCTGAAGATAGTTGAGCCTAGGACATTACCCTGAGGAACTCCTACAGTGATGTCCTGGAGCTGAGATGACTGACCTTCAACAACAACAACCATCTTGCTTTAGCTAGGTATGACTCAACCAGCGGAGAGTTTCCCCCCCCAATTCCCACTGACTCCAGTTTTGCTAGGACTCCTTGATGCCACACTCAGTCATATGCTGCCTTGATGTCAAGGGCAGTCACTCTCACCTCAGCTCGGGAGTTCAGCTATTTTGTTCATGTTTGAACCAAGCCTGTAATGAGGTCAGGATCTGAGTGACCCTGGAGGAACTCAAACTGGGCATCAGTGAGCAGGTTATTGCTAAGCAAGCGCCGCTTGATAGCACTGTTATGACTCCTTCCACTACTTTACTGATGATCGAGAGTAGGCTGATGGGGCGGTAATTGGCCTGGTTGGATTTGTCCTGCTTTTTGTGTACAGGACATAGCTGGGCAATTTTTCACATAGCTGGATGGATGCTAGAGATGTAGCTGTACTGAAACAGCTTGGCTAGGGGCGCGGCAAGTTCTGGAGCACAAGTCTTCAGTACGATTGTTGGAATATTGTAAGGCCTATAGCCTTTGCAGTATCCAGCGCCTTCAGCCGCTTCTTGATATTTCACAGAGTGAATTGAATTGGCTGAAGCCTGACATCTGCGATGCTGGGGACCTCCGAAGGAGGCGAGATGAAGCATCCACTCGGCACTTCTAGGTGAAGATTGTTGCGAATACTTCAGCCTTATCTTTTGTACTGCTGTGCTGGGCTCTTCCATCATCGAGGATGGGGATATTTGTGGAGCATCCTCCTCCAGTGAGTTATTTAATTGTCCACCACCATTCACGATTGGAGGTGTCAGCACTGCAGAGCTTAGATCTGATCCGTTGGTTGTGGGATCGCTTTGCCCTATCACTTGCTGTTTATGCTGTTTGGCATGCAAGTAGTCCTATTAAAGCTTCACCAGGTTGACACGTCATTTTTAGGCATGCCTGGTGCTGCTCCTGTCCTGCTCTCCTGTACTGTTCATTGAACCAGGGTTGATCCCATGGCTTGATGGTAATGGTAGAGTGGGGGATATGCTGGGCCATGAGTTTACAGATTGTGCTCGAGCACAATTCTGCTGCTGCTGATGGCCCACAGCACCTCATGGATGCACAGTCTTGAGTTGCGAGATCTGTTCGAAATATATCCCATTTAGCATGGTGGTATCCTCAATGTGAAGACGGGATTTCATCTCACAATGACTGTGTGGTGGTCACTCCTACATCTGCGGCAGACAGGTTGGATGAGTACGTTTTTCCCTCTTGTTGATTCCTTCACCACCTGCCACAGATTCTTCTTTAGGACTCGGCCAGTAGTGGTGCTGCCGAGCCACTCTTGGTGATGGACTTTGAAGTCCCCCATCCAGAGTACATTCTGCATCCTTGTCGCTTTCAGTGCTTCCTTCAGGGGATGTTCAACATAGTTCAGCACTGATTCATCAACTGAGGAAGGGCGTTACGTGGTAATCTGCAGGAGGTTTTGTTGCCCATGTTTGACTTAATGCCATGACACTTCATGGGGTCTGGAGTCGATATTGAGGACTCCCAGGGCAGCTCCCTGGGACTGTATACCACTG
Organism: Carcharodon carcharias; assembly: GCF_017639515.1. Classification (NCBI taxonomy): domain Eukaryota; kingdom Metazoa; phylum Chordata; class Chondrichthyes; order Lamniformes; family Lamnidae; genus Carcharodon; species Carcharodon carcharias. The sequence goes on along the minus strand of NC_054475.1, from coordinate 57,955,825 downwards.
TGCTGTCACCTATGCTGGGTATGCCCTGCCGGTGGGACAGTGCATATCCAGGGATGGTAATGGTGGAGTCTGGGACATTATCTGTAAGGTATGACTATATCAGACTTGACTAGTCTGTGAAACGGTTCTCCCAATTTTGGCACTAGTCCCCAGAATGTTAGTAAGGAGGACTTTGCAGAGTCGTTAGGGCTGTGATTGCCGTTGTCGTTTCCGGTGCCTACGTCAATACCAGGTGTTGTGACTTTGTTACTGCTGAGTGGCTTTCAGAGGGCATTTAAGAGTCAGCTATATTGCTGTGGGTCTGGAGTCACATGTAGGCTAGACCAGGTAAGGACAACAGATTTCCTTCCCTTAATGAGCAATAGTGAACCAGGTGGGTTTTTACAACAATCGACAATGGTTTCATGGTCATCATTAAACTTTTAATTCCAGATCTTTTACTGAATTCAAATTCCACCATCTGTCACGGCAGGATTCAAACCTAGGTCCCCAGAACATTACCCTGGGTCTCTGGATTACTAGTCCAATGACAATACCACCACGCCATCGCCTCCTGAAAAAGATCTGATGGGCTTTGGATCAAAAATGTGTAAGCAGCAATATTCATCTTGTTGTTCACCAAAAATGGGGTCAATGTTACATGTCAATATTAAGGAAACACATTTGTTTTCATCTGAATCCATTAATTATGAGAGTAAATCTTTGCTCATAAAGCAATTACTACTGGACCAAAACTATAAAAAAAACACTTAAAGGTATCTAGTCATTTTCTCATGTCACCTTTAATGCTTTGACAGTGTATACAGGTCAAGAAAGGTCAACAAAGATCATACAATCAGGCACGTGCTTATGGAAAACAAACATCAGATTTGTGGATTACGTTGCACTCCCTCCATTCTCTATTGAAGAGTCCGGAATCCAGTTTCCACCCTACCAATAATACTGAAACTGCACAGGCCATAGTGGTAAAGCCTTTTCTCATTTCATTTATATGTGTCACAATAAAGATGTTACTATCTAGATTTTATAGTACCAGATGCAACTTGCTCTTAAATGGCGAGAAACAAATACAATGCTCCCCAGAAACATAGACCTACACATTCTGTTCATACAAAATTCCACTGGAAGTGGGGCGGTTGCAATTTGTGGCCACCCAATGTTTAAAGGGCTGAACCTATTGAAATTTCCACTTCAGCTTCATTAGAATATTGAGGAGTTGGCAGGTAGGAAGTAGCATGCTACTGTGAGTCAAAGATATATAGTGTTGAAATAAAGCAAAGCATCATAGAATAATAGAATCATAGAATAGTTATAGCGCAGGAAGTCATTCAGCCAACTCGCTTCACAAGGAACTCAGCTACTCCCACTCCCCTGCCTTCTCTTTATCTCATATTTTGTTCTTTTGCCTTTCACCTTATATAATTGTTCTTTAGTTTAGAACCTTAATGCCAATGGAAAGTTTTTCTCCAGCTACACTGTCCAGTCTCTCATGATTTTGAACATCTACATCGTATCTCCTCTCAACCTTCTTTTTTCTAAGGAAAACAAACCCAGTTTTTCCAATCTATCCTCATAGCTGAAGTACCTTATCTCTGGAACCATTCGTGTAAATCTTTTCTGCATTCTCTCTAATGCCTTCTCATCCTTTCTAAAGTGTCGCATCCAGAATTTTACACAACATTCCAGTTGAGGCCAAACCAGTGTTTTCAAGGTTCACTATAACCTCCTTGTTTTTGTGATCTATGCCTCTATTTGTAAAGCCCATCATCAGATATGCCTTATTAATTGCTTTCTGTCGCCTTTGACGATTTGTGCATATACCCCCAGTCCCTCTGCACCTATGCCCCCTTTAGAATTGTACACTTTATTTCATATTGTCTCTCCTCATTCTTCCTCACAAAATGTATCACATCACACTTCTCGGCACTAAAGTCCATCTACCAAGTGTCCACCCATTCCATCTGTCTTTAGCCTCCTGAAGTCTATCTCTGTCCTCCTCACAGTTCAGAATACCTCCAAGTTTTGTGCCATCTGCATACCCAAGTCTAGCTCATTAATATGCATCACATCACACTTCTCAACACTGAAGTTCATCCACCATGTGTCCACCCATTCCACCTGTTTTTGGCCTCCTGAAGTCTATCTCTGTCCTCCTCACAGTTCACAACAGTTCCAAGTTTTGTGCCATCCGAACACCTAAATCTAGCTCACTAATATGTGTCAAGAAAAGCAGTGATCCTAATACGGGTCCATGGGAAACTCCATTGTATACCTTCCTCCAAAGTAAAAAAACAACCATTAACCACTACTCTGTTTCCTGTCATTCAGCTGACTTCATTATCTATTTTATTCCATTGGTTTTATCTTTACTGAGAAGCCTATTATCAGCTGCCTTTTGGAAGGCTATTCTTCATGTTTATGTCACTCACATTTTCTATCTTCCCGCAGCCTTTGTTGTTTCTCTTTCTGCAAATATTGATCTTGTTTAATTCCTTCCTAATTCTTGTCGTTTCCCTCTGCAGCAAAACAGGCCAACTAGATCTCTGATTAATTTGTCATTGACCAGTTTAAATTTTAAGCATTTAAATCATTGTCTATTTACAATGCTATTCACATATCCAACCAAAGTTGTCACAATTTGCAATCACATATCCAACCAAAGTTGTCACAATTTGCAGGTTTTGATTTAATATTCTCTCAGGTACAGCACCATTTGTCATCTCATAGTAGACCTCGCATGTTCTATGACACAGAGTGCATATTTTACTAATCAATATCAATATCTAAATAAAGGACAACGGTACCAGAGACTGTAAGAGGCAGCAGTTGATCTGAATACTGACAACTATATTATTGCACATATTCTCACTTTATGGATGATAGACAGCACTTTCCAAACCCCCAACCTCTACCACCTAGGACAGGGGCAGCAGACCCATGGAACACCGCCACTACCTGCAAGTTCACCTCAAAGCCACAAACCATCCCAAATTGAAACAGTGTCATCATTCCTTGACTGTACCTGGATCAAAATCCTGAACGTCTTTCCTAACAGCACTATGCATGTACCTTCACCAGATGGACGGCAGCAGTTCAAGAAGAAAACTTACCACCACCTTCTCAAGAGTAATTAGGGATGGGCAACAAATGCTGGTCTTGCCATCAACACTCATATCCCATGAAAGAATTAAAAAAAACATTCAAATCAACAACTAGCTTACTTTACATAAGATAAATGAACGAATGGTGTACAGTTTATTGTGGATACAAGCAATTTCCCAATTGATTTAGAAAAAAATAAATACCCAGTTGACTAACTCTTTGAAAACTGACTCTTCTCCCCTAACTTAGCTAAAAGAAAAGCCAGCTGTACTAGACTTTTAAAATGCAAATGGAATGCTCAGCCTTCTCCTCAACTATAGTAAGAACGAATACTCGAGATATCATCGCTTCACTAAAGAGGTCATGACTGAAATCTATCAAATATTACACCCACAACACCAACCTCAGAATAGGGCAAGGACCACATTGCCTGTGGCTGTTAAGTTGACTGTGGCTCTTAAATTTTATGCAACCAGTTACCTTCAGGCTGCTGCTGCTCGAGATATAAGCAACAACTCAGCCGTGTAAAAAAAATTATACAGCCCGCAGACTTAAATGAATCAGCCACAAACTACCAAAAAAAATTAGAATGTTGCACAAAGACACAGCTTCGTCTCATTACCTCTTACCAGAGACAAGCAGGTGGATCAAGCACAAGAATTTCAAATTACAGGCTTCCTCATGGTGCAGGGTGACATTGACTGCACCCACATTTGCCATGCATCTGCCTCATTTGAACTCAGCAGTTTTCATGAACCAAAAGGGATTCTACACTCTCAGTGTACACCTGGGCACATCCAAAAGCAGTTTATCTTGGAAAAAGACTTGTGTTTCTACAGTGTCTTTCATGGCTACAGTACTCCCAAAGTTTTTTACAGCCAATGAAGTACTTTCAAAAGTGAGTCACTACTGTAGGAAAAGTAATCACTTCACATTTCACCTGTTACAACATAACAACAGGATTTTACCATGAAGGGGGCACTATATTATTTCCACTGCCCATCCCCCACTACAAATGACTCAAAATGCTTTCAGAAAAAATATAATCTGCATTTTTTCAATATTTAAAAGTTCTAATATCCAAAATTTTTAAATTAAAACAACACAGATTAGAACTGAATGTGTGCCTTAACTCTTTCATTGAAGTTTTAACTTGATGTGTTGCAGCCGCAGTATGCAGCGAGCTCATAGACAAAAGTGTAAACCACAGCAAACACATCTGCAGAAAGCGTCTACAGTTCGAGGGGCTTCAGCTCAAGTCAATGAGCTGGAGACTGAGCTAAGGCACTGAGATGGGTTAAGAAGGGAGAAAGTTGCCTGGACACTTTGTTCGAGAAGGCAGTGACACTGCTTAAGATAGGGTCTTCTAATTTGATCAGTGCTCAGGCCCAGGAGGTTGTGACTACAAGTGAGACAGGTAAGGGGATTGGGAAGGCAGAAGTGCAGAAGATCTTACAATTGACCAACAGGATTTGAGGTTCTGTCAGCTTGTATGGATGAGACTGGGGGCTGTTCAGCGGATAAGCAAATTGACTATGGCACCATAGCACAGGAAGTCATTGGCGGGGGGAGTAAATAGGAATGTAGTCCTAATAGGGTACAGTGTAGTCAGGGGGTTCTCTGTAGCCGAGATTGAGAGTCCAGAAGGCTGTGTTGCCTGTCCGGTGCCAGGGTTCAGGACATCTGTTCTGAGCTGGAGAGGAACGTGCAGTGGGAGGAGAGGATCCAATTGTCATGGCAGACATAAGTACCAATGACATAGACAGGACTAAGAAAGAAGTTCTACATAGGGAGTATGAGCAGCAAAGGTCTAGGTTAAAAACCAGAACCTCAAAGGCAATAATCTCTGGATTATTATCTGAGCCACGTGCAAATTGTCATAGGATTTAAAGACAGTGTGGGAAGCATAGGTTTCCATACATGGGGCACTGGCACCAGTATAGGGGAAAATGAGAGTTGCATCGTTGGGGCGGTCTTTACCTGAACCATGCCTGGACCAGTGTCTGGCAAGTCACATAACCAGGGCAATAGAGAGGACATTAAACTGAATAGTGGGGGGTGGAGGCGAGGAGATATCACGTGAAGGGAGATATAGTAGATTAAAGGGAAAGGCCAAGGCAATAGAACAAGGTAGCAATAAGGGTAATGATAATCAGTGTGGCAGGAAAGGACAGAGCAAACAAAATTAGGACTGCGCCAGCAGATAAGGCCAGAGTTTGCAAAAATAGTAAAAAGACAAAACCAACGGCTCTGTATCTGAATGTGCGTATGGATGAATTAACAGCTCAAATAGAAATAAATATGTATGTATGACCCAATAGCCAATGCAGAGACATGGCTGCAAGGCGACCAAGGCTGGGACCTGAATATTAAAGACCTGAATTTTACCTTTGGCAGGCGCACACGATTGGCGGGCCCAGGAGAAGTTGGGAAACGGACCGCCGGCCACGATCGGCACCCCAACCGTGATTTCACACTGGCTAGCCAATTAACTGCCAGCCAGTGTGAAATGTGCGCTGAAATACTCAGTGCTGCCGGGGTAGGGGCGGGAAGAGGGCAAGTGATGTTGTTTCCGCAGGCATGGTTGGATGCTACGAGAAAGATCCCTGAAGGCAGACAGCTGCCTCAGGGAGCTGCAGACCTGAAAGACATCATATAAAGGTTTTAAAAGCTGAAAAAATTGTCCATGCATCACAATCAATCACCTGAAAATATAGCTGATAAAAATGCTGCCAATAGATATTTTTTTATTTTATTTCATAACAAATTCCATCCAGCCCATGGATGAGGTTTGACGAAAAATGCAAAGTCCGCCTGGCTGATTCACCCATTCGCCAACCACAAGGTTGGACAGTCCATGAAAATTCGGAGACAACTGCACCATTAATGGGCTTAATTGCCCTCTTAATTGTTGGTGGGCGTGCTTCTGACTTTTGCGCACGCCAGCCAAGCGAAATATCACACGAATGTGCGATGACATCAGGGCACTCGCCTGGCATCTTCTTGCGCAATTTTACGCCTGATCGGGTCCGACGCACATCCACACGTGGGACGTACAATTCCCCCCAAATAGTACTTGACATTTCAGAAGGACAGGTAAGAATAAATTATAAAGATTTTCCTTTTCCCACCTATTTCCATTATAAAAAAAACCCCACTAGAGCTATACCTTGAGTGCCCTACCATCCATTCTTAATCAGCACATTCGTTTAGATAATATCACCAACTTTAACTTTAACACCTATGTGTTTTATTGTACTATTGTCGTTGACATCTTTTGATGATCTGCTTCTATCACTGCTTGTTTGTCCCTACAACCACACCCACCCCCCCCCTCCACCTCTCTGTCTATCTCTCCGCCCCCCACACACACACCTTAAACCAGCTTATATTTCAGCTCTTTCCTGGACTCGAACTCAAGTTCTGTCGAAGGGTCATGAGGACTCGAAACGTCAACTCTTTTCTTCTCCGCCGATGCTGCCAGACCTGCTGAGTTTTTCCAGGTAATTCTGTTTTTGTTTTGGATTTCCAGCATCCGCAGTTTTTTTGTTTTTATCAGGTAAGAAGAGGTGGTGTGGTAGATCTGCTAATTAAGGATGACATTAGTACTATAGTGAGAGATGACCTTAGTTCAGGAGAACAAGATGTGGAATCCGTTTGAGTAGAGGTAAGAAATTGAAAAGGAAGAAGTCACTTATGGCAGTAGTTTTTATATGTCCCCTGCCAGTAACTGTACTGTAGAACGGAGCGTACAGGAAGAAATAATGGGGGCTTTTAAGAAAGGTACTGCAATTACCTTGGGTAATTTCAGTCTATATGTAGACTGGATGAATCAGACTGGCAAAGATAGCTTGGAAGATGAGTTCATAGAGTGCTTTCAGAACAATTTTTTAGGTCAGCATGTTCTAGAGCCAACCAGAGAGCAGCCTATTCTAGATCTGGTAATGTGCAATGTAACAAAATCACTTAATTACCTCATAGTGAAGCAGCCTCTATGTAGCAGTAAGCTTAACATGATTGATTTTTGCATTCAGTTGGAGGGTGAGAAGAGGCTAGTGTTTTAAACTTCAGTAAAGGCAATTACAAGGGTATGAAGACAGAGCTGACGAAAGTGAACTGGGAAATTAAGTTAAAGGGTAGGACAGTAGAGATGCAATGGCAGACATAAGGAGATATTTCATAACACTCAGCAAAAATACATTCTAGTGAGAAGGAAAGATTCTAGGACCATCCGTGGCTAACTAAGGAAGTTAAAGATAGAATCAAATTGAAAGAAAAGGCGTACAATTCTGTGAAGATTAGTGGCTGGTCAGAAGATTGGACAGAATTTAAAAATCAGCATAAAATGACTAAAAAAATGAGGGAGAAATTAAGAATATGAGAGAAATGAGCTATAAATATAAAGATAAATTGTAAGAGTTTCTACAAGCATTTAAAAAGGAAAAGAATAACTAAAATGAGCACTGGTCCACTAGAGAGTGGGTCTGGGGAATTAATAATGGAAAACAAAGAAACGGCAGAAGCGTTGAACAGGTATTTTGTGCCTGCCTTCACTGTAGAAGACACAAATAACATCTCAGAAATACTTGTAAATCAAGAAGTGAAAGGGAGAGAGGAGCTTAAAACAATTACAATCATCAGGGAAGGGATACTGAGAAAACTATTAGAATTAAAGGCTGACAAGTCCCCAGGACCTGATGGCCTATAGCCTAGGATCTCAAAAGAAGTGGCTACTGAGATATTAGCTGCATTAGTTGTAATTTTCCAAAATTGCCTAGATTCTAGGAAGATCCTATCAGGAAAATAGCAAATGTAATTCCTCTATTCAAGAAAGGTGAGAGACAGAAAGCAGGAAACTACTAGGCCAGTAAGCCTGACATCTACCATAGGGAAAATGCTAGAATCTAATATTAAGGAGGTTATGATAGGGCACTTAGGGAACCTTAACACAAGCAGGCAGAGGCAACATGGTTTTGTGAGAGGAAAATAGTGTTTGACTAATTTTTAGAGTGGTAAGAGTTGGGTTTGAACCCATGTCCCCTGAGCATTAGCCTGGGCCTCTGGATTACTGGTTCAGTAACATTACCACTAGGCCACTGCCTCCCCTAATTACTTGCTGTACCTGCATAATAACATTTTGTGTTTCTTGTACGAGTATAACAAATTATCTCTGAACCATCAACATTTTGAAATTTAACACCCTTTTAAATATATTCTGCTTTTCTGTTCTCATGATCAAAGTGAGAAACCTCACGTTTCTCCACATTATACACCATTTGCCACCTTGTTGCCCATTCATTTCACTTGTCTATATCTTTTAGTTGCCTTTTTGTGTCCTCCTTACAGCTTAACATTCCCACCTAAATTTGTATTGTCAGCAAACTTGGATACACTATTCTCAGTCTCTTCCTCTAAGTCATTAATACAGATTTTACATTGATGAGATCCCACTGATCCTTGCCGCACTCCACTAGTTACAGTCTACCAACTTAAACAAAGTCCCTTTTAGTTCACTAAAGAGATTTATAATTCCATGTAAAATAGGTGGAGTAGCCATTTTATCAGTACTGATGTAGTTTCTAGTGAGATACCTATGTTGTTGAGTGAACCTTCTATGAAAAAGAAACAAATGAAACTTGGTATGAAACATCAAGCAGAGTAAATGGTAAGAGATTAGAAAGTGTAGATGTACAAAAGGACCTGGGTGTCCTCGTCAATAAGTCACTGAAGGCTAACATGCAGGTGCAGCAGGCTATTAGAAAAGCTAATGGTATGTTAGCCTTTATCACAAGACGGTTTGATTACAGGAGTAGCAAAGTCTTGCTTCTATTGTACAGAACATTGATTAGACAGCACATGGAGGGCTGTATGCAGTTTTGGTGCCCTTACCTTAGGAAGGATATTATTGCCATAGAAGGAGTGCAAAGAAGGTTCATCAAATTTGTTCCCGGGATGGCAGGACTGTCCTGTGAAGACAGATTGGGGAAACTAAGCCTGTATTCTCCCGAGATTCGAAGAATGAGGGGTGATCTCATTGAAACATACAAAATGCATAAAGAGATAGACAGGGTAGATGCAGGTAAGATGTTTCCCCTTGTTGGGGAGTCTAGAACCAGGGGACACAATTTTAAAATAAGGGGGAAGCCACTTAGGACTGAGATGAGGAGATTTTTTTTTTTACTCAGAGGGTTGTGAATCTCTGGAATTGTCTAGCCCAAAGATCGATGGAAACTCAGTCATTGAGTATGGTTAAAGTAGAAATTGACAGATTTCTAAATGCCAATGACATACAGGGATATGGGGATAGTGTGGCAGAATGACACTGAAGTGGATGATCAGCCATAATCATATTGAATGGCAGAGCAGACTCAATGGGCTGAATAGTCTACTCCTGCTCCCATGCTCCTATGATAAGTCAATTATTTTTGGAAAATTAGTAGATCTGAAATTTACCCAGTCAGAACATTATTGTATCCTCTAAAGGAAACCTGCTGTTTCTCATCAATGTTACTGGCATCAAATAATAAGAATCAGAAAGAAAAAATATTTTTTAAAGTTACATCGACAATCTGCTCACCCTACTTGCCAAAGGTTAAAAATTCTACTAAAAGATGCAGGGGTGGACGATAAAGAGTATGTGAGGCTGACAGAAAAGCTTAATGAGAAATGTGAAATCTGTAAAACGTATCGGGGACACTGTAATGCTGCCACTGACACGTCTTTAACAAGGTAGTTGTCATGGATCAAAAGGTATGGGACAAAGACAGAAATACTTTCATTCTACATTTTGTTGATGGGGCAAACAGATTTAGTCTTTCTGCAATAATTCTTAGTAAGCATAGAAGGATTATTATAGACAAAATCATTGAGAAATGGATAGGGACTGGTCTGAGAATGGAGGGGAATTTGCCAATGACGAGTGTGGAAACATAAGCTTCAGAGTCATGGGTACTGCAGCTGAAAGTCATTTCAGCAATGGACTCTGAAAATATATAGTTACCGATGAACTCCTGCATAATCTTTTAGCTGATCAACTATACTGTGGGTTGACAACCACCCTGGCATGGGTTATTCATGCAAACAATTCTTTCCAGATGGTTGGAAGATATAGTTCCTATCAATTACTCTTAGCTGCACAACTGAATGCTTTACATGCAGGGAGGTGGGCTTTCATCAAGCCTGAGGCCTCTGAGAAAACTCAGAGAGCACTGAGGCATTGTATAAGACCATCCAAGGTAGGAGATTTGGTTTATTATAGAAGAGAGGATTATAAAGAATGGAAAGGTCTTTGCAAAGTCATGATGTTAAGACAGTATTTATCAAATATGGCAATTGAACTGTTAAGGTGTATCTCTGACAATTAATCCAAATTAATTACAAAAATTCAGACTCTGAGCAGCTGATAGAGGTAAACAAGGCACCTCGTATCTCAAGTGCTCATGTGTTTTGAGATGAAGGTTCTGATCAATAGAATAGAATACAATAGATTAAGGACAGAGGTAATGTGAGTGATCATGACACACATGGCAGGGCTATCACATCCAAAAGCCAATTGTCCAGAGTGAGTACTCGAGTAACATATATTCCAGAAGGGTTTAGTGAAAGGAGGGATGTGGCAATTGTGGGGCCTGCAGGAAAAGCTCCTGGCAAGCTTAAATATTGGTTGAATGCTCGTGCTGATGGCCAACTCAGCCAAAAAGCGAGGTCCATGGAATGACAGAATTGAATAAAAGAGTGGATAGTAAGTAAGCACTGTGCAAGTACTGATAGTGGGTTTGGAAATGACTCAAGTCAAAAAACAATCATATACCAGAGAAAGACCATCTCTCAGGGAGCTCTCGCAGTATTAGCCCCAACAGACTACTGTTGTAGTTTGAATATATTACTCAATGAAATAAAGACCACAGAACTAACTCTGAATAGAACTCAAAGCAGAAGTCCTCATGATCATGAAATTTTGACAGCTGCCAATATAATTTGGGATAAACTAATATGAGGGGTAAAACAAAGGGAATTAGATATTTAGAGTTTGGAGTTTATTCTGAGATCACAATCACAGAATAGTTGCAGCCAGGAGGCCATTCGGCACATCACATCTGTGCCAACTACCTGTTAAGAGCAATTTAACTAGTGCCACTCTTTTGCTTTTCTTTGTAGACCAGCACATTCCTTTTCAGATAACAATCCAATTCTTTCTTGATTGCCTCAAATGAACCTGCCTCCATCACATTCTCAGGCAGTATATTTCAGATCCCAACCACTTGCTGCATGAAAAAGTTTTTACTCATGTCACCATTGCTTCTTTTGCCAATTACCTTAAATGTGTCCTTTTTTGTTCTCAATCCTTCCACCTACCCTGTCCAGCCCCCTCATGATTTTGAGCACGTCTATCAAATCTCCTCTCAACCCAGGGGAAAAAAAATAAGGGACACCTCATTATGGGGACCATAGAAGCAGGGATCATGGGTGGGAGGGGGGAGAATGCTAGGATGCTGGCAGGACTGTAAGGGATTTTGGGGGGAGCTTACAGGGCCACGGTGTTGGTGGTGGTGGTTGGGGGAGGGACGGAGTTGTTGGCGGGACCTGCGGGAGGAAAAGCAGGTGTTCAGTTATGAACCTGGACTCAGGCCTGAGATTGCCTCCACTGTCTGACCCGTCTTCATAATGACCCACCGCCCCGATTCAGCTGGCCCCCACCCCCTGGACACTCACTGGACACCCTCCAATCCAAACCACCTATCTGCTGAAGGCAAACAGCTAGGAGAAGAGAGAGCCAACCAGTACTTCCTCTGCTCCCTCATGGCTATGTGAGCTCAGGCCTGCACATGCGAACCAGTACAGTGTGCGTACACTTCAGAAACAGGAGAAATCTAGGACAAACGGCATTCTAGGAAGCTTAGACCTGGGACTGAAAGCTGAATCTGGGACATTCCCAGAAAATCCAGGACAGTTGGGCACCCTGTCTCAACCTTCTCTTCTCTAAGGAAAACAGTCCCAAATTCTCCAATCAGCCTACATAACTGAAGTGCCACATCCCTGGTAATATTTTCACGAATCTTTTCAGTATTTTCTCTAATGACTTCACATCTTTCCTTAAGTGTAGCACCCATAACTGGATGCAGTACTCCTGTACAGGCTCAACCAGTGTTCAATACAAGTTTAATAGAACTTCCTTGCCTTTATACTCTATGCCTCTATTAATAAAGCCTAGGATGCTGTGTGCTTTATTAACTGCTCTCTCAACCTGTCCTGCCACTTTCAATGAATTATGCGCATATCCACTCAGATCCTTATGCTCCTTGCACCTACTTTAGAATTATACCCTTACTTTATATTGTCTCTCCATGTTCTTCCAACCAAAGCGAGTTATTTCACACTTCTCTGCATTAAATTTCATCTGCCAATTGTCTGGTCATTCCACCTTCCTGCCTTAGTCCTTGTGAAGTTCTACATTATTCTCCTCACAGTTCTTGAACAAGGTTGTAACATTTGCAATTCTCCAGTCCTCTGGTACCACCCCAAAGTATATGGAAGACTGGAAAATTATGGCCAGTGCCTCCACAATTTGCACGCTCTCTTCTCTCACTATGCCTGGGTGCATCCCATCCGGTCCTGGTGCCTTATCAACTCTAAGTACAGACAACCTATTCAATTCCACCACATTATCAATTTTAAAACCTTCAAATGTCTGAATGACCTCATCTTTCATGATGAACTTTTTTTTATCATTCATGGGATGTGGGTGACATTGGCTGGGCCAGTGTTTATTGCCCCTTCCTAGTCGCCCTTGAGAAAGTGGTGGTGAACTGCCTTCTTGAACTGCTGCAGTCCTTGTGATGTAGGTACACTCACAGTACTGTTAAGAAGGGAGTTCAGGATTTTGACCCAGTGACAGTGAGATAACAGCAATGTATTTCCAAGTCAGGATGGTGAGTGGCTTGGAGGGGAACTTCCAGGTGGTGGTGTTCCTATCTATCTGCTGCCCTTGTCCTTCTAGATGGTAGTGGTCATGGGTTAGGAAGGTGCTGTCTAAGGAGCCTTGGTGAATTCCTGCAGTGTGCCTTGTAGATGGTACACACTGCTGCTACTGTGCATCAGTGATAGAGGGAGCGAATGCTTGTGGATGTGGTGCCAATCAAGCGAACTGCTTTGTCCTGGAGAGTGTCAAGCATCTTGAGTATTGTGGGAGCTGCACTCATCCAGGCAAGTGGGGAGTATTCCATCACACTCCTGACTTGTGCCTTGTAGATGGTGGACAGGCTTTGGGGAGTCAGGAGGCGAGTTACTCACCACAGGATTCCTAGCCTCTGACCTGGTCTTGTAGCCACAGTATTAATACAGCCAGTCCAGTTCAGTTTCTGGTCAATGGTAACCTCCAGGATATTGATAGTGGAGGATTCAGTGATGGTAACGCCATTGAACTTCAAGGGGCGATGGTTAGATTTTCCCTTGTTGGAGACGGTCATTACCTGGCACTTGTGTGGCACGAAAGTCCACTTGTCAGCCTAAGCCTGGATATTGTCCAGTTTTGCTGCATTTGGACATGGACTGCTTCAGTATTTGAGGAGTCGCGAATGGTACCAAACATTGTGCAATCATCAGCAAACATCCCCATGTCTGAACTTATGATGGAAGGAAGGTCATTGATGAAGCAGCTGGAGATGGTTGGGCCGAGGAACTACCCTGAAGAACTCCTGCAGTGATGTCCTGGAGCTGAGATGACTGACCTCGAACAACCACAGCGATCTTCCTTTGTCCTAGGTATAACTCCAACCAGCGAAGAGTTTTCCCCTCTATTCCCATTGACTCCAGTTTTGCAAGAGCTCCTTGGGGCCACACTCGGTCAAATGCGGCCTTGATGTCAAGGGCAGTCTTTCTCACCTCACCTCAGGAGTTCAGCTCTTTTGTCCATGTTTGAACCAAGGCTGTCATGAGGGCAGCCGCAGACAATTAAGAGTGTTACTCCAATCCTGGTTAATCGTTCCAGGTCATCACAGAAAGATGATGTAAGATCTAAAGAAACAGAGCATTCGCAAAATTGATTGGTCAATTGAGCTGGTTATGCAGATGCTAGTTTTGATGGGCTGGAGCTAAGTACTACAATGAAACACCCAAAAGAAGATAATGTTTTAAAGGCAAATAAAACATCAGAAAATTAAATCTGAAGATATGCATACACAAGTTCCGATCCTTAGTTGACCCAAAGAACATGAAGACACATAAAATGACGCGGGGCGGAACTCCCGACATCACCCCACTTCATTTCAATTTTTAGGTCAGCAAGGGCGCAGCCGAATCAGCTGTGCGCCCGCCGACCTGTCAACGGCCAACTGGAGCTATTGAAAAACTAATTGAAGTAGTTAAAGGACCTGTCCATCCAACCTTAAGGATGGCAGGCAGGCCAGGAGCTTTAGCCTTGTAAGTCCCATTTATCAGCATCCTGAGGGTTACCATTAACCAGAAACTGAACTGTACCAGAGATAGGGAAGAATTGTCCCCCCGTCAGGTGCTGCGGGTGGGGGGGGAGTTCAGGAGCGCGCGCATGCGGATGCGCCTCCGATCGGCACTCCCGATTGGAGGCCGCCGCCATTTTACATGGGCGGGCCAATTAAGGCTCACCCAGCGTGATGTCCACCATGAATTGCTATGCACTCCCTGTGCAGGGGCAGGGTGCGGAGATTCCCTAAGACGAGAGTGCGCTCTGTCATACATGCGCGTGAAAGAATGCACTCATCTCCCTGAAGCTAAGTGCTGCCTCAGGGAGGTCAGCACCAAATTCAAAAGTGTGAAATATAGGCAAATAAAATTTCCCTGACATGTCACTTGAGTTGGGACATGTCCATCACTTTTAAACTTTTATTAAATTTTTAAAAACCTACATGAAACCTCTTCCCACCCATGGATAAGGTTTCATGCTTTTTCTGAAATTAGTCATACTTAGCAATGCTTCATATGCTAATTTTGCTGATGGGTATTCTAGTGCAACTGCTTCCATATTTGTTATGATTGAGGATGGGAAGTGTTAATCTTCAGCTTGGAAAGCTAAGAAAATAAAAAGAGTTGTTAAAAGTACTTCGGCTGCTGAAAGACTGGATCTTGTGAAGGCAGTGGATATGGGATTCCATTTGTCAAAAATTTTAAATGAGATTCTGTACAAGGGGAATATGGAAGATAGTATACCCTTTGAACGTTATGTAGATATACATTCATTATGGGATACGGTACACTCTACAAAAAAGTGAGTGAGAAAAGATTACGGATTGACCCTGTTGGCTTGAAACAAGTGCTGGAGAGAGAAAATCTCTAAAATTAAATGGGTGAATGCAAGCCATCAGCTGTCTGATTGGTTTATAGAAGGAAATGAGTGTACAAATAAATTGTTTGGGGTCCTAATTGCTACAGAATATGAATGTTTTTCATCTAATTTGTTTTGAAAGTTTGGCTCTGCATTTTAACTCTAGATTGTTATTTAAAGAGAGATCAGGGAATCTGTTAATTGTTTATTTGTTGTGTTTAATCTCCCCCTGCTTCTTGCTGCTCATCTCCAGAGTCCTCACCCACATCAAGGGTTCAGGAGAGGGAAGGGCCAAGTGGGAGCATTTAAAAAAACACGGTTTATAAAAGCCCCAGCTGGGCCTTCTGTATCATCAGGACCTGCACTTTCACAACCCCAGAGCACCGGCTTCAGATCAGATCTGATTCTGAATGACAATGCTGGTTCAGGAGAGGGAAGTGGCGAGCAAGAGAGTAAGGGAGCAGGACAAGAGTCAGAGGGTCTGCTGGAGGAAGAGTCCAGAGTGACTAGGAGGGTCAGGAAACAGGATGGGTGGTGAGCAGGAGTTTCGGGAAGCAGGACTGGTGGCTAGCAGGAGGTAAGTAGAAATTTACGATATTATTTTCATATTTTTAATTCAGTTTAAAACTTATTTAATTTACTAATATAATAATTTAGCAATGTAAGGTATTTCAACTTATAATGTATAATGTTTTAATTTGTTTTTCTAATGGGGAAGGTCCTACAGAACCTAACTACAGCTCTTACATTGGTTTTAATGGGAAAATATGATTCAGTTAAAATTGTTTCACTTAAAGTCGTGATTTTCCAGAATGCAACTACAACTTTAAGTGAGAATCTATTCTAAATATAAAAGTGTATAAAATATTGGCTCCAGTTCAATCCTTCAACAGCTGGATTTCTGGAATAGAACATGTGCCTGTGCTTAACATTGCACACAAAACAGTACCATCTTCCTTTGCTGCACTTCCTGTAGCAAAGCCTCCAAGGAGCCATTACTAAATTCAGCAGTCTAATGCATTGTCATTGTACATATTTTTCAAACTCTGGGCTTTCACAAATCCCTTCAATTTAAAGTAGAAAAATAATGATCTCTTTAATGACAAACAACAGCCCCTCAAGAGCTGCTTATTTCACTCAATTTTGCAAACCCCAACAAACCAAATGTACAGGGTATATATGAAAATTAAGGAGAAGTTTTTCCCACAAAATTCTGCAAGGCTAGCTCTTCCCACAGTTGGCATATATGCCTACAACACAAGGATGGGTAGCATAACCTTTCTCACAAAATTAATGCCATTATGTGAACGTGTTAAGGCTCATTTGTCATCAACAGTACATTTTTTGATTTAGTAAAGTATAATGATGTACCAAAAAACAACATGAAACAAGAGTCAAGAAAATATAATAACCTATGAAAGATATACGCCAAAAAGCTGGACAATGCACCAAATAAACTGTCAAAATCAAACTGTCAAAAACCCTCAAGTGCAACTCTCAGTCTCTGCCTTAAGTTTGAGGAACAGGATATTTAATTCTCACACCTCATCACCATGCTCAGAAGTGGCTTGTTGGTGTCAGAGAATGCTCAGACGGCCAGAGGTATCTATGAGAAAACTCATTGGCAAGCAAGTAAATCATGGAAAGGGAGTTCACTGGAGAAAAAGGAAAAAGTCTGCAGCAAGAGAGGCCATATACTTTCCTTGTGATACCTGGAGAAGGAATACTTCTGCTTCTCTTGGCCTAACTAAGAAGCTTAGACATACCTTGGAGAATGTCTTCTGTCGAGTTATGCTTCAGTCTAGCAGGAAAGCCATGGCAGCTACCCTCACTTAGGCCCCAATTAAAATGCAAATGAGATCTAATTGATGCAATTGTACCCTGCTTAGCACAAGTTCATGAGGCCCCTGGGTGATTTAGGTCCGTTCTTTATCTGCTCTCAGAACCCTGCATGTTAAAATCCAAAATAACACCAGGGGGTCAGATCTGGATGAGTAAGAAAACTTGCTGCTTTTAACTCTGCACCCTCCTGATTTATGTTGGAGAGGTAGGTTAAACAGACATGGATGTAATTATTATAGAACTCCCTCTGTGGATCACCATCTTGACGTGGTGGAGAGACTTATGAATTCTGGAACACCAGAAACTCTTCATTACATTCACCAAAGTAACCAAAGCATTTGACTCAGTAAATCACGAGGCTCTGTGGAATATGTTCCAAAGATCTGGATGTCCAAGAAACTTAATCACAATCCTGCAACTGTTTCATGATGATATGACTGCAACTATCTCAAGTGGGAGATCTGAAACAGACCTCTTCAAAATTCAGACTGGGTTCAAGCAAGGCTGTGCGATAGTCCCCATACTATTTACAATCTACTGGACAATGGATATTCACCTCATGAAAGATCAACCGCCCTCTGGTGTCAGTATTAAGTACCACTGAGATGGAAAACTCTAACCTCAGTCACCTCCATGCCTAAACTAAACTGACCAAAATAGATATGCATGATCTACAGTGTGCAGGTGACTGCAGTGTCATTTCCCACTCTGCACCAGATTTGCAAGCCACTCTTAATCTCTTCAATTCTGCATATGAGAAACTTGGCTTGTCCTTGAATATTGCCAAAAATAAACTCATATATCAAACCAGACTTGTAAAGCCAAACATTCCACCTCACATACGTGTTAAAGGAGAGTATCTAGAGTATGTTGAGCACTTCCAATACCTTGACAGCCACCTCTCTCAAAAGGCCACCATTGACGAGGAGATCCAACACCGGATCAGCTGCGCCAACTCAGCCTTCTACAAACTATGGCAGTGAGTGTTTGACAACAATGGCCTCCAGTCCCAGTGTACAGAGTAGCAATGGTCACCACACTCCTTTACTGCAATGACACCTGTACTGTATATCAACGACACGTAAGAATGGCAGAGAAGTTCCATCAGGAATGCCTCCACCATATTCTCTGGATTCAATGACAGGACTATCTAGTACCGTTGGTGTCCTTCTTGAAGCCAGCTCCACAAGCATTCATGCAAAACTCCTGCAACATCAACTTTGATGGACTGGAGAGTGTCCAGATGGCCAAAAAGCATCTCCTCCCACCAGGTCCTGTTTTCTCAACTCTCAAACAGCCAGTATTCCAGAGGAAGTCAAAGAAAATACTTCAAAGAATCTGAATCTCTTCTTGAAGCCTGTTGGAATTGACATTAAAGACTGAAAGGAGCTTGCTGCCAATTGTTCTGAATGGCGACAACTTGTCCATCAAGCTGCATCACATTTTAAGTCACAACGTTTTAATGATGAAGCAGAGCGGCAGCACAGGAAAGAAAAGGAAACAAATCCCATACGCTGGATCCCACTACATCGTGGGGCATCCTACCTCCTGTAATCAAAGATCGGTGGGTTGAGAATCGGCCTGTTCAGTCACAAGAAGTCCCATGGCAGAAACTCACAATATCAACGATTATAGCACTTTTTTTAAACTGCGTTCAAGAATCTTGGAACACAATTTTGTCACTGGGCTTTACGAAAATACTAATAAAATTATGATAAAAATGTATTCACAATCTTTACTTTTGCATGAAGTTCCCAACTGCAACCTATATACTGTAAAAGCTACTTACTAGATGCAGAAGAATGGTAGAGTGTTATTTCTTCCCTGTGAAGTGCTTCATTCACACAGGATCCACTATGATTAAAAGCCACTTCCTGGGAATTACAATGTTCCAATGGGCCAACTTCTCCTCAGGGTTCAATGGTCTATAACCATAGTACCTAATGTGGTGTTAATGCTCATAAAACGATTGGACAGAATTTCCTGATAAGTTTCAGCATAACTATCGTGCAAGAGCAGAGGTGCAGCTTGTTTACCAAGGAAGCATATGTGTAACTGATTTATTCCAAAACAATGCAACACACACATTTCCTCAATGAAGGCCATTCCCCAAGCAACAGACCACAGAATGGTTACTTGGTAGTACAGAATTTAAATATTGCTGGAAAGAGTTGCCAAACCTTTTCACTTTACATTCACAACAATTTATACTAGAAAAGGAATTGAATGGCAAGTCGACTCTGATTAACTGAGGCGTTGCAATGGAGCAAGCAATGGGAACAACCAGGACAAGTTGAGAGAGCCGTGAATAAAGCATGCAGTATCCTGGGCTTTATTAATTGCAGCATAGAGTACAAGAGCAAGGAGGTTGAGTCAGAAACTCTCGTAACATTTAAGAAATACATAGATATTCACTTGCGTTGCCATAGCCTCCAGGACTATGGGCCAAGCACTGGAAAATGGGATTAGTGTAGTCAGATCTTTGTTGGCTGGCGCAGACACTATAGGCTGAATGGCCTCCTTTTGTGCTGTAAACATCTATGAATCTATGAGTTACATTGAAGGCACTAAGTTCAGCCTCAGCTGGTGTACTGCGTCCAGTTCTCGGCATCACACTTTAGCAAAGATGTGAAGGCATTGGAGGGAATGCAGAAAAGATTCACAAGAACGGTTCCAGGGATGAGGAACTTAAGTTATGAAGATATATTAGAGAGGTTGGAAGTTTTCCTTGGAGAACAGAGGCTGCGAGGACATTTGATAGAGGTATTCAAAATCATAAGGGGTTTGTTCAGAATAGATACAGAGAACCTATTCCCTATCATGAAAGGATTGAGAATGAGAGGCCACAGATTTAAAGCAACTGGCAAAAGAAGCAAAAGCTACATGAGGAAAATCTTTTTCACGCAGCAAGTAGTTAAGGTCTGGAATGCACTGCCTGAGACTGTGCTGGAGGCAGGTTCAATCAAGGCATTCAAAAGAGAATTCGACTGTTATCTGAAAAGGAAGAATGTGTAGGGTTACAGGGAGAAGGTGGGGAGTGACACTAGATGAATTGCTCATTCAGATAGCCAGTGCAGACACGATAGGCCAAATGGCCTCCTTTTGCTCTGTAACAATTCTGTGAACCAATTTAAGATAATCAGTCACATGCCCAGTTTAGCTCAGTCATTAGATTATGAGACTCTTAATTTCAGGGTCATGGATTCGAGACCATCTGGTTCAATAATGTCCTTTAGGGAAGGAAATCTGCCATCCTTACCTGTTACATGCGACTCCAGATCCACAGCAATGTGGTTGATTCTTAACTGCCCTCTGAAATGGCCTAGTAAGCCACTCCATTCAAAGGCAATTAGGGGCAGGCAACAAATGCTGGCTTTGCCAGTGACGCCCATGAAAGAGTGAAGAAAAAAGAAGTCCAGCTTGTAACATGGTTCATTAATGCTTGCTGGAAGTGATATATATTCATATGCAGGAACCCTATAGCTCCCCACTGCTTTCTCCATGGCAATGCCGTGGCCAATTAGATGTGACTTGTTGACCAATCAGCACCCCTTTTTGCCTGTAATATAAATTGCTGTGGTGGTTTGAGATTTGGCATTCTTGCATTTACCCTGATGAGTGCAAGATGAGAAGCTTCGAAAACATGTCTCTCTTTTCAGTAATAGACCACAGAATGGAAATTTCCTGCATCTTAGCCAGCACTAAATGAGTGGAAATTTATGTCCAAAATTTGAGGTCCAGCAGGACCTTATGTCACTATTTATGGTGATGATATTCTTATATCATTCTCCTATTGAGACCTGCACTATGTTTTCTACTGTTTTTATTGCATTGTAATTTTTCCTATCAAAATATAAAAACTTCCAAAGTTGCTTTTTGTTAAACATGCTGTGCTTAATGTAGATAAATGAGAGTTTTGGTGGCTTCAAGCTTTAACTTGTTATCAATAAGATTAACGAAGAAAGATGTTCAATGTTTTTATAATTTATGTCACTTTACATTCGTTTATCGCGGTTTTAATGGGCTGGCGAATAGTAATATGATTCTCAGGAAATTTGGGTGCAATTTCCTGAGAATCATATTACTATTCGCCAGCACATTAAGACCGCGTTAAACAAATGTAAAGTGACATAAATTATAAAAACATTGAACATCTTTCTTCGTTAATCCTATTGATATCAAATTAAAGCTTGTAAAATTTGTATAAATGCGATCCAGAAAATTCCCAGATTCACATTCGCCATGTTAAAGGAGTACGTTTGGTCCAAAGATCTACCTGACCAGTTCAGGAGATATTTATCAAGTTAGCCAACGAACAAATATCTAACCTGTAATACCTAATATCATCAGCGGATGAATTTGGGTATAAAATGGATGGCACACAATGAAAACATTCATACAGCTGCTTGGTCAACAAATATCTTCGGCAGATGTGCCCAACCTATTGCCGCGGAGCAGTGGGTCAATACATACTTCAGGCGTTGAGACGATGACAGAAAAAAAGGCCACCTATCTCCGTCGCCGTTGTCTAAATGCAGCTGAGGTGGAAAATGCTGGAAGGAGGAGGCAGCAGCTTCACCTGCCTGGAATCCGCCCCAGATGATGGCCTTCGCGCGCCAAAAGTGGTTTTAACGGACAATGGGGGCGGCCTAACGGTCACTGAGGGCGCGAGCTGAGCCAGCGCGAGCTCCTCCCCCACCCCAGCATATCAAGCGAGACAAATGGCACATCTTCCATCCATCCGATCCTCTTTTACTTAGCAATTAATCGTTTAAAATTTCACCAAAAAAGAAAATAGTCAAGCGGTATCCTGGGCAAGATGCCCTCAATGAAGTTCCCTCCTTCAGGCATTCTTCAACTTCTCCTGAATGTTACCCACGTTTACTCTTCAGTTTTTTGCCATTTTCTTGTGGGGACTTTCTTTTCCAAAAATATACTTTATACATAAAATTTATAAAAGTACATTACATGATCGTTCAAAGTTGATATTACGTAAGTTATTTTTGTGTGTGCCTCAGCACATAGTCCTGGACTTTGGAATGTGCCAGTCTGCAACACTCGGTCGTGGACAACGCTTTACACTGAAGATCAACAAGTTTCGCGCAGATCAAAGAGCATTTTTCATTGAGTTGATGGTCCTCCAGCAGCAGTTGATATTTGTCTCAGAGTGCTTCCCTGGGAACAGCCTGTATAGCACAGAGCCCTGCATCACGGGGCTGCTTTGGTTCTCAGGATGAACCTCAACAAAAACCACTGCATCTCTTTCCAGACCTTCTTTGCAAAGGCACATTCCATAAGGAGGTGGAGGATGGTCTCTTTCCTCACCACAGCCACCTCAAGGGCAATATGCAGAGTGGGTGAGACTCCAGACTTGCAGGAAGGATCTTACAGAGAGGGACTTTCTGACCACCAGCCAAATTCTGTCTTGCTGCTCGTTTGAAAGACCTGGCAGTGAGGCATATTTTCTTGTAGCGATCTTTTTTTCCAAAAATTTACTTTATTCATAAAATTTATAAAAGCACATTACATGACCATTCAAAATTGACTTTACATAATGTGCAAACTATATCAGTTTTTCGTATACTATATGTTACTGACTACATTTACAATTACAACTAAGATTCATTACATGTCAAACATAGAGCCTGGGGGTTTTACAGTTTCCAGCTTCTCAATGTAGTATGGCTGAAAGGTTTTTAATAGTGACCTTTGCCTAATGAACCTTAGCAGCGCCTGCCCCAAACTTTAGTGCATCCCTCAGTATGTAGTCCTGGACCTTGGAATGTGCCAGTCTGCAATACTTGCTCATGGACAGCTTGTTACAATGAAAAACCAAAAGGTTTTGGGAAACCAAACAGCGTTCTTCACCAAGTAGATTACTCTCCAGCCACATTTGATGTTTATCTTGGTGTGCATTGTAGACCTACAGCCACAATCACTAATTTTTCCTAATTTTATTTTTGCTTCACTTTTGATTTTTAAGTCAACCTAACTCAATCTTACTTTGCAGATGTTGATTTAAGCTTAAATGCGATTGTGCTTTGATTAGTGATCAATTATAAAATCAGTGTTATGTAGACTTGGGCATTTTCCCAAGGATTTTTTTTCTTGCGTGTCATATCACACAGGTATTGTTTTAACTGAACATTGTTTTTCTAGATGCGCCACTCGAAAAATTGAGCTTTTTTTTATTGTTTAAAAAGAGAAACCTCTTACTGTATGTTGACCCTAATGAACCTTGAGTGGCATGCCAAGACAAAAGTGGCCTTACATGGGGGCAACAGAAGATGGAGTTCGATTGATGGACTGCAACCTCATTGATTGCAGATGGGAAAACACCATCAAAAGGTGCATAAACAACTTGGAGTGTGAAGTCTGCAAAGCCTTCCAGTGCCCGTGAAGAGAATTGATAAGGGTTCGTATTTTTCCAGAGTCATTCTTTTGAGAAAATTTGAACTAAGCCACGAAAGGCTGGAATGGAGCCAGAAATTTGGCTTCCAGGATTTGGGGCTGCTGTCGGAGTGGATTTGTCAACTACTGAAGACTACAGGAGGAAGGGACATCAGAGTGACTGGCTGAAGAGTCCACCCTATAAGGTTACTCAGAAGACTTGGTAATGTATGTACCAGAGGAAATCTTTACCAATTTCGAGTCCTGTTGTGGAACAGACTAGGTTTGGGTTATCCATTTTCTGGAGCTGTTGCAGAACAGACCAATTTGGGGTTATTGTTTATACTTTTAAAATCATCTATCTTTTTTGTCTTCTGATACATATTAAGTGCTTTCCGTTTTCAAGAAAGTTGTCTTTCTTTCTTAACTTCTTTCCCTTTTTATATTATCAATTATAATTGTTATATCATTATTATTTTCAGTGTTCAA
This sequence comes from Carcharodon carcharias, assembly GCF_017639515.1. Lineage (NCBI taxonomy): Eukaryota > Metazoa > Chordata > Chondrichthyes > Lamniformes > Lamnidae > Carcharodon > Carcharodon carcharias. The sequence goes on along the minus strand of NC_054475.1, from coordinate 57,931,707 downwards.
TATTCATTAAAATTGTTGTTTTAACTCATTACTTGACATTGTCTTTCATTCCTGACTACGGATCTGAACCTAAGTGAAACTCCAAAGGCCCTCGTACAGCGTCCCTGGGAACAGTACATAGAACACGGAGTCCAGCGTCATAGAGCTGCTTGGGATGAACCTTGACAGAAACCACTAAATCTGTTTCCAGACCTTTAAAAAGGCACATTCCAGAAGGAGGTGGACAATGGTCTCTTTCCCATCACAGCTCACTCAAGGGCAATGTATGGAGAGGGTGAGACTCAGGCATGGAGGAAGGATCTGATGGGGAGGGCATTCCTCACCACCAGCCAGGCTAGGTCTTGGTGTTTGTTTGAAAGTTCTGGCGATGAGGAATTCTGCCAAATGATTTTGACAGCCTGCCCAGGGAACCATCCGACAAGATCTACCATCTCCTTTACCCACAGGGCCTCGAGATTGTTACGCGCAGACCACTGCCTGATACACTTGTGGTCAAGAGTGTTTTTCGGCATAATTGCCTTCATGAAAGATAAGTGGCACAGCATGGCTCAATAGTTTGGCACATTCTGCAGCAATGTGGCCAGTGCATCCATTACAACATCTGGGCCAGATAGAACTTCGGAAAGTGGTGACACTTGGTGTCTGTACACTGAGGGTATATGCACAGCTTGATGCAGCAACATATAAAGGTGGCCATCAAGATGAGGGTCACATTGGGTACATTTTCCACCCCCACCCCCAACTGGTCTACAGACTTCCACATTGTGTCCCTGCGGACCCTGTCCACTTTCGATCTCCAGACAAAGCAGAAAATAGCCAGGGTGCAGGAGTGGGTTAAAGGCCAGACCTGTGCTGTGTAGAGCAACATGAAGAGTGCCTCGCACATGATGACCAGGTTCTTACCTGCAATTGTGGGGGAGTGTCCCTCCCACATGCTGAATTTTTGTTCCACCATAGCAACCTGCTCCTTCCAGTTTTTGGCACATGACCGGCCTCTCCGAACTATATTCCAAGCACTTTCAGGTAGGCTGCCATGACAATGAAGGGGACAAAGGATCAGTCGGCCCAGTTCCCAAAGAACATGACCTCGCTCTTGCCACAGTTTATTTTGGCTCCTTAGGCCAATTTGAACTGGTCACAGATATTCATCAGTTTTCACAATGAAAGCGATCGAAGCAGAAGGTGGCGACATTGTTCATGTACAGGGAGTCTTAGGCCAGGATTTTCCATGCCCGCCAGCGTCGGGCATGTTCGATGGTTTGAGCAGACAATATGGCGCAATCGGTCCATGTTCTCTGCCGTTGGACGTTGGGAACCTCATTGTAATACATAAGCATATCATTATTAGGCCTGCTTGCCGGAATCGTAACCCCCCCCGCTGGATCGTCTGCCTACGTCAGCGGGAAAACGCTCAACATGTTTCTCTACAGCACACAAGAAACATGCACCTGGCAGGCTTCACTTTGCTCAGGACTTCAAGGTTTTTTTGTCTACCTTGCTTCGATCAGCACTTGGAGTCATCAGCGCCAGGCTTCACAGGCAGCACCACATCACTTTTAGGGGGCTCACGGCAGGTCTCTACCTACCAGGTCAGTCATATGTGGGTGGCTTTTCCATGGCTGCAGGACTAGGATTGCTTGGCGAAGGGGGAGAAGTGGCCCCAGGCAGGGGAAGAGGCTGCAGGAGGAGGGCTGTACTGGGGAAGGAAGGTAATCCAGGGTGTGTGTGAGGGCACATGTTGATTTGTGCAGTGGCCTCAAAATGGTGAGGGCTGAGGAGGCAATCTCCAGAGAAGATGAGGCCAGACAGACACGTGAGGGCAAGTGTGTGAGTATGGGTGGTGACATCTCTTGAGCTGGCAGTGAGTGAGATGTCAGTGAATGTGTGATAGGCTTGAATGTGTGAGCTTAGATGAGATAGTTGTCATACCCTGGCTGCAAGGATGAGATCACCCTGGCTGCACAGATGAGATCATTCATCCTCTATCTGCATGAGATGGCCAACCACTTTTGTACAGCATTGGCACTGATCATGACTGCCACTGCCTCCCAAGCTTGGTTGGTCATGCCGCTGCCCATCCTGCAGCCTGAGCGGGAGCAGAGGACATCGCAGCAGGCCTCCACCATGTCCAAAAGGCATTCAAATCAGGGGCGCGCTGCCGTTTTACGTGGGCGGGCCACCCAGCATGACGTACACCAGGAAGCACCATGTGCTCCCTGTACGGGCAGGGGGTTGGATTCTCTCAGCCGGGTATACACTCTTTCATGCATGAAAGAGCGCACAGATCTCCCTGAGGCTAAGTGCTACCTCAGGGGGATCAGCTCCGATTTAAAACTTTTAATAAACATATCTAAAAATTTTCCCTGCCATATCCCCTCATGTGACACTGTCACATGATTGGGACATGTCCATAAGTTTTACTGAAACCTTTCTTAAAAATTTAAATACCCTCATGAAATCTCATCCTGCTCGTGGATGAGGTTTTATGCTTTTTCCGAAGCCCGCCAGGTTGGATGGGCAGGTCCATTAACGACCTTAATTAGTTTTTCAATGGCCTCAATAGGCTATTGACAGGTCGGTGGGCATACAGCTGACTTGGCTGTGTCCCCACCGACATGAAGTTGGAAATGGTGGAGTTCCACCCGACATCACCCCACATCATTTTACACATTGGCGAGCAGGCCCCGCCCCCGCTCACCGACCAGAAGATCCTGCACCTAATTTATGCATAGTAAATTGAGAGTACACAGACAAACTGATGTCTTGACAGATGCTGCATGGCCTGCTGAGTTCCTCTCAGAGTTACTTCAGATGTTGAGTAATTGCAGAATTTTGCTTTTTCTTCCCCTATACTTTCCTTCTTATTTAACTATATTTTTACACATGCAACAGTTGATTAATTTGTGCTTACTGCTCAATCATACCCTGTAATATAGATTGTACAATGTCTCAGAAGAGTATCAAATATTAGGAATAACCTATCAATCAGGGTAAAAAGATTAGGGTAATTTTAACGTAGTAGGATATTAGTCTGAGAGGCAGGATATGGGATGGTCAAGAGGGTTGAGCTTTGATGTGCCATATGGTCTTTCCCATTCCTTTCTTGCAATTTTATTCAATATTCCTTTGTTGCGTTCCATTACCTGGATAAGGAATTTGCTTCCATACCTTCTCAGTGTTGCTATTTAGTCAGTTGCTACACGTTACATGAGAAGAGCTTGGCTTGACTACCTCACTCACCTAACTTTCTATAGGGAACCAATTCCACTTTACTTGGCACTTGTGTCATATTATGGTTGACAGGAGGAATTGGTAGAAAGTTGCACCCTACCAAATAGCAAAGCCAGACCAGTATGCTAAATACATAATCGTTTCTGAAATTTTCAGCCATTCATTTTCATTAATCAATAATCAAATATGTAAGTAGTCCAGTGCTTTGTGCATGGGGTGATATGTAATTCTAGTTTGTACTTGTGATTTCCCATCTAGAGAATTCGTATCATCGGTCATGCTATTAAACAGAGGTGTTGATTTTGAGTCAGAATATTCAGTGATATATCCTAATTATATAATGGCTGACTTTATTCAGTGAATACACATAACACCACCAAATATTGCTCTATCATGGTGATGTGAGAGAGTTTTAAGCTTTCAGGTACTCACAATCATTTACATCGGATCATTGTCTATCAGACACTTGTCATTTTGTGTATTTAGCCAATATTTACAAATTGAATTTGACATTATATATAACATGGGTTACCCATGAAGAGTGTCACAATACAGTTCTTAAATACAGACTTAAACTTATCAGAAAGCATTAGAAACAAGTGACAATTAAAGCTCCCTTGTGCTGTCATGTCCAGCTATTCATTAAGTTTGTCTTACAGCAAAAAGTTATCATTATAATATTTTCTTATAAAAAGTCATATTCTTAAAGTAACTCCTGGTAAAATCCCCTAAAGCTCCTCACTCATAATAAATTCTATTAATGCCCATTGTTTTCAATTAAAATTCACAAATATTCTATAACATAATAGTTTATTGAATATTCTTAATTTCTAGCATTTGAAGATATGTTGCATTTTTTCTTCTCTGAAATACTCACATACAACAGATTTGTTAAAACAATTTGAAATGTAATTTTGTAATTTCATATATTTATTCCTACATCTTGTGATATTTTATGTAAATTCATATCAAAATTAAAAACAGATTACTTGGCAATTCAGATACATTTGGAGAATGTAGCTATCTAAAAGGCTGCTTTTTCAGCTGGTGCTCAGCTTAAACTTTCCTGTAAACTCCAGGTCTTGTTTTAGGAATGTGAATTACAAACTGTCTTAATTACTGGCAGACCAGTCTTACACTGATTAAGAAAAAAATGCTTTACGAAGTAAAAATATAATGGCAAAGTGGTTGGTCACAAACCAAATAAGAGCTGTTGGTCAATATAATAAACAAAAGTTACATATAAAAACAAAAGCATCAGTTACTGTAATAACTATACCTGTTATATTCAGTAACTAGATTTGCCTTTCACATAGTCTGACACAGTAGCTGCTGACAGGTGAAAATTAAGATGAGATCTTACATCAATATTTTTTATAGTTTTGCAATGCAAAAAAAAAAGCTTGGTTTGCAGTTGAGCTGACCAGTCCAAAAACACCTATCAAATTTTGTGATAATCCTTCACTGTACATCCCAAATTTCACAGAGCAAGGGTGTGAGTTTCTGATCCTTCATCTTCCATGACATCAGTACTTCTGAATGGTTGTGGTTAAGCGTTCTAAGTTGAGTAAGGCGACCCAACAGCCGAGCAAAGCGCTGTGGACTCTCTGGATGCTGGATTTTGGAGTACTTGTATAAAATCTCCAGAAGAGGCTCCTGCAGCTTTTCTACATGTATTTTATTCTTTATATAGGGTCGATCTACAGAACAACAAAAAGAGCCATAAGATGTGAACAACCAAACATGACATACAGTAGATAAAAACAAAAAAACTGCGGATGCTGGAAATCCAAAACAAAAACAGAATTACCTGGAAAAACTCAGCAGGTCTGGCAGCATCGGCGGAGAAGAAAAGAGTTGACGTTTCGAGTCCTCATGACCCTTCGACAGAACTTGAGTTCGAGTCCAGGAAAGAGCTGAAATATAAGCTGGTTTAAGGTGTGTGTGTGGGGGGCAGAGAGATAGAGAGACAGAGAGGTGGAGGGGGTTGGTGTGGTTGTAGCGACAAACAAGCAGTGATAGAAGCAGATCATCAAAAGATGTCAACAACAATAGTACAATAGAACACATAGGTGTTAAAGTTAAAGTTGGTGATATTATCTAAACGAATGTGCTAATTAAGAATGGATGGTAGGGCACTCAAGGTATAGCTCTAGTGGGTTTTTTTTTTTATTTTATATAATGGAAATAGGTGGGAAAAGGAAAATCTTTATAATTTATTGGGAAAAAAAAGAAGGGGGAAACAGAAAGGGGGTGGGGATGGGGGAGGGGACTCACGACCTAAAGTTGTTGAATTCAATATTCAGTCCGGAAGGCTGTAAAGTCCCTAGTCGGAAGATGAGGTGTTGTTCCTCCAGTTTGCGTTGGGCTTCACTGGAACAATGCAGCAAGCCAAGGACAGACATGTGGGCAAGAGAGCAGGGTGGAGTGTTAAAATGGCAAGCGACAGGGAGGTTTGGGTCATTCTTGCGGACAGACCGCAGGTGTTCTGCAAAGCGGTCGCCCAGTTTACGTTTGGTCTCTCCAATGTAGAGGAGACCACATTGGGAGCAACGAATGCAGTAGACTAAGTTGGGGGAAATGCAAGTGAAATGCTGCTTCACTTGAAAGGAGTGTTTGGGTCCTTGGACGGTGAGGAGAGAGGAAGTGAAGGGGCAGGTGTTGCATCTTTTGCGTGGGCAAGGGGTTGTGCCATACGAGGGGGTTGAGGAGTAGGGGGTGATGGAGGAGTGGACCAGGGTGTCCCGGAGGGAGCGATCCCTACGGAATGCCGATAAGGGGGGTGAAGGGAAGATGTGTTTGGTAGTGGCATCATGCTGGAGTTGGCGGAAATGGCGGAGGATGATCCTTTGAATGCGGAGGCTGGTGGGGTGATAAGTGAGGACAAGGGGGACCCTATCATGTTTCTGGGAGGGAGGAGAAGGAGTGAGGGCGGATGTGCGGGAGATGGGCCGGACACGGTTGAGGGCCCTGTCAACGACCGTGGGTGGAAAACCTCGGTTAAGGAAGAAGGAGGACATGTCAGAGGAACTGTTTTTGAATGTAGCATCATCGGAACAGATGCGACGGAGGCGAAGGAACTGAGAGAATGGGATGGAGTCCTTACAGGAAGTGGGGTGTGAGGAGCTGTAGTCGAACACTCCTTTCAAGTGAAGCAGCATTTCACTTGCATTTCCCCCAACTTAGTCTACTGCATTCGTTGCTCCCAATGTGGTCTCCTCTACATTGGAGAGACCAAACGTAAACTGGGCGACCGCTTTGCAGAACACCTGCGGTCTGTCCGCAAGAATGACCCAAACCTCCCTGTCGCTTGCCATTTTAACACTCCACCCTGCTCTCTTGCCCACATGTCTGTCCTTGGCTTGCTGCATTGTTCCAGTGAAGCCCAACGCAAACTGGAGGAACAACACCTCATCTTCCGACTAGGGACTTTACAGCCTTCCGGACTGAATATTGAATTCAACAACTTTAGGTCGTGAGTCCCCTCCCCCATCCCCACCCCCTTTCTGTTTCCCCCTTCTTTTTTTTCCCAATAAATTATAAAGATTTTCCTTTTCCCACCTATTTCCATTATATAAAATAAAAAAAAACCCACTAGAGCTATACCTTGAGTGCCCTACCATCCATTCTTAATTAGCACATTCGTTTAGATAATATCACCAACTTTAACTTTAACACCTATGTGTTCTATTGTACTATTGTTGTTGACATCTTTTGATGATCTGCTTCTATCACTGCTTGTTTGTCGCTACAACCACACCAACCCCCTCCACCTCTCTGTCTCTCTATCTCTCCGCCCCCCACACACACACCTTAAACCAGCTTATATTTCAGCTCTTTCCTGGACTCGAACTCAAGTTCTGTCGAAGGGTCATGAGGACTCGAAACGTCAACTCTTTTCTTCTCCGCCGATGCTGCCAGACCTGCTGAGTTTTTCCAGGTAATTCTGTTTTTGTTTTATGACATACAGTAATTTAACTATAAATGTGAAAGTACATGGGGTTGTTATTCATTTTTCAGCCAAGGTGTTAACTATTGCCTGGGCACAGCATGGAAAAGAAAATCTGGTTGGAAGGTTTGCATGTCCCTAACATTACCTACAGAAAGTTTCTTCCATTGAAATGAATGGGAGAGAAGACTAGCTAGTTTTATCAGTGATGTATGACTAGGTGATGCTGACCAACCAACTTTCTACGCTCTGAGTAGGTGATGCTGACCAACCAACCAATAAAGTCAAAAATCTAACCCCATGTTGTTGGCAGTATTCTAATGAAATTATTCAACAAGTGAACAAGTTGTAGCAAGTTGAAAATTCCAAGAGCAGATAAAAGAAAAAACACTTTTTTGGTGGATTTTCAAAGGTTAAAGGTACCAGATGCAAAGTGTGTCTTGACTTTCCCATCAGGAATATAAGCAAAGCCATTCAAAAATTACAGTTGCTATTAACCTAACTGCCCACTTCTTCTTGCTTCATCCTATGCCAAAACTGAAGTAGTTCTTTGAATGCTTAACAATGTCACAAATAGTTTTGCTTATTGCTTTTGAAGTATGTATGAATGCAGTTGGCTCAACTTCTTCCTATTGGCAAAACTATACAGTCTACTTCTGTTAAGTCCACTTCTATTAATTCAAACTACTAAATCATCTGATTTTTTAATAATAAAAGTAAAAAGGCCTCCTGTACGGTGTTAATTTATTTGCTTAATTCAACTTACTTGATAATTTGTAGTGTAATAATTACTGAACTGTCACTAGATTGTAAATAGTGTGCTTTGTGACCAGAAGGCAAAGCTACAAACATAAAAAAAGACAACACTACAAGTACAGTATAAAATCGCTATAATCATAAGTTTCGATAGTTTCCCTTATCAAGATACTAGTAAACTATCTTGACTGAAGTGCAGTGAACAGCGAAGGAGCATCAGACTCAATACAATGTCTTAATGCATACTTCTGAATGTTGTCTGAGAAAAATAAAATGCCAAATCATTTATTTGTGCAGGAATTTTTGTTTATCTTGGAAAAGGATCCTAGAATGACCTTTTCCTGCCCTGTGTCCAGAATTAAATCTTTCTCATCTACTTGCTTAGTCACTTTAAAATGTTCTGGATGCAGCATTCAGAATTTTACACTGCCCAGACACCCCCATCCCAGCAGTGGGTTGACAGGTGGTTGGTGGATGGGGTAGGGTCGCAAAATCGAGTGCCATAGCAGCATCACCATGCCCATTGTCTACCCACCTCCCACAGGTATTTTACCTGCAGCAGGAGAGGCACTGGGTGGCCTGCTCACTCATGGCCTAACTGAGGCCCATACGTGGCCAATTAATGGCACTAATTGTCCAAGCCACCAGGTAAAACTTTGTGGCATTGTGGCAGGGCTAGGGAGGGTGCCTCATTGTCGGGCATCCTGTGCCTGACAGAGGTCCCCCCTCAAGATAATTCTTCCTCCTCATGTTTCCCCTCTGCACGCCACCATCTCAATCCTAGCCCCCACTCCTTCACTGGATCAGTGAGACCCTGGACTTACAAGTCCGCATTTCTGGCTTCTTGGTGTAAGGCTCTGAGATGAGACTTCCTCTCCAATAGGGACAGAAGGCCTGCCCCAAGCCAATTAAAGGCCCAATGGGCACCCCCAACATAAAATTCAGCCTGTTACAACCCAGATGGGAGAAGTGCATGAATTATCAAGCCCCAATACTCCCTGCAGGCCACACCATTAATTTAAATGTTTAATTTTCTCACTAAAATGGCAAATTACGTACCTATACCTCTAGTACCCAGAAGAAAAAAGACAGTGACCAGACTTTTTCAAAAACTCAGAATTATTAACTTATTTTTTAAAAGACTCATTTTAACAAGCTGCAAGTATTGATTATCACACAATTGTAATTGTAATCAGGAAGTGTAAGTATCTATCTCTTCCTAAAGAATTCCCTTAGCACATACAGACAGACGCACACGCACAGACAAACGAAGGACGTATAGAAAGAGTCTCTGCAGAGATGGGCTTTGGAGGATGGGCATTATAAAATAAACGATAAAGTTTGCAGGGTCTTGACACTGCCGACCTGGAGTTCCCTCATGTGAAGACGGGCCCCTGGTCCCAGTGGAAGTCTGGGAGTTCTCACCAACTGGTCTCAGATTTGAAGGTCCAAATGCAGGCTAACTACACTCAGATAATGGTTCTCTGGCTACAGATTGATAGCCACACACAATTCTAGGCAAGGCAGAGAGAAGGAGCCTGTCGAGGTAGCCATCCTTTTTCAGTTAGTTCTCCAGCAAGACTGCTTTCAAAATAAGCAAGTTCACAACTTAAGTTTTTTTCCTGTCTCTCATGTGATTGCCTTTTTTTCTCCCAGTTTTTCATTAACTAAAGAGCTTTGCAGTTCAACACAAACAAACAGCTCCTTCTCAAGTACCATATAGATCAGGTGGTTTATTGGAACAGGCTTGCTTAGCTGAACTTATGACTTTCTTAAAAAAAAAATCCCAGGTCCAGCCATATTCTTCCATTTTGTAAAATAAACCCTCAGTCCTGAGGGTTGTGATTCAAACAAGCCCAACATTGATGTCAATGACTTATGACCATTTCCTACTATATTTTTAGACAGCAGATGCTGGTAATCATTGTGCTGTTGCCATTTACAGCTCCTCTCATCACATTTTGTTTTACTTGTCCTACTGTCACCCATTTTGCTTTTCACCATGATCCCTTTGGTCAGTAAATCACTCCTGCTTTCCTTCTTAACTCTGACCTACTCTTTTGTTCTTTCCTCCTCTCCTTCCACCCCGCATCCCCAGTCACCTTCCCCTGTTTGTATACTTGCTTAAGTACTGTTAGATCTCCAACTGCTTCCAGGACTGATGAAAGATTATCAACCTGAAATATTAATTCTCTAGCAGGCCTGATTTTAATTCTGTGTAAGTGGATTGTTTTTAAATGAATTAAGATCTGGCATTCTGTTTCTCTCCCCATAAATGCTATCTGGCCTTCTGAGCATTTCCAACATTTTCTGTTTTTATTTCTCAAGTTCACTGTGATGTAAATTCTTCCTATCCTGCCACAACATTGGCCAGAATGTTCCCCTCGGCGAGCGGGATGACGTCAGGAGGAATCCCCAATGTCATCCCGGGCCATTTAAATCTTAAGGAAGGTGGGAGGACAGCGAAATCAGCTGTCCACCAGCCGACCTGTCAATGGCCAATTAAGGCCATTGACAGGCTCATTAAGATAGTTCAATGCCCTGCCCGGCTAACCTTAAGGCTGGCAGGCAGGCCAGGAGCCCCAGCAGCCTATAGATTTTTAATGAAACTTCATCCACTGGCGGGATGAAGTTTCATTATCGTTCTGTAAAAATTTAAGAAATTTTATGAGTTTGTTATCAACATGTCCCATCTCGTGTGACATTGTCAAATGAGAGGGACATGTTAATAATTTTAAAATGTCTCTATTTTTTGACTTTACTTGCCTTTCACTAAACTCCCTGAGACAGGACTTTGCCTCAGGGAGCAGTGTGCCTTTTCGCGCGGATGCGCGAAAAGAGCGCACTTTGACAGTTGAGGAATCCCCCCCCACCAGAACAGAAAGCGCATAATGCTTCCTGTCGGGCAGGCCACTGGGCAGGCCTTAATTGGCCCACCCACTCAAAGTGGCAGGGGGCCCCGTTTCGGCGGCAGGGGTCGGCTGCCTGCCTGCTGCCGAGCCGGTGGGGCCCGCTCACTAGCCAAGGGCTAAATTTTGCCCATTGTAACTTAGCTTAGCTTCAGAACATGTGCCCCAACTTCCTACTCCAGGGGGAGGACCTCCCAGTCAGTGAGAGGGGGCGGGGCCTGCTCGCCGACGTGTAAAATGACGTGGGATGACATCGGGTGGAACTCCCCACGTCATTTCCATTTTCAGGTTGGTGGGGCCACAAGAAAAAGCATGAAACCTCATTCACGGGCAGGGTGAGATTTCATGAGGGTTTTAAATATTTAATAAAAGTTTCAGTAAAAGTGATGAACATGTCTCAACTCATGTGACAGTGTCACATGAGGAGACAATTTCAGGGAAATTTTGATATCGTTTCTTTAACATTTTTAAATTTGGAGTCAATCTCCCTGAGGCAGCACTTAGCCTCAGGGAGATCAGTGTGCTCTTTTGCACGCATGCGCGAAAGAGCATGCTCCCAGCTGAGGGAATCTCCCCGCCTGCACAAGGAGCGCATAGCACTTCCTGGCGGACGTCACGCTGGGCGGGTGTGGGCAGTGCTCCCCCAACTGGGGGTGCCGATTGGAGGCGCGTCTGCCCGTGCCAACTTCTGCACTTCCCCCCCAGTGGGGGGAGAATTTATCCACAGCATTTTCATTTCCAAAATGTAACCACTCTTGAGGATTATTATCCATTTTCATTAAGTTATCAATAGTTTAATGTTGTGGAGCTACACCACTAGATATAACATTGAAACTGATGCAAGATGTGATACCTCTCACAGGGTATGGAGGAAGGAAATCATCTGACTCAAAACAGGCCACAGAATGTTAATTCAGTGCCAATCCACTGTGTCAATGAATGAACCTCTTGTTTTGAATGCAGTGGGCTCATATAAAATTAAGTTATTCTAACTTTTGGACCAATTCAGGTCACATTGAACTTAATAATAACATGCCCAGCACCAGTATGAAATTGCACATACCAGCATTGGATCTCATTAGTTTACAGAGGGAGGGACTGTAAGACTGTCTTGGGGAGGAGAATGTAAAACCCAGAGGGTTCATTCTACAGTTTCTTGTCATTTCATATACTTCTGTTTTCCACTGCCATGCACTTTTATTAAATATATTAGTTCTTAATATCCTGGATCTTAATATTTTGGCCAAATCCCAAATCGGCTATTTAATCTATCTGTCTACAACAGCGTGTGCCAGAAACAAAAACATAAATTCTTAGCAAATCTAGCTCTTATCAAAGTCCCAAATGACATCCTATGTGACAGTGACAAGGGTAAACTTTCCCTCCCTGTCTTTCTCAACCTGCCTGCAGCCTTTGACAAGGTTGACCACATAATTCTCTTACAATGCCTCTCCACTGTCATCCAGCTGAATGGGACTGCTCTCATCTGGTTCCATTCTTACTGTCTAAACATAGCCAGAGAATCACTTGCAATGGTTTCTCTTCCTGCTCTCGGACTATTACCTCTGGTGTGCCCCGAGGTCTATCCTTGGCCCCCTCCTATTTATCATCTACATGCAGCTCCTTGGCAACATCATTCAAAGGTTCAGCATTAGTTTTCACAAGTATGCGATGACACCCAGCTCTGCCTCACCACTACCTCTCTGGCCTCCTCCATTGTTGCTAAATTATCAGACTATTTATTTGGCATCAAGTACTGGATGAACTGAAATTTCTCCCAGTTAAATATTGGGTATACTGTTTTCAGTCTCACTCTAAACTCCATTCCCTAGCTACCTACCCCATCCCTCTTCTTGGCAACAGTCTGAGGTTAAGCTAGTCCATTCACAATCTTGGTGTCACTTTAATCCTGAGAAAAGCTTCCAACCTTATATTTGTGCTATCATTATGACTGCCTATTTCCACCTCCATAACGTCACCTAACTTTGTCTCTGTCTCAGCTCACCTTTGAAATCCTCATTCATGTCCTTGTTACCTCTTGGCGCGACTATTCCAATGCACTCCTAGCTGATCTCCCACAAACTACCCTCTGTAAACTGGAAGTCATCCAAAAGTCTGCTGCCTGTGCTTAGGTTGCATTAAGTTCCATTTCCCCATCACTCCTGTGGTTGCTGACCTACATCGGCTGCTGGTCAACCAACAGCTTGATTTTAAAATTTTCATCCTTGTTTTCAATTCTTTCCAAAGCCTCATACCTCCCTACCTTTGTAATCTCCTACAGCCCCCCAACCTTCTGAGATATCTGCACACTTCTAATTCTGGCCTCTTGTGCACACCCAATTTTAATTGCTCCACCATTGGAGGCTGTATCTTCAGTTGTGTTACTCCCAAGCTCTGAAATTGCCTCCCTTCACCTCTCTGCCTCAATTTTTTCCTTTAAGAAACTCCGTAAAACCTATTTCTTTGACCAAGCTTTAGCAATCTGACTTAATATCCCATATGTGGCTCAGTATCATATCTTGTTTTTCATGCTCCTGTGGAGTGCCTTGTGATGTTTCACTGTGTTAAACGTGCTACATAGATATAAGCTGTTGTTGTAAACTCTGAACTAAACCAATATAAAGTATAACTTTTCTATTAAAACCTTAAAAGCAGAGGTGTATATTGACAGACTATTAGATGCAGATTCTGCCCATCATGCATACAGATCCACTTAAACAGCACACCAGTTCTCAGCTTTACTTAATTTGAGCCAATCTCAAATAAAATCTGTGCTTGGTTGGATCACATTCGCAAATTATGGTACTACTATAGTTTAATTAGTGAATTTATTTTTACCTGAAAAAAGAATTGTGGTTGCAGAAAGTAGGGCATATTCAGTATCCGTCACATTCAGCTCTCCCATACTTCTGTAGAAATCGAACATCGGTGTTATAAATTCTTCAGCTGTACCTGGTTATACAGAGATACAACATTAAACTTTCCAAATTCACTTTTCAATAATACATCACATGATGTGTGAAATCTGAATTGCAGTGGATATGTGTAAAAGGGTTAGTAATTAAAAATAAATTACATGAACGCTAGCCGTAAATTTATACTGACACTTGAAGAGTTCATTTACTTGTATCAATTGAAATGCTTATTCCCTTCTCATGAAACAGTAGCCCAGTACTGGAAAAGTAATGAAGTGTATCGTCTCATCTGGAATTTGCAACATTTCAAAATTCCTTTTAATATACCAGCATTTGGGTGGAATTTTCTGTTCCCACCAGCAGGGGGAGTCCTTTTATTACACATTCATGTGATGCGATCCACACCAGCATTTAATGCCCATCCCTAGCTGCACTTGATAAGGTGGTGGTGAGCTGCCTTCTTGAACCGCTACAGTCCATGTGGTGTAGGTACACCCACAGTGCTGTTAGGGAGGGAGTTCCAGGATTTCGACCCAGCAACAGTGAAGGAATGGCAATATATTTCCAAGTCTGAATGGTGAGTCACTTGGAGGGGGAGCTTCCAGGTGGTGGTGTTCCCATCTGTCTGCTGCCTTTGTCTTTCTAGATCGTGGGTTTTGAAGATGCTGTCTAAGGGGCTTCGCGAGTTCCTGCAGTGCATCTTGTAGATCTAACACACTGTTGCCACTATGGGTCGGTGTTGGAGGGAGTGAATATTTGTGGATGTGGTGCCAATCAAGCAGGCCGCTTTGTCCTGGATAGTGTCAAGCTTCTTCAGTGTTGTAGGAGCTGCACTCATCCAGACAAGTGTATAGTAATTCATCGCACTCCCTACTTGTGCCTTGTAGATGGTGGACAGATTTTGGGGAGTCAGGTGGTAAGTTACTCACCCTGGGATTCCTAGCCTCTGACCTGCTCTTGTAGCTACAGTATTTATATGGCTAGTCCAGTTCAGTTTCTGGTCAGTGGTAATGCCCAGGATGTTCCTAGTGGGGTTTCAGTGTTGGTAATGTCTTTCAATGTTAAGGGCCGATGGTTAGATTCTCTCTTGTTGTAGATGGTCATTGCCTGACACTTGGATGGTGCGAATGTTACTTGCCACTTGTCAGCCCAAGCCTGGATATTTTCCAGGTCTTGCTGCTTTTGGACATGGACTGCTTTAGTGTCTGAGGAGTCATGAACAGTGCTGAACATTGTGCAATCATCAGCGAACATCCCCACTTCTGACCTTATGATGAAAGGAAGGTCATTGATGAAGTAGCTGAAGATAGTTTGGCCTAGGACACTATACTGAGGAACTCCTGCACTGTTATCCTGAAATTGAGATAATTGACCTCCAACAACTGCTACCATCTTCTTTTGTGCTAGGGAGTTTTCTCCCTGATTTCCATTGACCCCAGCTTTGCTAGAGATCCTTGATGCAACACTCAATCAATTGCTGCCTTGAAGTCAAAGGCAGTCACTCTCACCTCACCTTTGGAGTTTAGCTCTTTTGGTCATGTTTGAACCAAGGCTGTAATGAGATCAGGATCTGAGTGACCATGGCAAAACCTCAACTGAGTGTCAGTGAGTGGGTTATTGCTAAGCCAGTGCACTTGATAACACCGTTGATGACACCTTCCACCACTTAACTGATGATCCTAGGGGGCAGGAAACAAGATTTGGCAGGAGGCCAAAAAGCAGTTTCCTGACATCGGATAACTTAGTTTGGAATCTTATTCTCCCAACTTTCATGGTGGATTAAGAGAAGGTCAAATGTCCCACAAAGCTATGTTGGGGATCCCATTTGCATCTCAGGAATGCTCATTAAAAGGCCAACACATCGAAATATTGTTCCCCCTCTAAATTAAGCACCACACCAGTGGGAACTCAGAACCTTAACTTTCACAACTATATGTAAGTGGCTGCACTTGCTGAGTTAGACTTCTTCCTGGACTTTCAGGTCTGTTGATGCTGCTTTCATCTTCTCAGGATCCAATCTCACACTCTCATGTGCCAGTAGCCAAAGCCGCACCAAGGTTGGAAATGATACACCAGTGAAGGGTGGTGGGGGAGTGGGGGGAAATGGGTGGGGTAGGGGCTGTGCAAGGGAGGCAGGCTAAGGCTGGAAGAGTGGGGTAGATTGTCCAGGAAAGAGTAGGAAGAGTATGTTAGAGGGTGGGATGTGTGATGTCGATGGTGAGGACCTGGGGGGAAGAACTTAGGGTACTAGTGGTAGGAGGGAATAGTGACAGTCAGAGGGGTAAGTGGATGCAGTAGAATGGGAGGTTCAGGATCTGTGTCTGGCAGGTGTAGGTGTCATCTGGTGAGTCATGGATGGGGACAAGAAAGGTAGCACAGATAATCGGAGGAGAGGAAAGGCATGTGGAGGTGGATGGTGATAGGGTCCAGGGTAATTGGGGGAGGTTCAAAGGTGACAGAGGGGAGAGTAAAGGTGATATTGGGTGGGTCAATGCTGATGGGGAGAAGTTGGTGGGTGACAGGGGCAGATAGAAAATGTTGGAGCGGGTTTGGAAGGAGATGCACATAATTTCTCCAGTAGTAGCAAGCCTTGATGTAAAACTGCGATACACTGAAGTGGGAGGAAAGTCTTTTCTGGTAGGTGGTCAGCACAATCGACTGAATAAAAGGACACGCTAATAATCATAGGGAAACAATGAGAACAATGCTCAGTTGTGATCCTCAGTCTATGTCAAGTGGAGTGAGCAAAAAGGAATGTAGCGCTAGTAAGGGACAGTATGGTGAAGGGGATTGACGCTGTTCTCTGCAGCAAAAAGCAAGAGTCCAGAAGGCTGTGTTGCCTGCTCGGCGCCAGGATTCGGGATATCTGCTCAGGGCTGGAGAAGAACTTGGAGTGGGAGAGGGAGGATCCATTGCTTACGGTCCATGTAGGCATCAATGACATAAGCAGGACAAGAAAAGAAGTCCTGCTCGGTCAGTATGAGGAGCTAATCACAAAATTAAGAAGCAGAACCTCAAAGGTAATAATCTCTGGATTATTACCTGAGCCACGTGCAAATTGGATTAGGGCAAATAAGACTAGAGAAATAAATGGTGTGGTAGAACTGGGTTCTGGTTCGTGGGGCACTGGCACCAGTACTGGGGAAAGTTGGGGCTGTACCATTGGGATGGTCTACACCTGAACCGTGATGGGACTAGTGTTCTAGCAAGCTGCATCACTAGGGAAGTAGAGAGGATTTTAAACTAAATATTGGGGCAAGGGATCAAATTTGGGAAAATGTGGTAAATCAAAGGGTAGAGACAAGAGAGAAAGGTACTAATATGAGAAATGATAAACAGACTGTGACAGGAAGGGATAGAAAGTACAAATATGAGTAAATCAGCAGATAAGGCTAGAGGTTACAAAAATAACAAAAGGACAAAACTAAAGGCTGTTTCTGAATGCATGTAGCATTTGAAATAAAACAGATGAACTGATAACTCAAATAGAAATAAATAACTACAATCTGATAGCCATTACAAAGACATGGCTGCAGGATGACATAGATTCGGACCTGAATATTGAAGGGTACATGGCATTTAGGAAGGACAGGAAGCTCGGACAGGAAGCTAGGAAAAGGTGGAGGGATGATTCTGTTAATTAATGATGGTATTAGTACAATAGAGAAGAATGGCCTAAATTCAGGAAACTAGGAAGTAGAAGCAGTTTGGGTAGAGATGAGAAATGATAAAGGCAAGAAGTCACTTGTGGGAATGGTGTACAAGCTCCCTAACAGTAGCACATGTTAGGACGGAGTATAAAGGAAGAAATATGGGAGCTTGTCAGCTTGGGGGATTTTAATCGACATACAGGGCAGGATTTTTCGTATGGCAGGTGGGCTCGGCAGGGGCGGGAAGGGGTGGACGTGGAGCCAATCACCACCCGCGATTGGCTCTGCACTGCCATATTATATGGGCGGGCCAATTAAAGCCCGCCCAGCATGATGCACACAATGCATCGCGCATGTGCATGAAAGACCGCTTCAATCTCCCTGAGGCATGGACCTGCCTCAGGGAGATTGAATTGATAATAAAATTATTAAATAAAAAGTGTAAAAATTTATTTAAACATGTGCCCTCATGTGACACAATCACATGAGTTGGGACATGTTTTTGAATTTATTTAAAAAATGTATTTATTTTATAAATACTTTAGGAAAACTCATCCTGCTCGTGGATGAAGTTTCCTAAAAAACGCGAAGGACGCTTGGCCCTTTCGCCTGCCCGCCAACCTTAAGGTTGGATGGGCAGTGTTCAGAATAACTTTAATTAGATCCTTAATGGCCTCAATAGGTCGTTTACATATTGGCAGGCATGCAGCCGACTTCGGCGCGCATCCGCCAAATGAAACATTGCTACTGAGCACGACGATGTCGGGATACACACCTGACGTCATTGCACGTCATTTTACGCATCGGTGTGTCAGGCCCACCCCTGCACGCTGACCGGAAAATTCTGCCCATAGACTGGAAAAATCAGATGTGCAAAGGTTGCATGGATGAGGAGCTCATAGAATGTTTTTGGGATACTTTATTAGAACAGCACATGGGGAGGCAGTAGCATGGTGTTGTTTTCACTGGACTAGTATTCCAGGGACCCAGGGTAATGCCCTGGAGATCTGGGTTCGAATCCCACCACAGCAGGTGGTGAAATTTGAATTCAATAAAAATCTGGAATTAAAAGTCTGATGATGACCATGAAACCACTGTCGATTGCTGTAAAAAACATCTAGTTCAGTACTGATCCTTTAGGGAAGGACATCTGCTGTCCTTAGCTGGTCTGGCCTACATGTAACTCCAGACCTACAGTAAAGTGGTTGACTCTTAAATGTTCTCTGAACAAAGATAATTAGGGATGGGCAATAAATGTTGGCCTAGTCAGTGACACTCACATCCCATGAGTGAATAATAAAAAAAAAGCTGAAACCAACCAGAAAGCAGGCTAAAAACAAAAAACAAAAAACTGTGGATGCTGGAAATCCAAAACAAAAGCAGAATTACCTGGAATAACTCAGCAGGTCTGGCAGCATCGGCGGAGAAGAAAAGAGTTGACGTTTCGAGTCCTCATGACCCTTCGACAAAACTAGGTGAATCCCAGGAAGGGGTGAAATATAAGCTGGTTTAAGGTGGTGGGGCGGGGGGGAGAGAAGTGGAGGGGGGTGGTGTGGTTGTAGGCAAAAGCAGTGATAGAAGCAGATCATCAAAAGATGTCACAGACAGCAGAACAAAAGAACACATAGGTGTCGAAGTTGGTGATATTATCTAAACGAATGTGCTAATTAAGAATGGATGGTAGGGCACTCAAGGTATAGCTCTAGTGGCATATGCGGTCTCCTCTACATTGGAGAGACCAAATGTAAACTGGGCGACCGCTTTGCAGAACACCTGCGGTCTGTCCTCAAGAATGACCCAAACCTCCCTGTCCCTTGCCATTTCAACACTCCACCCTGCTCTCTTGCCCACATGTCTGTCCTTGGCTTGCTGCATTGTTCTAGTGAAGCCCAACGCAAACTGGAGGAACAACACCTCATCTTCCGACTAGACACTTTACAGCCTTCCGGACTGAATATTGAATTCAACAACTTTAGGTCTTGACCTCCCTCCTCCATCCCCACCCCCTTTCTGTTTCTTCCCCCTTCCTTTTGTTTTTTTCCAATAAATTATATAGATTTTTCTTTTGCCCACCTATTTCCATTATTTTTAAATATTTTTATATCTTTTATGCTCCCTCCACCCCCACTAGAGCTATACCTTGAGTGCCCTACCATCCATTCTTAATTAGCACATTCGTTTAGATAATATCACCAACTTCGACACCTATGTGTTCTTTTGTTCTGCTGTCTGTGACATCTTTTGACGATCTGCTTCTATCACTGCTTTTGCCTACAACCACACCACCCCCCTCCACTTCTCTCCCCCCACCCAACCCCCCACCACCACCTTAAACCAGCTTATATTTCACCCCTTCCTGGGATTCACTTAGTTCTGCAAAGGGTCATGAGGACTCGAAACGTCAACTCTTTTCTTCTCCGCCGATGCTGCCAGACCTGCTGAGTTTTTCCAGAAAGCAGGCTATACTAGACCTGGTATTGTACAATGAGTAGGCTTGATTAATGACCTCATAGTGAAGGTGCCCCTAAGTAGGAACAATCACAATATGCTTGAATTTTGCATTCAGTTTGAGCAAGAGAAGAGTGGGTCCTAGGCTAGTATTTTAAACTTAAACAAGGGCAGTTATGAGGGCATGAAAGCAGAACTAGCTAAAGTGAACTGGCAAGTTAGGTTAAGGGATAGGTCAATAGAGATGCAGTGGCAGACATTTAAAGGGATATTTCAGAATACACAGAATAGACATATTCCAACAAGAAAGAAAAATTCCAAGTCGAGGACCCACCATCCGTGGTTAACTAAAAAGTTAAAGACAGTATCAAACTTAAAGAAAAAGCATATAATTGCACAAAGTTGGGTGACAGGTCAGAAGATTGGGCAGAATATAATAACAGCAAAAGTGATGAAAAGATTAAAAAGGAGGAAAAATTTAGAGTATAAGAGGAAGCTAGCTAGAAATATAAAAACAAATAGTAAGAGTTTCTATAAATACTTAAAAAAGAAAAGAGTTAACAAAATGTGTGTTGGTTCAATAGAAAGTGAGTCTGGGTAATTAACAATGGAAAATAAGGAGATGGCAGATGGATTGAACAGATATTTTGTATCATCTTCACTATAGAGGATACAAGTACCATCCCAGAAATACCTGTAAATCTGGAAAGGAAAGGGAGGGAGGAACTCAAAAAAAATTATAATCACAGGGATGTGTTACCGAGCAAATTGTTGACAAGTCCCCAGGTCCTGATGGATTTCATTTAGGGTCTTAAAAGAAGTGGCTAGTGGAATAGTTAATGTGTTAATGCATTGGTTTTAATTTTCCATTAGATTTGAAAACAGCGAATGTAACTCCTATATTCAAAAAGGGGGGGGGGGGAGACAGAATGCAGGAAACTACAGGCCAGTGAGCTTAACACCTGTCGGTGGGAAAATATTAGAAGCTATTATTAAGGATGTTATAGCAAGGCAATTAGATAAATTCAAGGTAATTAGGCAGTGGCAACATGGTATTGTGAGAGGGAAATCATGTTTAACCAATTTATTGGAGTTCTTTGAAGAAGTAACATGTTCTGTAGATAAAGGGATGTACTGTAATTAGATTTTCAGAAGCTGTTTGAAAAGGTGCCACAGCAAAGGTTATTGTGGAAAATAAAAGCTCATGGTGTATGGGGTAACATACTGGGGTGTATAGAAGATTGGCTAGGTAACAAGGAAACAAAGAGTGGGTGTAAGTGGGTAATTTTCTGGTTGGCAAGATGTAATGAGTGCTGTGTCACAGGGATCAGTGCTAGGGCCTCAACTTTTGCAATTTATATAAATAACTTGGATGAAGGGACTAAAGGTGTGGTCGCTAAACAAAGATATGTAGGAAAGTAAATTGTGAAGAAGACATAAGGAGGCTACAAAGAGATATAGAAAGGTTAAGTGAGTGGGCAAAGATCTGGCAAATAATGTACAATCTGTGAAACTGTGAAATTGTCCATTTTGGCTGGGAGAATAAAAAGGAAGCATATTATCTAAATGGTGAAAGATTGCAGAGTTTTGAGATGCAAAGTGATCTGGGTACCCTGGTGCATGAATCACATAAGGTTAGTATGCAAGTTCAGCAAGTAATTAGGAAAGCTAATAGAATGTTATCATTTATTGCGAGGGAAATTGAACAGAAAAATTAAAGCAGTTATGTTTCAGTTATACAGGGCATTGGTGAGACCCCATCTGGAGTACTGCGTACAGTATTGGTCTCCTTAGTTGAGGAAGGATGCAAATACATTGGAAACAGTTCAGGGAAGGTTTACTGGACTAATACCTGGAATGGGCAGCTTTTCTTATGAGGAAAGGCTGGACAGGCTAGGCTTGTATCCACTGGAGTTTAGGAGAATAGGAGGCAACTTGTTTGAAACACATAAGATCCTGAGGGATCGTGACAGGGTCAATGTGGAAAGGGTGTTTCCTCTTGTGGGAGAATCTAGAACTAGGGGTCACAGTTTAAAAATAAGGGACGCCCTTTTAAGACAGAGATGAGGAGGATTTTTTTCTCTCAGAGGGTCCTGAGTGTTTGGAACTCTCTTCCTCAAAAGGCGGTGGAAGCAGAGTCTTTGAATATTTTTAAGGCTAAGTTAGATAGATTCTCGATAAGCAAGTGAGTGAAAGGTTATCGGGGGTAGGTGGGAATGTGGAGTTGAGGTTACTATCAGGTCAGCATGTTCTTATTGAATGAAAGAGCAGGCTCAAGAGGCCAAATGGCCTACGCCTGCTCCTAATTCGTATGTATGTGCATATGTAAGTATTGTTTTACAAACTGCACTTTTAAGTAGCTTCCTTAGGGAAACAGTCAAACCATGAACAACCCCATCTATATCCTGAACACAAGATAAAACATGGTGGGCAGCAGACATCGAGTAAAAGACCCAGAAAAACTCAAAGTTGATGACTGCGGACCTGGCAGACCTAAAGATCCTTGGAAGAAGGATGATAATAAAAATTGATTGAAGACTCACCTGAGAACTCAGAGTATCATGGGTGCAGCAGATGCAAGCTGAGCCACAAACCTGGAGTTCGGACAGCAGTGAGCACAGACCAGAATCTCTAAGCCAGACTACTGAAGCAGCAGCAGATCCAGAGTTTAGGACAAGGATGAAGTCTGCACTGCCACTCCAGAACCTTTCTGAAGTGCTGAAGGCTCACAACAAGCTCAACACTGGGACAACTGGAGGAAAAGACTTTCCAGATATCGAACAGCTTCAGGTTTGCACAAGAAGGGCTGAATTCTCCCATCGGCAAGCGGGGGATGAGGCCCGCTTGCGACGCGTAAAATGACGCACTGAGACGTCGGGCGGGTGTCCCGATGTCACCGTATGTCATTTGGATTTCCAGTTCGGCGGGTGTGCAGCCCAGTCAGCTGCGCGCCTGCCAAACTGTCAAAGGCCTATTAAGGCCTGTTAAAAACTAATTAAAGCAATTAAATGAGCTGCCTGTCCAACCTTAAGGCTGGCGGGCAGGTGAAGAGTCCAGGTGGCCTGCGCATTTTACATGAAACCTCGTCCACACGTGGGATGAGGTTTCATGAAGGGTTTTAAAATTCAGTAAAAAATTTTAAAATAATTCTTTGTCATGTCCCAGCTTAGTGACAGCATGCACGAAAGAGCACAGACCCGGACGCCACCCCCACCCCACCGCCTGCACAGGGAGCGCTCAGCGCTTTCGGGTGAGCGTCAATTAAAATGGTGGGCTGGCCCCAATTGGGGGGATTGCCGATTGGGTTCGCCCTGCCCCCGGACAACACCCCAACGGGAGTAGAATTTTTCCCTTGAGGAACAAAAGCTTCAGGTCAATACCTTATGCTGTTGGAGCTATTTCCAACAATGTAATAGCGAGACAGGATGTCGATGAGGCTTCAAGCTCTTATTGTGAAGTCCTCTAGGCATTTGATTCATATTTCAGTGTTCAAAAAAATGTAATCATTTAACGAGCCAGTTTAATAAGCAGGAACAAAAACTGGGTGAATGCTTGGATTCATTCATTATCGACCTGCACAGGCTAGCAGAAAATTGTGACTCAGGAATCTTGAGAGATTAATTAGTATGTAATCGCATAACAGTTGGGATCCTTGATGAAACTCTTTCAAATTTCTTGCAAACTAAAGCAGTACAAATGACGCAACCCAACAAGTTCAGAAAGCAAAGTAGTTGTTCGTGGGGATATGATGGGGCAAATGCCTAGCAGGGGGAAGTTAGGACATTTTAAAATTTTCTGTTGATCAAAAACACAAGCAGCCCACAAAAAAAGAGAAAATAACAAGGCCAAATCAAATACAAGAAGTGGAAGAGCCACAGGAAAAAAAACAAATAACCTTCCTAGGGGAAGTCAATGAAACAGGAAATAATTACTGGAGCACTAAACTAGAAGTGTATGAACACATCATAGAGTTTAAAATTAGACACAGGCGCAAGCGTTTCAGTCTTATCTGATGAAGTAAAGTGACTTAAATATACCACACAACAGCCATCATCCATCCATTTGCAAGGTCCAGGGCAGACTGCACTGAAAGCCATAGGTCTACACTTGTCAATATTGAGATACAAGGATAAAGAAATCATTGAACTTCTTATGTCATGCAGGAACAAGAGTCATCATTATTAAGCAGGAAAGCATGTTTACAATTAAGGCTCAACTACAAGGTTGATGAAATTGCTGATGAACAGTCCAATAACATATTCAGGAATGAATTTCCAACATTATTTTCAGGCTTTGGAAAGCTGAAGACAGAATATCTTGCAACCCTAAGAGCTGATGCTAAATCAATTTGCCTCTTTACACTGAGGAAAGTACCTCTCCCACTCTTAGACAAAATCAAGAGCAAGATTGAGCACATGTTACAGCAGGAGATTATCTCTCCAGTAACCATACCAACGAAGTGATGTTCTGGAATGGTCACAATACCAAAGCCTAATAGTTCAATTAGAAGCTATGTGGCTTGACTCAACAATAAAAAAGTAAGTGGAATGTGAGATCTGCCCGATGGTATCAGTGGATGAAAGTCTCACTGAGTTAGTAAAAGGTACCCTATTCACCAAATTAGGTGCAAACAGTGGCTTTTGGCAGTTGCCTCTGGCCAAAGAATCTAGACCGCTAAGCACTTTTATAAAGTAATTCAATTGTTACTGTTTTAACAGGTTACCATTCAGAATTGCTTCTGCACCTGAGGTATTCCAAAAAACGATGTCTCAGACCCTGGAATGTATGGAAGGAGTAATATATACATGGACAACATACTCGTACATGCTTCATCAAGAGAAGAACATGACTGTAGACTAAGAGCAATCCTTAAAGTTCTACAGAAAGCAGGTTTGACACTGAATGAGAAATTGCAAAGCCAATGATTAAATTCCTTGGTCACCTCATCCAAGCTTCAGAAATAACAGCTAACCCACAGAAAACCAAGGTGTTTTGAATGTTTCCACAGCCTAGGAACATCACAGAGTTGCAAAGATTCCTTGGGATGGTCAAACAGGTAGGCAAGTTCCTACCAAATTTGGTGGAAATCAATAAAACCATTGAAATAGTTGTTGAGGCAAAGTCAACAGTGATGCTGGAAAGTGGATCAGCAAAATGATTTAACAGGATCATAAATCTCCTAATCTCACCAGAAATTCTAGCACATGATGGTCCAGAATTGCCAAAAATTATAGCAGCAGTCTACAGGTTTGGACACAGTTTTGTTTCAAGTTCAAGAAGATGGAAAAGAAGACCAATTTATAATGCCTCAAGATCACTCATAGACACTGAGAAAATATATACAACCATTGAGAAAGAAACATGAGCAACCATATAGGCATGCAAGAAGTTCTTTGAATGTGTGATAGGATTAAAGTTTAAAATTGGAACTGACCACAAACCAATGGCTACTCTTGTTAACCTTAAGGAGATCACGAAGTTGCCTAGAATTCAATATTTCAGACTCAGATAAATGAGATATGATACGGTGACTGAGTATGTTAAAGGGAAGTATCAGCAGATGCATCTTCAAGAATACCAGTGGAAAGAGTCAAACTGGAAGATTCGAATTGCATTGAGGAAGTGGAAGCATTTACTTCACTCATTACCAAACACTTAGGAGCCACTGAGAAGAGACTACAAGAGATTAAGCAAGTATAGCAGCAGGATGACAAATGCATCCAAATAAAAGAATGGACGGCTAGATTATACTCCTAACAATCCAGCACTATACCAGTACTTTGAATAGAGAAAATATCCCACAATCATTAACTATTTCTTAGTTTTTAATGACAGACTAGTCATCCCTAAAACACTTCAACTGGAAAGTCTCCAAAATATTCATCTTAGTCACTTGGGGATAGCAAAATACTGAGCAAGAGCTCAGCAGTTAGTTGGCGCCCAAGAGTTAGTTCTTCTATAGAAAAACTAATCTCAAATTGCCTTACATGTGCAGTGAATATCCAACAGCAGAGTGAACCAGTGTCACCCTCTACTTTTCCATCAAAGCCATGGGAGTGCCTGGGGATGGATTTATTTGAGTTTAAAAGCAAAATATTTATCATTGTCATTAACTACTACTCCAGATGGATTGAAGTGAACAGATTTCACAGCATCATGGAGGAGGCAATCATTCAATCACCGAAGAGAATTTTCGTGACACATGGTATCCCGTAGCATCCCGGACATTGTAGTGTCAGATAATGGTCCTCTGTTTTCTAACGAATTATTCCACAACTTTGTGCAGGAATATATGTGACTAGCTTGCCTAGATATCCTCAGGTGAATGGAGAAGCAGAAAGAGGAGTTTGAACAATCAAGGAATTGATGAAAAAGAACAAATATATTAACTTAGCTCTTCTTAACTACAGAACCTTTGCTACAAAAAGGGTTCTCAACTTCAGAGTTGTTGATGGGAAGACAGCTGTGAATACAACTACAACCTAACATTATCTTAGATAATCATGAGAGAGTTAAGAAGTGTGAGAAGTAACAAGGATGCAATTAAGCTCGCCATGTCACGTTCAGGCACAGAACACAAGACTTAACTTTGCTACAGCCCAGTGAGAGAGTATGGACACAAGACCAACAGAAAGATGGCATAATAATGAAAAGAGCTCCACAGCTGAGATCTTATAGAATTGAAATGGACCAAGGAAATACCTTCATATCCTTGGAAAGAAAGCCAATAGAAACTTGAACTTATTATTCATATACTGATGGAAACAAGGAACAAAAAACAAGACAGAGCTCTATGGCCACCCAGGAGAAGAACACTATTATTGAATGAAGAGAGAGTGCAGAATGTCCTTGACCTCAGAATGAGATCAGAAGAAGACCAGTGAGATTGGTCAAGGCACCTTAGAGACTAACCCTGTGAAGTCTGAGACTTCAGGGGGAGATGTATAAGCATGTATGTAATTGGGATAAAGACTTAGGGGGAAGATGTAGTAACGGGTTAACATCAGAAGCACCTGATGCTGATGTAACTATGATGCAATATCACATGACTGAGTAACAGACGCCTGGAAAGAAATCCAATCTTGTATAGAGTTAGAGGTGTACAGAGACCTGCAAATGAATAATAATGGTTTTACGAATTACAGTCTTAAGTAACTTTCTTAGGGAAATAGTTAAGCCCTAAAAAACCCCATCTAGATTCTGAAACAGATACTTCCCTTTATTAACTTAGGGATAGAATAAAAGAGTAGGGAGGTGTACATGAACTGTATAAAGCACTAATTAGTCCACATCTAGAACTGCACACAGTTCAGGTCACCAGATTATAGGAACGATGTGATCATAGTAGAGAGGAGATTTATGATGTTGTCTGGAATGGAGAATTTAGCTATGAGGAAAGATTGAATTGGATAGACTTGATATTTTTTGAATAGGGAAGGCTGAGGGAAGGTTTAATTGAGGCATATAAAATTATGAGGAACCTGGATAGAGTTGATAGAAGAGACTTATTTCATATCACAATGAGGTCAATAATCAGGGAGCATAGATCTAAAGTAATTGGTAGAAAGGTTAGAGAGGAGTTGAGGAGAAACCATTTCATCCAGGGGATGATGGGTTTCTGGAGCTCACTGCTTGAAAGCATTGTAGAGGCAGAAACCCTCATCGCATTTGAGGAAAAAATAACGGATATGCATTTGAGGTGCTGTAACCTACAGCATTACAGAACAAGAATTGGAAGTGGAATTAGGTTGGATTGGTCTTTTTTGGCCAGCACAGAAAGGGTGGGCCATATACAAAAGCAAAATACTAATGGTGCTGGAAATCTAAAATAAAAAGAAAAAAATGCTAGAAATGCTCAGCAGCCAGGCAGCATCTGTGGAGAGAAGCAGAGTTAATGTTTCAGGTTGATGACCTTTCATCAGAGCAGAAGGAAGATAAAAATGTGAGAGTTTTTAAGCTAGTAGAAGGAGTGGGAGGAAGACCAAAAGAGAAGGTCTGTGATAGGGTGGAGGGCAGGAAAGATTAACCAACAAAAAATTTCATGGTGCAAAAGCTAAAGAGAGTGGTAATGGGTATAGTAAAGAAACAAAGGTTGTGTCTAGATGAGGCACTTTATGTAGAAGCCATCTGAATGCAACATGAAGGGATAAAGAAAGAAACAAATCAGCGAAAAAAAACCCCCAATAAAAAACACATAGAATAAGATGGAAAGATGGAGGCAGAGGTTATGACCTAAAGTTGTTGAACTCAGTATTGAGTCCAAAAGGTAATATAATGCCAAGACGAAAGATGAGGTGCTGTTGCTTGAGCTTGCATTGAAACACTGTCGCAGGCTAAGGACAGAAAGGTCATAGTGAGAGCAAGGTGGAGAATTAAAATGGCATGTGACAGGAAGCTCAGGGTCATGCTTGCAGACTGAATAGAGATATTCCACAAAGTGGTCACCCACTCTGCATTTGGTCTCCCTAGTGTACAGGAGACCACATGGTGAACAGTAAATACAGTATACTAAATTGAAAGATGTATATGTAAATGCTGTAAATTGAAGGAGTGTTTGGGGCCTTGGAATGCGTGAAGTGAGGAGGTGAAAGGACAAGTGTTGCATCACCTGCACTTGCATGAAAAGGTGCTGTCAGGGAAGGAGGAGGTGCTAGGAGTGACTGAGGAGTGGACCAGGGTTTTGCAGAGGGAACGGTCCCTTTGTAATACAGAAAGGTGAGGAGGGGAAAATATGTTTGGTGGTGACATCATGCAGGAGCTGTTGAAAATAGTGGTGGGTGATCCATTGATTACGGAGGCTGGCGGGGTAGAAGGTGAAGATGAGTGGAACCCGCTCATGGTTCTGGATAGGGAGGGGAAGGGATAAGAGCAAAAGTGTGTGAAATTTATTAGACAGGGTGGCAGGCCCCATCAACCACGCTGTGTGGGAATTCTCAGTTGATGGAAAAGGAAGATATATCAGAAGGATTGATGCAGAAGGTTGCTTCATCAGTACAGATGTGGCAGACTTGGTGGAACTGGGAGAATGGAGTAGAGTCCTTACAGGAAGCAGGGTGTGAGAAAATGCAGTCAAGGTAGCTGTAGGAGTCAATGGGTTTGTAGCGAATATTAGTTGATAGCCTATCCCCAGAAATGGAGAGGGCAAATGGTCTCCTTCTGTGTCATATATTTCTATGATTCCTTGGTAACCATGACCCTGAGCTTCCGGATGCCTGTCATTTCAATTCTCTGCCGCAACCACCCTGATGCCTTCATCGTTGGCTTCCTACACTGTTGCAAAGAAGCTCAATGTAAGCTTGAGTAACAGCACCTCATATTGCAATCAGACATTTTACAGCCTTCTAGACACAATATTTCAGATCATAACCTCTGCCCCTATTTTTTTCAGATAGCAGCTGTTGGTAATGATTTTGCTTTTTCTCATTTACATCTCCTCCAGACTATCTTTTGCATCTTTACATGTCTCATTACCATCTCCTTTGGTCATGCATCTTCATTCCATTTGTCATTTAATCTCTCCTGCCTTCTAACCTATTAAAGACCACCCATTTTGTTCTTTTCAGCATTTCCCTGCTTCTGTATTTGCCTAAAAGCTATTATATTTTTAACTTTGTCCAGTTCTGATGAAATATCAGTGGCCTGAAATATTAACTCTGTTTCTTTCTGCATTTATGTTGCTAGATCTGCTGAGTAATTCCAACTTTTTCTGTTTTTAGTTCAGATTTCTAGCGTCTGCAGTATTTTGGTTTTTTGTTAAAGGGTCGGGTGTGTGGTAATCAGGACTCCATTACTGTGAATGCGCAATTCCTGTCCTTATTACATGTTTAGCATGTGTATTTTCTCGAATGCATTGAGAAAATTAAACTTATTTGTGTTTATCACTTCGTAGATAATAAACATATACCATCCTTACACAATTTCCCCTTGTATTTAAAACAGAAAATGAAATCAGGTGTGTTGTAATTGCCTTCATCATAATTATTGCAGCATGGTAATTGTATAGCAAATTAGTACCTAATGTACAATTTGGAACTATAATCGAGACTTCATCCAGATGGGACTGCTCCATCATAACAGCTGGAATATGCTCTTCAAAGCACTGGTTATGACAGCACCCAGAGAGTGTGGAATAATGATCAGTGTCTGTAAAACAAAGGAAAGAATCATTTGGAAAGAAGGAGTTCCAATCAGGTGTAGCCCAATGCCATATGACAACTGTCTGAAATCTATGACGTAACTAAAATACTTTCTGATTTTTGTTTTGTATATCAATGAATTTTTAAACATCAGCAAAAGCAAAACAATTCAGAAAAGAGGATAATGAGTTGTTCGATGTAAAATATTAATTTTAGGGATTGAACAAAAGAAAATATTAGGTTTATAATTAATGTTATTATATATATAAATCATCCAACTATTTTGGATGGGAGTCATCAGTTTAGAAAGTGAGTAGTATGGTCAGGTGGCTTGGACTGAACAGTAAACAACATGTCATAAGGCACAGGCCACTCCTGAGAAGGAAGCAAAACGGATTGGGGCACAAGCCGTGGTCAATAGACGAGAAAAAGTTATAGAGGAAAGTATAATATTCTAGTTTTTATAGGATCCAGTTCTTTAACACAATGTTTGTAAAATATTTGATCATGCTTTGTCTAGTGAATATTAGGTCACTGTATATAGTAATATCTACCTAGTGATAAAATATATGCCCATGATCTTAGATAGCAAGCTGGTAAATATACAAATGAACTTTGATTTTCTGCATCCCTCCTCCATGGAGGAGTTTATCTGCCTTCAGGCTGAGGTGATATTGCCGGCATGCCAAGCATCAAGGTTAACACTGGTAGGATGGCAGCCACCAAGGAGATCTTGGCCAAGGAAGTCACTCCTGAACATCTGCGTGGGCTGAACCCCATCGCCGATGCCATAGTTGGCCTCCAACAGTGTGTACACGAGAGGGGTGTGGGGCAGCTCAATCTCACTCCACCTATCCCTTCTCCTCAAGGAGTCAGCCAAGGGCAGCAGGTGTACCCCACCCCCGCCCCCCCACCACCCAGCGCTATCCATCCACGTGACTCCGGGAATGTCCGGCCCATCCGAATCCCTTCTTCCTGTGACCTCAGCAGCTGCAGCTCCTCAGTCCGAGAAAGGTGCCACTGCCACACAGCAGGGCCCCAAAAGCAGGCCAGGGTGCTCCAGGTCTCAGCCCTCCAGAAGGCGCCCATCAGGTTAATCACACAGCAGTGAGCAGGCTGCCTCCACCTCCGCTGTGGATGTCTGGGGAGCACCAAAATGTAGCGGCAGGGTTAGAAAGGTTAAGAAGATGTAGTTGCACGGCTTGGGCATGGGTGTTAATTACTTGTATATAATGTTTACTATTGTCAATAAACTCCCAAGAATGTCTCCCTGCCTATGGCTCCTTGTTCTAATGAGCAGTGCTTGTGTCACTCAAGTGTGAAGCCTTTCTGCACAAGATAAAGGCAGTTGTCTCAGTCCAGGGCCTCTTCCCTGTGCTTTGTGCAGCCTTCAGACAAAAGTGATGGTCTGGTCTCACACTGCCTGGACATGTTAGTGATGCCTGCACATCAACGGTGCTTATCATTGCTGCTAGAGTGTCGTGAGCAGGCATCACCGAGCTCCGTCATTCACTCTGGGAGCTCTCAGCACCTTTAAGGTGGGGCTGGAACCCATCTCTTCAGCATCTGTGACCGGTGACAGTGTGCTCCTGGTGCTGAAGGCTGACAAAGGATCAGGTGCTTTTAAAGTTTCATGGCTGCGTTTCCGTGGTATGACCCTGATCATAGAGCGCAAGCGAGCTGCCCTCGGACAGACAGGAGTCAGACATTCACAGAGGCTATGTGAAGATCTATGGAGTGTCCTCACTGCATGTCGTCATCATTCTCCTGGAATCGAGTGACTATTAGGGTCCCCACTGCGTTTTCATGATAGGAGCATTATCACAGAGGATATGTATGCTGCCATAAGCCAGGCTGGAGTCAAACGTTCATAGATGCAATGTGAGGATCATTGCATGTCGTCATTATCCTCCACAAATTGAGAAGCTGTGAGGGCCTCCTGATTGTGCCTTCCTCATCTGGCCAGTGCAATTACCTCATTGCCTTCATCATCGCTTTTGAGGATCTCCTCACCCTCATCACAGTGGATATCCTCCTCATCGGAGGAGACCTCCAGTTCCTGCATCTCCTCCTCAGCCAGCTCCTCTCCCCATTGCAGCGCCAGGTTATGAAAGGCGCAGCAGGCGATGACAATGTGTGACACCCTCTGTGCACTGTATTGCAGGGCTCCACCAGACCAGTCCAGGCACCGGAACCTCATCTTCAGCATCCCAATAGTTTGCTCCATCAAGTTGCAAATTGCAGCGTGAGCCTCGTTATATCTTCGCTCTGCTGCAGTCATCAGCCACGTCCTCTGTGGGTAGCCCTTGTCCACAAGGTCCCATTCATGCAGTCTCTGTGGACACTGGAAGATGTCAGGGATCTGTGACCGACTCAGAATGTAGGAGTCGCGGACACTCCTGGAAACAGTGTGCAGACCTGCAGGATGCATTTGTGTTGGTCGCACGCCAACTGCACATTCAACGAATGGAAGCCCTTGTGGTTGACATAGTTGACCCCTTGTTGCGACGGAGATCTGAGCACCATGTGAGTGCAGTCAATCACACTTGCACCTGTGGGAAACCTGAGATCTGGGAAAATCGAATTGCTCTTGCATCTTGTCTATCTTGGTCCCAGGCAAATTGCACAAAGTTGTGTTTCCTTACAAAGATGCCTCATGGATGCATTTCTGTGTGGAGGCTTGATATCTCACAGAGGTCACATGTGGAGCCCTGAAAGGTGCCACTGGCAAAACATTTGAGTGCCATGGTCACTTTCATGGCCACTAGCAGTGGATGCCCTCCATGTTCCCACGGTGCCAAGTCCTGTAGTAGCTGGCAGATGTGACTGACCAGTTCCCTAGACATGCGCAGTTTTCCGTGACAGTTGTTGTCTGTCATCTGAAGGAATGAAAGTCGGCATCTATAGGGTCTAGTGTGGTGCCAACCAATGATGGCTCGCTGTGGCTCTTCAGCAGCATGTGCATAAGCCCCAGCTGCACCTTTTTCCTGAGGGTGCTGCTCCTCCCTCTGTGCAGGCAGGCACCTCCGTCGATCTCTTCTCCGTTGTCTCCTCTCTCTGTATACCACGAGGCATACAACTAGTTTACCAGGCTCCATGGTCCTGCTGGATGAAAGATAGAGAAGCATGGGTTAGCTTGGGAACGCTAAGAACCTCTCCTGTTTAAATCTGAAAGCCCCTTAACGTATCCGGGAGAGTGCTGGTCACCACTTGGATGGCCAGAGTTTAGTGCGCTGCACAACTGCCCAAAGCTGCAACCATCTCCGCCCCACTCCACCTGACCAATTGGCAGCAACTTTGCCCATTGGACTGCATGCTGTGCTCTCAGCTCAGGTGCAGGCATTCTCCTAACCTGCACTGCAAGGCTGCATTGTTAGCTTGAACCATGGGGGAGATTGGTCCAAACTGGGATGATGACATTGCAAAGGACTGTGTGTGCCTCCACCAGCGACTGTTCCATGGCCAGCTTTAGCAAGGAGATTATACAACGTGCCCAGTCGTCCAATTGTTCTGCAGTCTGCTAAAACACTCTCTGCCCAAGGGGTGAAAAGTTCTCGAGCACTTGGTGGTACTTTCATGCCTCTGCATTGCTTAAGTGGGCAGATAATCTTGAGGCCTGACTCCACGCACGTCAATGTGGCTGTGTCTAAACTGTCTCAGCTGCAGAGGAATGGCCACTTCATACAAGGTTTCTCTAATGCATTGCCGCTTCCCTCTCCCCCACCCCACATGTGTTTGTGCACTACCTTCAACTGCAGGGCAACCCTTACCCACCCTCCCAACCCACAATGCACCTCCTCTGCAGGACAGCCCCTGCCTCCACCCTCAAATCGCCTCAACCACAGGGCAGCCCTTGCCCCCCGCCTCCCACCCCCCCCTCCAACGTGCCTCAACCTTGAAGTCCAACAGGTGACCTGGGCAAGTGCTGTGCAACATTACTGTGCACTCACTTCCAAGTTCCCCTCAAAGTGCAGCCTGCCAACTTCACGCCTTATATGTGCTGTTGTGTGGGCAGATGATCCAGCTGTGTGGGATAGCCTTATAATGATATGCAGATGTATTACAATGAAGTTCCCAACATCTGATGGCAGGAAATGCGGCCCGCCATCGATGGACTAAGTGGATGATTGCAAATTGGTTTCACAACGTTGTGAAACCGATTTCTGGCCTTTTTGCCATATTGTCTGCAGGCACAGAATATTCCGCCCAGTATCTGTTTCTTTATATTGATCTGATGTGACATAAGCTAGATCATTTATGATTCAGGATTTGATTTGTCTTTTAAGCTTTTCTTATTTATATTTGTTACACTGGGTAACATAGACACAACTGATTTGGTCCAAAAAGGCCTACCTCCTCATGACAGCTTTACTAACTCTTGTCAAATACACAGTACATAAAATGGCAAAATAGGTACACCTATCTGAGCATATTCATTATTGCATTCAACTTTCTTTTAATAACTGCTATGTTTTTCAGTCTGACAACCTTTATTTGCTGTTGAGAACTTCATGACTTAAATCCTAAATTTACTTTTTATTCATTTGTGTCTACACCTCCTCATCTGACTTTCATGGGTTTATCTTTAAATTGTACTCCATATTTACCATTCTTATTTTGTTAAAAAGGGAGATCTTGTGGTGTAATAATACCATCCCTACCTCTGAGTCAGAAGCTTTGGGTTCAAGTCCCACTTCAGAACTTGATGGCCACAGACGGTGCATTCATAACAAGGCCAAACAGATTAATTATCAGCCTGTAAATCCTTCCAATATAACTGATGGCAGATGGTAAGAGCAGGAGAGTTTCCTGGGCAGCCATGCTTCCAAAGGCAAAAATAATGCACTGCAGTACTTTGCCAAGCATAATCATGGACCAATCCAATGGAAGTCCATGGTCATCAATGTCCTCTTAGGGTATGGCATCTGAAGAAGGATATCATTAAATGCCTTATATACTTTAATAATTCCTCCGTCATCTCCTTTCAAGGTCGAATAGCCCAAGTCTCTCCAGCCTTTCCTCAGAACTAATGCCAGGGACCATCTTGTTGATATTCTGTACATTATCTCAACATCCAAAATTGAATCAAAGCAACTCAAGCAAAAAATCTAGGCTGTTGTTTAAATATAATACTGAGGGAGTGTTGTCTTGTAAATGAGGTGTTAAACTGAGCTCCCATCTACCTATTCAATTGGATATAAAAGATCCAATGGCACTATTTAAAGAATAGCATGTAACAGCAATCTTCACCTGTTGCTTGAATTTTTGAGGCACTTTATCCTTCCAGAGTAATCTGAGGTAGTCTGGGCACTTTTCAGGGCCAAAAGTGGTGGCCCATTCATGAGTTTGTGTGATATACAGTGAGCAATGATCTGATCAGGGTAGCTGTTATCCCGCAGGATAGCTTTGATGCCCAGGCTACCTCAGATTACCCTGCGAGGGTAAGGTGTGTCAAAAATTTGAACAGGTGAAGCTAGCTGTTTCATGCTGCTACTATGCAGTAGCAACACGAGTGGCATTCTGCACTAACAGGATGTTGTCGTCAAGCCAAAAAGATGTTCTGCCTATCACACAAATGAGTTAAGTGATATATAAATTTCAGTGCCAGTGTGATGTCAAGTATGTAGGCCGTACATCCCAATGACAGGTAGATTGTATAAACAGCACATCGCTTTTCTGTTCACAACAGGCAAAGTACTGGCCGTGCCCAACCAAGTTGTATTTGCAAGACTCAAAACGTAGGGCGGAATTTTCCGTGCCCGCTGGCTTCGAGTATCATGGCGGGAGTGAGCATAAAATATGGCGGGAAAACCAAAAATTGGTTTCACAACGCCATGAAACCAGTTTGCAATCGTCCGCTCCACCCATCAATGGCGGGCCACATTTCCTACCGCCGCACGTCGGAACTTAATTGCAATATATCTGCACAGCATTATAAGCCCAGCTTGCCGGAATCATCCCACCACACTGGATCATCTGAGCATGTTGGCGTGATTGTGTGTAATGTTTCACAACAACATTTATAAGGCACACACCTGGCGAGCTACGCTTGACGGGAACTCAACATCCAGGGATCAGATGAGAGTGCACAGTATCGTTGTGCAGCGCTCATGAGGGTCACTTGTTGGACCTTAAGGTTGAGGTGCCGCACATTCAGGCAAGGGCACAGGCAAATCACATTTTTCTGGCTGGCTGACAATGCTGTCCCAGGGTAGCTGAGGTGAGTTCAGGGGTGGGGAGGGCTGCACTGTGGTTGATAGTAGTGCACAAACACGTGTCAAGGAGTGGGAGGGAGGGAAATGGCCATGTACACCCATGCTAACCCACGCATCTCTTTCTTTCATCCTGCAGGAGGAGTGCATCAGGAACATGGAGCCTGGTGACCTAGCTGTATGCCTCATCACTTACAGAGAGAGGAGATGAAGGAGAAGAGAGTGACGGAGGCACCTGGCTGGGCAGAGGGAAGAGTAACACCCTCAGGAAGAAGGGACAGCTAGAGATCCCACGCATGATGTTGAAAAGTCACAGTAAGCCTTCACTGGTCGGCATCTAGCTAGACCCAAGGTCCATAGAATGCGTTTGTTATTCCTACAGATGACTGAGAGCTAGTGTCGCTGAAGACTGCGCATATGCAGGCAACTGGTCAGTTACATCTGCCATCTGATGCAGGATTTGGTGCCACAGGGACATGGTGGGCATCCATTGCCAGTGGCTGTGAAAGTGACCGCTGCACTCAATTTCTACACCAGTGGCTCCTTTCAGGGTGCCACAGGTGACTTCCGTGAGATATCACAAGCCTCCACCCACAAATGCATCCATGAGGTCATGGACACCATCTTCGCAAAGGCACACAACGTGCAGCATTTCTCTGGGATCAGGAAAGCCAGGATGCAAGAGATCTGAGATTTTCCCAGATCTCAGGTTTCTCACAGGTGCAGGGTGTCATCAACTGCACTCATGCTCAGAAATCCGTGGCAACAAGCAGTCAACTAGGTCAACTGCAAGGGCATCCACTCGCTGAATGTTCAGCTGGTGTGCGACCACCACAAAAGCATCCTGCAGGTCAGCACACATTTCCCACGATGTATCTATGACTCCTACATTCTCAGTAGGCCTCAGATCCCTGATATCTTCCAGGGTCCAGAGATGTTGCAGGATGCGCTTCTCGGGGACAAGGGCTACCTGCTGGTGACGGCAGCAGCCTCGAAGTTCAGCAGAGAGAGAGTACAACGAGGCTCATGCTGCAACTCACACCTTGTTGGAGCAAACCATTGGCATGCTGAAAATGAGGTTCCAGTGCCTGCACCGATCTGGTGGAGCCCTACAATACAGTCCGCAGAGGGAGTCATGCATCATCGTCACTTGCAGCGCCCTTCACAACCTGGCACTGCTACAGGGAGAGAAGCTGGCTGAGGAGGAGATGGAGGAGCTGCACACCTCCTCTGATGAGGAGGACGTCGACAGGGATAAGGAGGTCCTCGAAATGACAGCGATGAGGCCATCACACTGACCAGACGAGGCAGGCGCACCTAGGAAACTCATAGCTGCTAGATTCATGGAGGATGATGACGACATGCAGTGAGGAAACACCATTTATCCTCACATTGCATCTGTGAATGTTTGACTCCCGTCTGGCTGATGGCAGCGCACTAGGCTCCTGTCATGGAGACACACCGAATGCCCATAGTCTCTACATTCCAGGACAATCAGGACGACATGCAGTGGGGACACTCGATAGGTCCTCACATAGCTTATTTGAATGTCTGACTCCTGTTTGGCTCAAGGCACCTCGTTTGCACTCTGTGAACAGGGTCATATCATGCAGATGCAGCAGGGAAACTTTAACTTGTCCTGATCCTATGGCATCCTTCATGAGCTGAACCCTTCAGGACCAACCTGTCCCAGACACAGATGCTGATGAGATGGGGGGCCAGCTGCACCTCAAAGTTGCTGGGAGCACAGAGAGAATGATGGAACTCTGTGCCGCCAGCCCTGGATTTTCTGGCAACAATGATAAGCCCCATTGAGGTTCAGGCATGACTGATGTGTCCAGTGACAGTGAAGGGATACCATCAGTGTGCTGGGAAGGCTGCACAAAGCACAGGGAAGAGGCCCTGAACTGAGACACCTGCCTTTATCTTGTGCAGGGACCAAGGCTTCACATCTGAGTGAACACTGCTCATTAGAACAAGGAGCTATAGGCAAGGAGACATTCTTGGGAGTTTATTTATATTAGTGAATATTATGTACAAGTGATTAACATCCGTGCCTAGGCTGTGCAACTATGGCTTCTTAACCTTCCTAACTCTGCTCCCTTGACATCCGTAGTGGACGTAGAGGTGGCCTGCTGACTGCTACGACCTGCATGTGATGACCTTGACAGGTATCCTCTGGAGGGCTGAGATCTGGAGGTCCCTGGCCCACTTTCTGGGTCCTGCTGTGTGGCAGTGGCACCCTCCTTGGTCTTTGGGGCTGGATTTGCTGGAGTCACAGGAAAAGGGGATCTGGATGGTCCGGACAGTCCTGGAGCCACCTGGGTGGATGGCCCCAGGGCATGCACCTGTTGATCCTCCTCCCTGTGGGTGCCCAAGGGTCCCTGGCCGACTCCTTGAGGAGAAGGGGAAGCTGGAGTGAGATCAAGCTGCCCCGCATCCCTCTCACATTGACAGTGTTGGAGGCCAACTATGGCTTCAGTGGTGGAATTCAGCCAGGGAACAGTGCAGGACCAATGTCCTGGACCAAGGTCTCCATTGTGGCCACCATCCAACCAGTGCTGACCTCGGTGCGGTGGTATGCTGCTGCTATCACCTCAGCCTGAAGGTGGACGGACTCCTCCATTGTGCTGTGCAATCTGAGGAGTGCATTGGACATTCCTTCCTGATGTCCCCGAGCTTGCCTTTGCAGCTCCAGCAACTGTGACATGGCTGAGTCCAGAGGCTCATCATCTGATTCTGACTCAGCAGATTTCTGGTCTCTAGCAGTCCTCTGAGTGCTGTGAACCTGGGACCTTCCTGCCGCTGCCTACTGTAGATCAGTGAGTGCGATGTGCTCATCAGATTTGTGACCCCGAGACTACTCTAAAGCTTAATCCCACCAAGATGTGTGTCTCTGCGCTATGGAGGGTATGGGCAAGTGCTGTGGTGGATCTTCAATGGTGGTTTCAGCAGATACCTTTTCTGAGGGCTTGAGTCACGAACCTGGGTCGTGGATTCCCTCCACTGTTTCCCAGATTTGCCTGTGAAAGCAAGGGGAGATAATTAGTGCATGGCAGTGGCTTGTGAAACAGGACACATCACTCACAGCATGGTTGTCTGATGGATGTTGCACTGCTGGATCCTCACTTGGTTGACCACCGTTGGCCTCACCGTTAGCACAGAAACAGTCCAGATCTTTGCCGGCCAGCTGGGTGAATCTATTTTCAAAGTCCGTGAGGACCTGGATTTCAGGCATTCCTCCACTAGTCTGCAACCTCTCCTTTTAGTTGTGTGCCAGCTTGTCCTGCATGAATACAGATGGACAGTGTGCAAGCAGAATGCCTGCCAGGCCAGGTGATAAGTATGTTTGGCATGTGTGGGTGGTGAGTGGCCCCATGAATGGGATGAGGACAATGAAGTTGTGTGTGTGGTGGTGGTCCTTGAACTGGCAGTGAGTGAGATCCTTGTGGATGTGTAATGGGTTTGTGAGTGTATGAGTTGAGGGTGATGAGAAGAGTGACTTATCCTGGTGGAAAGGAAGAGATCATTCAGCCTCTTTCTGCACTGGATGGCTGTCCGCTCTTGCAGGGCATTGGCATTGACTACTGTTGCCACCGCCCCCCAAGACAGATTGGTGATGTTGCTGCCCCTCCTGCAGTCAGAGGGCTGTTTGGGATAACACGGTGGACCTCCACTGCGTCCAAAAGACATTCCAGGGATGCATCACTGAATTGGGGTGCTGCAGTCTTCTTGCCTTTGGGGTCGTGTCTTCTGTGCAGCAGTCTTGGGCTGGAAGCACTGAGAGGTGTATGCGTGGCTGTACTTTAAATATGGTGCCTGGCAAGAGGAAGAGGTGAGGTGACTGTGTGAAGGGTGGATCAGAGGCCGCCCGCCAGCAAAACAGTGGGTTTCATTGAGTCATAGAGGTCTACAGCACAGAAAAAGGCCCTTCGGCCCATCAAGTCTGTGCCAGTCAAACAAGTACCTAACCATTCTAATCCCATTTTCCAGCACTAGACCCATAGCCTTGTATGGCATGGCATCACAAGTGCACATCCAAGTATTTCTTAAATGTTAAGTGTTTCCTGGAAATACATGATTCATGAGGCGGGATTGAGACAATATGGCATGAAAAGCTGCCATGTGGCTGATGGGTAAAACTGGAAGCAAATTTAAGATTACCATTTGGGCTCGCAGTTTGGCTCACTAATACATGCTAGAAACCAGATATATTCACACAAAGAGCCCTGTTCTTTACTGACAGAAGGAGCATGCCCACACATTACACCTTTTCCAACAAAACAAAAGCTTTGGGGACCGCCATTCCCTGGTTCATTCCTCACGGCAATTCCCTGACCAGAGTTGACCTGCCTGGTTTGAATTTGAAACAAAGACTTGGCAGTTAACAGTTAGCAGTTAACTGTTCTCTGCTGCATTCTCCCTGGCAATGCCTCTGCCAATCAGAGTTCACTTGCTAACCAATCAGCACTCTCTTCTCATACAGTATAAATTGTTGTTCTCTTTACTGTTGGTTTATCTTGTGTAGTTGTCCAGATGAGTGCAAGGTGAAAAGATTCAATAGTATGTCTCATTTTTTCAGAGATGCAATTATGATGCCACCCATTACTTATTCCAAGGCCCGTACCATATATTGAATCTTATTTGGAACTGTTCTGCCCAGTTACAGATTTTGTAGTCTTTAGCTGCTTCATGAAATTTAAATGAGGGAAAGAGAGAAAATTTACATGTATAAAATAATTTTCATGACCTCAGGACACTTACAGCCAATGAAGTACTTTTGAAGTTCAGTTACTATAATGTAGGAACCGTGGCAGCTAATTTAGGCACAGCATGCTCCCACAAAATGCAGTATTGTAATGACTGGTTGATCATGTTTTTGGCTGAGGGATAAACATTGGCCAGGATACTGATCCCATAGCTTTGCATCGTCCAGAATTTTTACAGTTATATCAAGTTACTGATTCCACCGTTGATGTAATTTAGAAAAAAATAGAGGCTCTAGCATCAACCCTGAATACACTCCACTCAGTTTTACCTTATAAAGTTAGAACCATATCTCTCAAGACTGAAGTTTTCTTTTACAAAATGGAAGGACCTGGCATGATCTGGTCATCTGGATGCTAACCTGGGATTTGTTTTTAAAGAAGGTCGTAAGTTGACTCTGAACTGTCAAAACCAGGCCTCTTCCAAGAAATCACCTCACCTACTTGAGAAGGAGTTGTTTGTTTGTGTTGAACTGCTAAGTACTTTAATTAATGAAGCTGGGAGTCAAAAAGGAAATCACTTGGGAGAGAGGGAAAAAATTTAGGTTGTGAAGCTGCTTGTTTTGAAGGCAGTCTTGTTGGAGAACAAGCTGAGAAAGGACGGCTACCTTGAATGGCTCCCTCTCTCTACCTTGCCTGAAATTGTGTGTGGCTATCAACCTGTAGCCAGAGAAACCTCATCTGAGTGTAACTAGTCTGCATTTGGACCTGCAAAGTTGAGACCAGTGGTGAGAACTTCCAGGCATCCGTTGGGACTAGTGGACTGTCTTCACACAAGGGAACTCCAGGTTGACAGCATCGAGACCCTGTGGACTTTATCCTTTATTTTGTAATGCCTATCCTCCAAAGTTCTTCACCGCAGAGAGACTCTATCTGTTTCTCCTTTGT
Source organism: Carcharodon carcharias (assembly GCF_017639515.1). Taxonomy (NCBI): domain Eukaryota; kingdom Metazoa; phylum Chordata; class Chondrichthyes; order Lamniformes; family Lamnidae; genus Carcharodon; species Carcharodon carcharias. The sequence continues at coordinate 57,889,847 of NC_054475.1, read as the reverse complement.
TTGTCTGCGTGTGTGTCTGTGATTTCTGAGAGAATATTTTATGAAGGGCTTTACTTCCCCATTACAATTGTGTGTTAACCAGTACTTGCAATTTGTTAAAATAAATTATGTTTTAAAATAAATTAATCATTCAGAGTTTGAAAGGAGCCTGGTCAGCGTCTCTTGTGTTCTGGGTACTAGAGGTATAGGTACCCAATGGGCCATTTTGGTGAGAAAATTAAACATCTAAATTAATGGTACGGCCTGCGGAGTAGAGGGTCTTGATAACTTGCGCACTCCTCCCATCCCGGTCGTAACATAAATTGGGGGCTCTTGTGGAATTTTGAAATGCGGACAGTGGGTGATTGGACACGGAATAATAATTGGTAGGAGATGAGAGGACAGAGGCCAGATTTCTTATACATTGGTAAACTAAAATGGCCTTGGAAGTTGCTTCGGATATTTTACATATGGAATCATAACTGGTTTACAGAAATTAACCGAGTAAGCTAATGGAATTGGCCGATAAACTGGAGTTAGATTAATCAAAGGGGCAAGGAAAGCAGATATAGTTGAGATAATAGCGCAGCATTTGAAACTGGAAGGGATAATAGGGTTCTCCAGGGTGGGGTGAATCAATTGAGTTAGCTAAGATCCAGAAGCGACTTGAACATGAAAAGGAACTGAAACACTTGAATTGGAGGAAAAAGAAAAAGAAAGAGAAAGGGCATTTAAGAAGCTGGAACTGGAATTTCAGGCAAGGGAGAAGGATAAAGAAAGACAGGCAAAGGAAAGATAGAAGGGACAAGAAAGGGACTACCAGCTTAAAAGGCTGGATCTTAAAAAAGAGGCCTCAGATGCTGAGGGAGGCTCTGATGGTGAAATAGCCACCTTCAACCCAAAGCCCAGTGGGGAGATTTTTAAGTTTGTGCAAGCCCTCCCAAGCTTTGAGAAAAGGGATGTAGAGGCATACTTTATTTTATTTGAGAAGGTGGCTAAGCAAATGAAGTGGCCAACTGAAACCTGGACATTGCTCTTACAGAATAGGTTGGTGGGTAGAGCTCATGAGGTTTATGCTTTACTTTCAGAAGAGATTTCTGTGGATTATGATGCAGTAAAAAAAGTTATTCTTAGTGCATATGAGTTATCCTCTGAGGCATACTGGCAAAAATTTCGCAACACCTAGGGCAGACCTATTTTGAGTTTGAGAGGGTAAAGCAAAGTAATTTTGACCATTAGATATGGGCATTAAAGGTTGAGACAATGTATGAAGCTCTTGCACAAATAATTCTCTTGGAAGAATTTAAAAATTCACTTCCTCAAGTGGTTAGAATCCATATTGAAGACTAGAGGGTTAAAGCAGCTAGATACGCAGCGGATTTGGCTGATGATTATGAACTGGTCCATAAATCTAAACACTTTTTCCATCATCCTCACAAACCTAAGAAGGATAGAAGCTGGGAAGGTGAAAGGAAGGTAAGTAGCCAGGGAAGAGAAGGGACAGTTGGGAATGCTTTGGAAACTCCTTCTTAGGCCAGAAAGGAGGAAGCTGAGGATGGAAATGATATTTGAAGGCCTAAGTGTTTCCATTGTAACAAGGTGGGACATGTTCATGCCAATTGCTGGAAGTTGCATGGGAAATCCATGGGACTTATTGGGGTACTTAAGCGTGATTCAAGAAAAGGACCCCTGACAAAGTACAACAGATCAAGTTGTAGCATTAACTGTAGCTGTGAAACCAAGTGTGAACACTGCTGTGAGTACAGGAGAGGTGAATTAGATACATGAGAGTTATAAAGACTTTTTGTTGAGGGGAAAAGTAACCCCTTATCCCTCAAAAGAGATAGCTAAACCTAGTCATACATAGAGATATAGGAGCCACTCAAACACTTTTGTTGGGGAGCACATTAAAAGCCAAAGTTTTAGTTAATGGCAGTGGTGGGGAATATATACCCATACTTTTGTACTGGGTGCACTTGGAATGTGATCTATTGTCTGGGACAGTGACGGTAGGGGTTGTTCAGCAGCTACCCAAAATGGAGTTGGTTTACTCCTGGAAATGATTTAACTGGAGCAAAGGTTAATAGCTTCTCCCATAATTACAAAAATCCCAAGTGAGGTTAAAGAGACAGAGCAGTGACAGGAAAAGGTTCCAGGAACTTTTCCTTTGCATGTCATGACCCGAGCAATGGCTAAGCCAAGTCCATCATCAAAGGTCAAAGTGATACCACAGACAAATATTTGGCTGGCTGAAACTTTCTTTCAAGACTTAGATAATCTGAAGGAGATGTTTAACAAATCTTCTCTAGTTGAGGCTCAACAAACTGATCCAGAGTTACATAAGAAGCACAATCAGGCCAAACTGAAACTGAGACTAAGGCAGTTCCAGAATGTTGTTGTATTAGAAATGAAATTCTAATGAGGAAGTTGAGACCGCCTTGCAGACCTGCAGATGAGAAGTAGAAGCTTGTTCATCAGTTAGCGGTACCACCCAAATATCGTAAAGAGATATTATGGATAGCACACAAAATTCCTTTGGCAGAACATGTAGGGATATGGAAAACTCAAGTGCGGATAAACCAACAGTTTTACTGGCCAGGTCTTCATCAGGACATGGTGCAGGTTTGTAAAATGTGCCAAACGTGTCAGATGGTAGGAAAACAACAACTTGCAATCAAACTGGCACCTTTAATTCCTTTACCAGTTTCTGAAGAACCATTCAGTAGGGTGTTAGTGGACAATGTGAGTCTGTTACCAAAAACAAAAGCAGGACACCAGTATATCCTTACTATTATGGATATGACAACTCGATTTCCGGAGGCCATCCCTTTAAGGACCATTACGGCTAAAGTAGTAGTAGAGAAGTTAACTCAATTTTTTTACTCGATATGGATTACTGGTAGAGATCCAGTTGGATTAAGGGTCCAATTTTATGTCTAAAATTTTTCAGAACACAATGAGTAATTTGGGTATAAAACAGTTAAAATCCACAGCATATCATCCACAAACACAGGGAGCTTTAGAGAGGTACCATCAAACTCCCAAAACAATGATTAAAGCATATTGTCATGAATATCCCCATGATTGGGACAAAGAACTGGATTTTCTTTTATTTGCTATCGAGATTCACCAAATGAATCTACTGGTTTTAGCCCTTTTGAATTAATCTATGGACATGAGATAAAAGGTCCTCTGAAATTAATCAAAGAAAAGTTTTTAGGAGAGAAGGACAAATCAGTTATGTTAGATTATGTGCCTGTTCCAGAAACAGCTCACAGGAACCTGCGAAGTGGTTCAAGAACATCTTAAAGTTTCTCAAACAAAGATGAAAGACTGGGCCGATAAGCAAGCTGTGACCCAAACGTAACAACTGGGGGATGAAGTGTTAGTATTATTGCTATTACAGGGGGAACCTCTGAAAGCACGGTTCAAGATCCATACAAGGTAATTAAGAGGGTTAGTAAATTAAATTATTTGATAATTACACCAGATTGTGGGAAAATGAATTAGCTGTATCATATCAATATGTTGAATCAATACCATCATCGGGAGGAAGATAGGGAAGAGCAGGTTGTAAGCATAGTGGAGGACGAAAGAGACAGTGAGAGTGAGGTAGAAGGAGACTTAGACAGTTCACAAATTGAACCTCCTACTATCCAGCTAGGTAACACTGGAATATTAGAATAGTTAGATACAATATTTTCATACTTAGAGGTAGGACAACCAGAGGATCTAGTGAAGTTACTTATAGAATTTAAAGGGATCTGTAGGAATTAACCAGGGTCTACAACTTTAGCCACACATGGTGTGGATATAGGGGAATTTTCTCCTATAAAGCAACATCCTTATCAGTTAAGTCCAGAGAAACAAGCAGAAGTGACAGCAGAAATTAATTAGGTTACAAAATCACCTAATTGAGCCCAGACAAAGCAGCTGGTGTTCTCCTGTAGTGTTATTGCCTAAGCCTGATGGGTCAGCCAGATTCTGCATAGACCAAGAAAGGTTAATGTAGGAACAAAAATGGATTCCTACCCAATCCTTCATACAGAAGATTGTATTGACAGGTTTGGTAGCGCCACGTTCCTTACTAAGATAGACTTGTTGAAAGGATGTCAGCAAGTACCTATAACATCGTGAGTTAAGGAGATATCGGCTTTCGTCATGCCAAATGGGCTATACCAATGTTGAGTAATGCCATTTGGACTAGAAAATGCTCCAGCCAGTTTCCAAAGACTAAGGAATCAGGTGATGACTAATGTTCCTAACTGCGTGGTTTACTTGGAAGATGTATTGGTTTATAGCAACACATGGGAAGACCATTTAAAGCAACTGGAAACCTTATTTAAACAATTACAATCAGCAGATCTAGTAATAAACCTTGCCAAGAGTGAGTTTGTGAAAGCGCAAGTAACTTATTTAGGGCATATTGTGGAGCAGGCACAAGCCTTTCAAAGAACAGCGAAGCTACAGACTTTAATGGAATTCTCTATTCCTGAAACTAAATGGGAAATCATGAGATTTTTATGAATGCGCGGTTTCAAATTTGAGCACAATAGCGGCTCCACTAATGGATGTATTGCAAAAGAAGGCAAAGCTGGTATGATCAAGAGAGTGCCAGACAGCTTTTGAGAAGCTGAAGGTGATTCTAAGTAATGAACCAGTATTAGCCACCCCTAATTTTGCTAAACCCTTCAAGCTGGCAATTGATGCTAGTAACTTGGGGTGGGTGCAGTCTTATTGCAAGAAGATGAATCGGACATAGAGGAGCAAGTGAGGTACTTTTCTGAAAAAATTAAAATGGCATCTAAAGAGATACTCTACAGTAGAAAAGTAAACCCTGGGATTGTTACTGAGATATATATCCGACATGACGGTAAAGAAACATTAATACACACTGACCGTAACCCTTTGGCCTTTGTGGGAAGGTTTAAGACTCAGAATGATAGACTGTTCCGATGGCAATTGCTAATACAACCTTATAACTTTAAGATTGTTCATATTGCTGGAAAAGGTAATGTAATTGTTGATGCATTATCAAGAATGTAAATGGTTTATAATTGCCTGGAAAGCAAGAAAGTCAGAAAACTGAACAGATTCTGTATAAGGAGCGAATGGCTGAGTGAGTGCATGTTTGAATTCTATTCATGTGTTGTACAAATCTTGTATAAAATACTTTGCAATAAAACCTATTTGGAAATGGTGTTTCATCTCTTAAAGACAGTGGCATGTTAGAATCCTACCTCTCAAGACTGAAATTTTCTTTTACAAAATGAAAAGACCTGGCATGATCTGGTCACCTGGATGCTAATTTGGGATTCTTTTTAAAGAAGGTCATAAATTCACCTTGGAACTGTCAACAAGCAGGTCTCTTTCAAGAAATCACCTCATCTACATGGTACTTGAGGAGAAGTTGTTTGCTTGTGTTGAACTGCAAAGCACTTTAATTAATGAAGCTGGGAGACAAAAAGGCAATCACATGGGAGAGAGGGGAAAAACTTATGAGTTATGAATCTGCTTGTTTTGAAGGCAGTCTTGCTGGAGAACTAGCTGAGAAAGGAAGGCTATCTTGAATGTCTCACTCCCTCTACCTTGCCTGAAATCGTGTGTGGCTCTAAACCTGTAGCCAGAGAATGCTCATCTGAGTGTAACCAGTCTGCATTTGGGACTGCAAAGCTGAGACCAATGGTAAGAACTTCCAGGCATCCACCGGAACCAGTGAGGGAAGTCCAGGTCGACTGCGTTGAGACCATACGGACTTTATCCTTTATTTTATAATGCTCATTCTCCAAAGCCCATCACTACAGAGACTCTCTGTTTGTCCTTTGCTTGTCTGTGTGTGTCTGTGTGTGTGCTGGGGGAATTCTTTAGGAAGAGATAGATAGTTATAATTCTCAATTACAATTGTGTGTTAACCAATACTTGCAACTTGCTAAGAAGCTTTGTTTTAAAATAAATTAATCATCCTGAGTTTGAAAGAAACCTGGTCAGAGTCTCATTTCTTCTGGGTACTGGAGGTACAGCTACACAATTGGCCATTTGGGTGAGAAAATTAAACATGTAAATTAATGGTACAGCCTGTGGAGTAGTGGGTCATGATAATTTGTATGCTCCTCCCATCCCGGTCGTAACAATACCTTATTACAGATGCTTTAAGTAGTACTTGTTCCTTTCTTCAATCAATTTCTTATCTTTTTCTAAATTTTATCTTCCATTCTTACTGAGCTTATGTGTGGAACTTTGTCAAAGACTTCCTGAGAGTCAAAGTGTGTTATGTCATAAAGCTTTGGATGGTTGTTTGGAGAAGAAACCTCCTGAAAAAAAGTGATTTGTTGGTTTGGCAAGTACTTGCCTTCTCAAACTGTTTTCACTGATACATGTTAGATCATTAACATGCAGTTTTAGCTATGGCTCAATGGCTCATCTCTGAATCAGAAGATTGTGGGTTTATGTCCCACCCCAGAAACTAGAGCACAAAATCTATGCTGACTCCAGTGAAATACTGAAGGGGTTCTGTCTTGATGGGACACAAAATTGAGTATCATTCTGACATCTCAGGTGAATGTAAAATATCCCAGAGCATTATTCAAAGAAGAGCAGGGAGTTCTGATGTCCCCAACCAACATAATTAAAATAGATCAGCTGATCATCATCCCATGCATATTTATGGGCCCTTGCTGTATTTCCTGTATTAAAATATGTACTCACCAAGCCAAGGGGGAAGCAGCCAATCTTTACTTAAATCTCCTATTACTCACCCTGGATAAATTGGTGACTAATCTGTGTGAAGCGCTGATTGTACAGCTGTGCAGACCGGAGGAACATCACTTCCACAGTGGAACCTTTTAGCAACGCAATCTGGTCTTCATGGTCTAATGTCTGGAATCCTTAAACAATATGCATACTACTGAATTTCCAGAGTGTAATATTCAACTTCTTATTTACCCCATTCAGAATAAATAAAAAGCAAATCATCAACAATGCCAGAAAAAACTGTTTTGAAAATAATTTGTATTATCTTAAGTTTAATATTTTTCAAATGATATTTCTTTATGAGCCATTTCTATATTTAAAGATAAATAAAATATTTTCTTTTGTCCGCATGCATTTGCTCAGCAAGGTAAAGAATGGAAGCCACAATGGGGAGATGGTAGCATAGTGGTAATGTAATTGGACTAGTAATTTAGCAGCCCAGGCTAACACTCTGTGGACATGACTTCAAATCCCATTATGGCAGCTGGTGGAATTTGAATTCAATTAATAAAATATGGAAATGAAAGCTAGTTTCAGTAATGGTGACCATGAAACTATTGTTAATTGTTGTAAAAACCCATCTGGTTCACTAAAACTCTTTAGGGGCAAATCTGCCATCCTTACCTGGTTTGGCCTACATGTGACTCTGGACCCACAGCAATGTGGTGGCTTCTGAAATGGCAGCAAGCCACTCAGTTCAAGGGCAATTAAGGATGGTCAACAAATGCCCATTAAACCCAGATCTCATCAAAAAATAATAAATAAAAAGAAAGAATCTTAGGGGAATATTGTCTTATTGTATGAACATGGGGAACATTCAATTCTCCCCTTTCTTTCATGTGACATGAAAGTCCGGAATCCTTTACATTGCCAAGGAATTTCCAAGGGAACTCCCAGAAAGCACAAACAAGGGGCACATATATAAATGAAGCAGGAGGTCTCGATGTGGCATTCTACTTAATTTTGATGCATATCAGCTTGGTTCAGATGTTCGTACATGTACTTCCTAGTCAGAGGTTTGTAAGTTGCTGTAGATATATGTTAAAGAGATTTGCTGTTAACTCTGATCACTGCACTGCAACAAAAATGGAGTATTTCTTGATTTACTACTGTTGCATGGTGAATTGTTGAAAAGTTACTTGCAGGCTGTGTTCCCATTGTATAATCAACGTAACACGGAAAATTTGAACCCTTCTTACCTGGCAATCTTTTAGTAAACTCCACTAATACTTCAACATGCAGCGTGGCATTCTCTGTGAGCCGGAGGAAATCCTCCACAGGATTTGCAAGTTCCAGTAGCTGAATCATGAAGATAACAATGGTATCAGAAACTGCACAAAATGCTTTCTTTAAAAATAAGATTAATTGTCATAATCCCAAAAGAGAAATATAATGTATGTTGAATATTTTTCTCACAATTGTTATAATAACCAGTGTGAACTATCTTTAATCCTGTACCACAGAGGAACTCTGAACTAGACTAAATTCCATGCTTTTACAGTGGAAAGCAATACATTTCATTCAGCCATCTTCCACCACAGCATTAGGCATTTTGCAAGGTACAAACCAATACATAGACTTTATGGAAGCATCATTGGCATCCATCCATCTATGTGAGATGGTGGATATGCAGCAAATCCATTGGCGCCTACTGCCAAGCTGAGGCATACTATTTGATATTATCAAAGTCAAAGATATTCTGTTTGGCACTGAACAAAGGGTAAAGCTCAAACATTGATTTGTTTCTTTAGAATGATGGGATGAAAAATCTTGGGCCTTTGTGCTAGGGATAGGTGGCTACTGTTACTTAATTTGTTTTGTAGTGAAGCCAGCACAAACTAGGTGGATGGAATCTTTTCTCCCTTAACTATGTTATCCAGTGTCTTATCAGTACAGTCTTTCTCTGGAACAAAATTATCAACTTCTATTGTTTTTTTCTTTATCACTGCCTTCTTGCTGTTCCACCTCTTGCTGTATTATCATTATCTAGTCAGGTTGCAGTTCTTGGGTATCTGAAAGGAGAAAGGTGCAAGGTGTGCCGAGGGGAGTGGAGGAAAGCAAGAGGTATATGCTTACACTAATACAAGAGCAATGTACTGTGGATGCTGGAAATCTGACAAAAGGTCATTGACCTGAATTGTTAACTCTGGTTCACTCTTCACAGATGCTGCCTGACCTACCGAGGATTTCCAGCATTTTCTGTTTTTAATACACGCTTACACCCTCTGCAGCTTGTAAGAGATTATGGGATGGGAGGGAAACAGATGTGAGAGGGAGGCTTAGGTATGAGGAAAAGTTATCTTTGATGGTTTCAGCCCCACTGCAAGTAACAGTTTCAGACATGACCACTTCAATGATGACAAGCACCATCTCCTCCATTGGGTAAGGGCATGCAGCCATGCCTGTCCCTCACTGGTTAGTTCCTGCTGCCTCTGGTTATGTGTCACCATGTCCTGCAAGAGAGAGGGATTTGTGTCAGTGAGTGTGATGAAATGCATTTAGATGATATGGTTGTCATGGTTGAATAGCTGGCAGTGTGTGCAAGCTGTGAGATGTGGGTGTCAGGCTTGCAGTAGTGCCAAGTGTGTGAGGGTGAGGTGAAGCTATGAATGTTAGGTATGAATCATAATTGTTAGGAGGTGATGATGAGGCGTGGTGAATTGAGCAGTGTTGGATCCTGGTCACTAGTTTAGTTGGACTAATGGATCCGGGTTGCACGCTTGTTTTGGGATGATTGAATTGGTACCATAGACAGAGTAAATCAGCAGTCAGTTCTTAAAAAGGAACTCATCAGCTATACTTGTGTGCTTACAACTCAAACCCTGTGTCTACATTACAGACTCTAACAGTAGACTACTGACTTCTAAGGTAGCCCATGCTACTCTGCTAATGGATGCTAAGATCATGTGATCTTCCATTACAACATTCTTCTTAAAGATATATTACACATCAGATTACCACATCCCTCCCCTTTACTCAGAAATACATTTTACAGTTTTAATTACAACTTTTCTCAAAACATCGAATTATTTACTCGGATAAGCAATTTACAAGTTCAGTCTTTCTGGGGGTTTCCTTATGCGTGTAGAATGTCTCCACTCTGCAGCTTCAGATGCTTTGTCAGGAACCTCCTTTTCTGGTGTTGTCCGAACATCAGGTTCTTTGGTGGGCACCTGCAAATTTGTTTCTTCAACTCATGCAGGTACAGCCAATCCTTCAGAGACATCTGTACTCAGTTGAGTTCTTTCAATAGGAGATGTTGGCACAGTCATGAACACTGGAGGAATCATTTCCTGATACTTTGTTTCTCTCCTCCTATTGTGATCTATATGTCTCCGTATGACTCGGTCTTCAAGTTTCACGTGGTAAGAAAGAGGTTCAGTCACTGCACTTATTTCACCTGATAACTACTTAGGTCCTTCTCCAAAATTTGTCACATATACTGTCTCTCCTATGGTAAATTTTCTGTGACCACTATGCCAGTCATGTCCAGTTTCCTGACTTCCCTGACTTCTTTCCACCTTCCCCCCTAAATTTGGTGTTATTAAGCTCAATCTCATTCTGAGACAGTATTTCATCAACAATTCTGCAAGTGTGACACCTGTTGTCATGGGAGGGGTGGTCCAATAATGGATAAGAAAACGTGCTAGCTTGGTCACTATAGAATTTCTAGTTAATTTCTTCATGCCAGGTTTGAATGCTTGAACCGCTGTCCCATTTGATGAAGGGTGATATGGTGATTTTTTTACAAGTGATAACATTGAGGCTGATAACCATTGAAACTCAGCATTCGTAAATGCCACCCCATTATCTGATACAACCATTTCTGGTAGTCCATTGATAGCAAAACTTTGACGTAGCTTGTCAATTGTAGCAGAAGATGTTGGTGACTTCACCTCATAAATGTCCATCCATTTTGAGTGAGCATGAACAATAAGGAGAAACAATGTTCCCATAAAAGGTCCCACATAGTTACTACGCAATCGCACCCATGGCCTTCCTGACCACTCCCACGGGTGTAACGGAGCTGTTGGAGGTAACTTTTGCAATGGCTGATGCTGCATACAACTTCTCACTATGCTCTCTATTTCTTCATCCATTGCAGGTAGCTGCATGCTATGGTCTTCATTCAGGAAATACCTATGTAGTTCAGTTAACAATGGCTTTCGTCCTTTTGGAAGAACAATCACTTAAGCTCCCCACAATAAGATACCATCCTGGCTGGTTATCTTGTACCTTCTGTGAAAATACAGTTTCATCTAGTCAGATTCCTGTTTTCCTGTTCTTGTGACCAATTGTGAAGAACTTGTTCTTAAACTTACGATAAAACTGGATCTCAACTTGTCCAATCTCAGATCTGTGTAGCACATACCGGTGATAAATCTAAGAAATTCAATAATAAAATGAGGTCTTGAGGAACTGGAACATGCTCATCGTTTTCTTTCATAGGCAAATGACTAAGTACATCAACGTTTGCAATCTGATTTCCAGGCTTGTGGATGAAAGTATATTCGTGCACTGCCAGGTTCAATGCCCATCTCTGTGTTCTTGCTGAGGCTATGGGTTGTATAGCCTTGTCCTCGCTGAACAATCCTAGCAAAAGCTTGTGTTCCAAAATGATAGTAAAATGACAATTGTGTACATACTGGTGAAATTTCTTGACACCAAAAATGATTGACAGGCCTTCTTTTTCTATCTGTGAGTAACCCTTTTCTGCTGTGTTGACTGTTCTTGATACATAAACAATAAGCCGTTCTGAGCCATCGTCCATTCGATGGTAGAGTACTGCTCCCACTCCACAGGGTGATGCATCACATATCAAAACTAACTCTTTTCTTTGGTCAAAATGTACTAATAGGGTGGATGAGTGTAACAGTTGTTTCACCTCTGTGAAAGCTTCTTTCTGTGGCAAGACCAATACTGGTTTTTCTTGAGTAGGTAATACAGGGGTGCCCGTTCTATCGACAAATTAGGCAAGAAGCGTTCATAGTAATTGATCTTCCTTAAGAATGATTTGAGTTTAGAGATGTTTTTTGGCACTGGTGCATCTCTAATGGCTCTCATCTTTTCCTCAACCGGGTGGAGGCCCTGTGAATCTACCCAGTGACCTAAATAAATTACCTCTTTTGCTTGGAACGTGCACTTTTCTTTTTTTAAACGCACTCCCACCTGTGAGAAATGTTTCAAAACTTATTCCAATTTTGTCAAATACTCCTTTTCAGTGATCCTTGTCACCAGACGTCATCTAAATAAAGCACATCGTGAGGCAATCCCTGCAGTAAACTTTCCATCGTTCTCTGGAACATGGCGCAAGCTGAGGATACACCAAAAGACTTACGGGTATATTGGTACAACCTTTTGTGTGTATTAATTGCGACAAATTTCTGGGAGGACTTCTCTAACTCCAATTGTTGATAAGCATGACTCATATCAAGCTCTGTGTAGGCAATTCCATCTGCCAGCTTAGCATACAGGTCTTCAATTTTTGGTATAGGATGTCTGCCCAACTTAGCCACTTTATTAATAGTCAATCTGTAGTCTCCACAAATTCGAACGCTTTGGTCGGGTTTAAGTATGGGGACTATTGGTGCTGCCCTTTCTGCAAACTGCACAGGTTGTATAACTCCCAGTTTCTCTAATCTGTCAAATTCAGTGTCTACCTTTTCTTGCACTGCATAAGGTACTGGTCTTGCCTTCACAAATTGGGGGGTAGCATCTGGATCCACAGGAATTTTTGCTTGTAGCCCCTGAATCTTCCTGAGTTCATCTTGGGAAACAAAGGCGTATTTTTGTAGTAGCCCTTGTAGCCCACTGGCTCTCAGCTGGAAGACCTCAGCCCAATCCAATTTACTTTCTTTCAATCAGTTTCATCTAAGGGGGCTTGGCCCCTCACCTGCCACCACCATCAAGGGTAATTTTACTGATTGACTTCTGTACTGTATAGTGATCCTGCTTATGCTTTTGATTTTGATGTCTTCTCCCGTGTAAGTTTTCAGTTTGGCATCTGTTTTTTCCAAATTTAATTTACATTCTCCATAATTCAGGTATGTGAAGGTATGCTCACCTATTACCGTAGTGGAAGCTCCTGTGTCCACCTCCATTCTGATAGGTCAATCATTCACCCTCACTGTTACATAGATTGGTTCTGTTCTTCCTACTTTTAAATTATACTGGAATAAATATCTGAATTTGTCACTTCAGGCTCTTCTACGTTATGGACTTCATGGGGTTTTTTCTTTTGACTGGAAATTGCCTGATTCTATCCTTGCAATGTCTCATGAGGTGTCTGCTTCAATGACAGTAAAATAATTTGATTTTTTTAAACTTCCATTCATTACAAGGTTGCCTGCTTCTACCTCTGTTACCATTATTCCATGTTTTTGCTGCTAAATCATTTTCTGTTTTCTTCAAGCAGTGGCTGCTTCCTGTTTCTCATCAAAGCTGTGCATTTTTGTGCCCTTTTTGAATGGGCCTCCCCGCCCAATGTGGGAGATGACCCATTTTGCACTCCCTGTATGGCTTTCGAGTTCCTCAATGCGCTTTCCATGACCAGTGCTTTTTGTAGCGCCTTCTGAAAATCCAAATTTGTTCCAGACAGTAATCTCTTCTGAATTATATCTTCATTTGTACTGCACATCAAACTATCTCTAAGCATTTCATTTATAGATGTACCAAACTCGCAATATTCTATTTCAGATTTGCCACATAAAAAGCATCTGTCTCCCTGGGGCTCTATTTCTTGAGTTAAATTTGAACCATTGCATCGTTACCGAGGGCTTGGTCTGGTAATGACTCTTCACAACGTTTACTAAGTCATCAAAGTTTTTTGAATCCGGGGGATCAGATGCCGTCTAACTTCGAATCAATCCATTGGTCTTACGTCCACATGTGGAGAAGAGGATTGCTCACCTCTTCTCTTCCCCTGCAATGTTGTTAGCTTGGAAAAAGGATGCAAGATGTTCAACATAATGAGACCAATCGTCTATGGTTGGGTGGAAAGGATCAACTCTTCCAAACTGCAGCATGCTTCAAGGGGACTGCTTCGATGATTAGGATGGAAATTCTACTTACAATTACCATGCAAGGTATTTTGGTTCACTTGATTTCCTTCCTCACTTTTTCTTGCTTTTTTTTTCACTGAAATATAAGATTCTTACGGGGCTTGATAGGGTAGACTTTTTCCTCATTGCCAGGTTTTTGGATCCTGGCCACTAGTTTAGTAGGACTAATGGATCCGGGTTGCACGCTTGATTTGGGATGGTCAAGTTGGTACCATTGACAGAGTAAATCAGCAGACAGTTCTTAAGTAAAATGTATTCTACTTATTTACAAGGAACTCAGCTGCTACACATGTGTGCTTACAACTCAAACCCTGTCTCTATATTACAGACTCTAGACTACTGATTACTGAATACTAAGGTAGCCCATGCTACTCTGCTATTGGATACTATATCTTCCATTATAACATTTTTCTTAAAGGTATATTATAAATTAGATTGCCACAAGCAGTGTGTGAGACTAGTGATGCAGTTGGTGGGGTAAGGCATTGAACATACATTCACTGACCATGATCGTTCATGTGAGGTCACTGGACTTTTTAAAGTACTGCATCAGGTCCTCAGGGCTAGACCTCAAACATTGACTGCCACAGCTATGTGGTTCCACAGGAGTCCTTGGTACAGAAGCTAGAAAGAAAGAGGTGTGATTGATCTACAGGAGGTCCTCCAGACAAACTTTGTGACAGTCCCACTGTCTTTGCAAAGTTTGTCTGGAGGGCCTCCTCACTCCCTGTGGATAGCTGGCACCTCTCAGTCTCTTCATCGCCTACAGGAAGGCCTCCAGTGCAACACTGGAAAATCTTGGAGTTTGCCCTCTGCCAGGTTGTACCATTCTTGTGAGTTCCCCAGGTCAAAATCACTTTTATAATGACTCCAGCACCTGCTCTTGCTACAATGCACCTCCTCTTTAAGTACTGAAGGCTTACTTTAATGCATAGCCTTTCACAATTTTGCACCCCCTGCTCAGGCATGCAGCCATTCAATAATGCACTGTACTGGCTGCATAGTACAATCAGCAAAATTAGCAGGCAGCACAAGTTTGCGTGCTACCTGCATTGGAAGCAATGGATGTGGTATAATCCCACATTGTGATCCTATTGCCTATTTTTGGGCACTGCCCAGACAAAAACAAAATAAACCTAGTTAGAAAACTTCATTATACATTTCAGCATGAATGTAAAAATGAAAAATAAAACTGAATTGCATATTTATATGGTCTTTACACAACCAAAGGCACGGGATACAGTACTGCTGGTCTAAGAGTAGAATCACAGGTAAGTCTAAACCAAATTATTTTTGGTTCTTTTGAGATAAAGTTATCATGTAGCTGTAATATTTAAATTGCAAAAAATATTTCTTTTTCATGCATTTTCAATACATACAAATTTTCTTGCTGCTTCTTGGGGTATTCGGTACTTGTGATGAGCTTCCACAATGTAATCAAGGAGCTGCTGTTGTTCAGGTGTGAACTCTACTCTCTCCTGGGTCTGTACAAGAAATAGAAAAACATTCAGAATGCCCCAGTTGATCCAATGTTTTTAGCCCTTATCTAAACTAGATATATTGTGGAGAGGCATGAAGTTAGATTTGATCTACACGTTAATGTGGTTTACCAATGTACTCTATATCATTATGCCTTGAAGCACTGATTTACTAATTTTGAGGGTTAGTATCCTGTGTAGGTGATAGGGAGTAAACACAAATCAGTGAGATTCTCCTTTGAAAAGTCAAAAGAACCTCACCTGCTTTTTGGTATCATCATTATTTATAAGTCCCATGAAGTACACCAATGTACTTAATTTTGAAGATTTGCCTTTTTAACATATATCAAAAGATTTTCACCATATTTTTGATTATGGTGAGACAATGGTTACCTAGAAATTATTTTAAGATACCTGTGTGATTGATGCAAGCCACATGGACCTGCTGGCTTCCGTGCAGAGAAGTGCTCCTTTCACATGAATGAAAGTGATTTCTACTCCATTAGTTCCCAGTTAGTGTATGATCATCAGGACAAAACTGTGCAAATGAATGCTGAGGTCTCTGGCATCCTGCACACAGCCTTCATCCCATCCTTGATTGAAGGAAGGAAAGGATCAAAGGGTTTACTGCTTGGAGATTTTGGCTACTCTCACCATGGTTAATGATACTACTGTGAGCATCATCAAATGATGTTGGCAAGAGATATACTGAAGTTTATTCTTCCACTAGAGTGACTGCTGAGAGCGCCATTGACATTCTGAAACCAAATGTCAATTTAGGAAATGTGTACTGGATCATAATGAGCTGCTGTATGCTGCAGAACCAGGCAATTGATATGGAAAAGCACCACGCAGAGCAAGAGGTGGACCTGGCTAAGGAGGAGCCAGTGATACATTGTATGAGCAAGACAAAACTTCAGGCAGACCACAGGGCAGTCAGGCTACTGTTGGCTGTTGAAGAAATTTCATCTTGGAAACAACAACAGGAACACATGAGCAGCAGCAATAACGTGCAGTTACAAAGCAGGTTATAGGAGACAAATGTTCCTAAGTGCTTCACTGAGACATAATGTAAAAATCTATTGTAAAAATGAAGGCTGAGCCAAACAACTACAATACAATTAAAGAATATGTGCAAAAGGGTAATAGCTGTGTACAATGTATGAATGATATCTTTCAAAGAGTATCAGAGTTCACATTTTAGTTTTGTACGATAGCATTGGACCCATGAGAGGTGTGAAAATGTGAAGAGTGTACTTATGGATGAGCAAAATGATGTGCAACTCCTCTGGTTCCTCTTGCTCCATAAAAAAAAAACCTTGCCAAGATGCCACCGACCTTTCCAAACAAGGAAAATTGTTGAAAACAAAATATACACAGTGAGATATTTCTCATAGGAAACCCAAATCATTTTACCTTCCCAGCCTTGGTTGTAGATGAAATCTGTTTGCTGTCAACCCCATCTTCCTCCATTTTTATGCTGCAGAAAAGGTCCATGACTTGCTTGGTGTTTTTCCGCAAACGTTTGGACTTACATTGGATTTCTGTCAGCAAACCTGGAAGAATTTAATAGGTATTATAACATGCTCTACAATAAAAGTAAAAGGTTTAGTAATGAAAACTAAAGCATTTTCTCTTTTCATTCTCTTATGAGCAGCCAACCTTCATCCGCCAAATTCACCATGATGCCTGTGCCCCGTTGGTGGGCTCCCGGTATATCTTTTGCCTGTTAAAGGCTGGTAGGAACAAAGTAGTTCTAAGCTTTGTGTTGCTTCAGAGCTTGTATATGGTCAAATAAGAAGCAGCAGGCCCTGTATTCAAGCACTGGCAGTGTGTAAACATTAGGCACTCTGGAACCTGGCTTCTTTTCATCCTTACCAGCATGTATCGAGTTTACTGAAGGAATGAAAATGCCCTGTGGTTTGTCTGAAGTTTTGTCTTGCTAATCCGATACCATGGTCACCCTGTGGACCACCGGATAGAGGGTAACATGGAGTGCCTCGTGTGCAAATTGTTTTTGAATGTCCACTTGCTGGCACTTACTCATCATACCCAAAAAGCATCATAGGATACTCAACAGTCTTAAAAAATGCCTTTGTTTCTTTCCAGGTAATCCCCTTTCTAGGCCTTTTTCTTTCCTTCTTCCTTACTTCATTCTTCAACTTTTACTGCTTCCTCCCGATCTGCTCTTCTGTGTTGTTTCTTTACTTTCTCTCCTGCTGCACTATCTTCTCATTTAATTCCTGAATACCTTATGCTTTTTTCTTTGTCTCTTTACCCCCATCCTAGCAATTCTATTTCCCATCTCCATCTCCAGTCTTGGATCACCTGTCTTACTTTCTTTGGCATATTTCCACTTCTACCATTCCCTAGTTTGAGGCTCGTTGACTTTTACAAGCCATCTTCCAACTCTGTCTCAACTTCTTCCCAAAGACTACTATTTAAATATTTTGGTTAAAATTGGGAGAATTTGCTCAGGCATATAATGTTATAGAGGTGGAAATAGGCAATCTTCCTGATGGATAAAATATGGGATTGCAAGCTCAGTATGTGGTCGAATGGATGCTGAAGTTAGTAATAGTCTTTGACATGAGCTGGATGAGGTTTCCTAAAGCAAAAAAAGTACATAAAAACTTTATTTTGGAATTAAAAACATGTCCCATCTCATGCAACAGAGTCACATGAGGGGACATGTCTTATTAAATTTTTATTGTCGTTATTATTCTTTAAACAGAGTTTCTATCTCCCTGAGGTGCTCTTTCTTGCACATGCGCGAACTACACGTGAGACCTGCTCGCCCTCTTTCTGCGCCCCACCCCCCCAGCCTCCCCCCCTCCCCCCCGCCCCCCCCAACCAGCACAGGCAGTGATCAGTGCTACCACTCACGATCCATGCAGGGCTGGCCTTAATTGGCCCACCTATGTAAAAACGCGGTGCGGAGCCGATTGGAGGCAGAAGTCAGCTTCCCAACTGCTCCCGCCCACCCAACTGAGCCACCCCACCAAGGACAGAATCCTGCCCAAAATCTATTTTTGTACTGTTGCCTTAAAGGGTGTATAACTAGGATTTAGGGATTTCAGAAGTTATTTTAGTAGTAATTTGTAGTTCTATGTATGTGCTTGAAATTTTTTCTTTTGTTAATAAATATTTTAATTTAGTTTTACAAAAATTCTCCAAAAGGCTTGGTGGATTTATTACTTCTGAATTCAGTGCACACATCTTGAAAGAAATACAAATTGCAAAACCATTGTGATAGCACGATCAAGTTTCCTTCATGGATTTGATCTGCCTGGCACACATCATCTGTAGTGTCATAACACATCTCATGAATGCTCATTAAATTAGCTGCTCGCCAGAATCATGTGCTGCTTTCCAATCCTGCATCATGCTAGCCGGAAATCACATCTATTTGAACCTCATTTGAAAGAGTAATGCTTTAATCCCACATTTCCAATAAAGATTTTAACACATCACATAAGTGTTTAGAGACTATTTTCAGTGAGGCTGACATTAAATGAATATGAATCTCACCGAGGGAGACTATCACTGAGTGGGTGGATGACTAAACCTTGAAATAAGAAGATTCAAATGTACATAATCATAACACCTTCAGTTGACCAAGCCATTCATATAAACATCAAATGTATCTACAGGAGTGTAATATTTTTATAGTAGTAACACTCCTGTGACCCAAAAGTGATTTCAATATTTCTTAACTTTCCTAATGCCTGGGTGCAGCCCCAACATCCGTAGCAGAGGTGGAGGAAGCCTGCTGACTGCTATGTCCTGATCTCTGTGATGACCTTGGCAGACATCCTCTAGTAGCCCAAGCACTGGAGGGCCCCAGCCTGAAAGGGTCTCCTGCTCAGGGGTAGATACACCTTCCTTGGCCTGAGCAGCTGGAATGGATGGGGTCACAGGCAGAGGGAACTCTGTGTGGCTGGAGACCCTTGAAGTGTCCTGAGAGGAGGCCTCCGGGGTGTTTAGGTGACTTTTATCCTTCCTGTGGTGTGCTCTAGTGCTACACCTTGACTCCTTGAGGAGAAGGTGCATCTGGAGGGAGGTCAAGGCGCCTTGTCCCTTGTCTACACATTGATGGTGCCCACCAGGGTTTGTGGTCATGGAGTTCAGGGCTGAGTGCAAATCTGGCAAAACCTGTTGGACCAAAGTGTCTATGGTGGCCGCCAACCTTCCCATGGTGACCCTGAGGCGTTCACATGTTGGGGCCATGACATCAGACAGAATGTGGATGGACTCCTCCATCCTTCGCTCTAGTCAGCTGAGTGACAGCCGAATCTCTGCCTGATATTCTGCCATCTGTTGTTGCATCTCCAGCATTGAGTTAGCTCGCAGGGCCTCATCATCCAACTTGGATTGAGTAGGCGGCTGGTCTCCAGCAGCTGTCCGAGTGCCAGAGACCTTGGCTGCTCCTGCCTCTGACGGCTTCAGGGATGTGTCAGTGAGCTGTCCTCCAGTAGGTGAGCCCGATCCTAACCAAAAACTATGCCCCATCGAGGTGTCTGTCTCTGCACTGTGAAGGATGCGGGTGAGTGCTGTGATGGTTCTTCCTCAGCTTCCTCTTTGGGCATGGTCAGGCTGCTGGGACTTATGGTAGGCAGCATTGTGAACCGCAATCTGCTTGAGCCTATAAGAGAGAGAAGAGGGTTTTAGTTGATGAACATGCAGATTACAAGATTGCATGTCACTTACTGTGAGTGTCAAGGTGTTATGTACTGATTGAGGTGTGATCCATCCTAGGTTGCTGAAATAATCCAATCTCCTGTTTCCTACAGGAATGATCCCTGTCCTCCCCAGCAATCTCGGCATCATCCTCCTCAAATTCCATAAGGGCAATTATGTAGGCTGCCCCTCCCCCAGTCTGCACTCTTTCATGTTTGTTGTGGGCAAGACTGCCCTGGATGAAGACAAAAGAAATGTATGTGATGAGAAGAGATGGAGCAGAGGTTGGGAAAGATGCATGCCCCCTGTGTGTGGTGAGCCCTCCCCAAAGGTGCTGAAGATGGATTGCATGCAGCATGATAGATGGGATGGTGGTGATGTGAAATTTTCCGTGAGACAATCAGTGGCGATATGTATCCCCCATTAATGATTGTGTGAGATCCCTGAAGAAAGTAGCCCTTTAATTACAAGATGTCATGATGAGAGTTTGATATTGGAGGGAGCTGAAGGATGACTTACTCTGGCAGAGCAGATGAGATCATTTATCCTCTTCCTACACTGAATGGCATTTCGGGTGCAGTGGCTAACCGCACTGATGTCCTTTGCAATGGCCTCCCAGGCTGGAGAGATGAGGCTGGTATGTTTTCTGGAGCCGCTCCTGGGATAGAGCACATCCCTATGTACCTGCACTTCCCGTAACAAGGCCTGGAGGGCATCGTGGCTGAAGCGGGGTGCTGCCTTCTTCTTCTAAGTGGAAGACATCTCTAATGGTCTCCTGGAGACAGGTGGGCTGGAGAGAGTGGGATGTGTGTGCTCGGCTGGCATATAAATATGGCCCCCAAACCTTCGACCCCACCAGGTAATGGCAGGGTGGACGGATCAGCTTCTAATCCACCAGCTGATGCAGGAGATACTCACCTGTGCATGACTAATGAACTTGCAAGTGTGGAATGGGAAGATTTCCTGCCATTTCGCACAGTGGGATGCACATTGTGGAACCTGCTCACCACCAGTTTCAAAAACAGAAAATTCCACCCATTGAGTGTACTGTGGGATGGAGTCAGTGGCATAGGTATGGAGTTTGTACTGGGGCCAAAGACTAAGACCTGAATTGGCTTAGCCAAAATGGTGCCCGAGTCTTGATTGCAAAAGTCCCGCCCACCAACTACCAGCACCTACTATTTTTGTCAGTCATTGGAAAGGGGGCAGGCTATGCTTTGCATATCCGTGGCTCACGGAGGCAGCTGCACGTGTTAAAGTGCAATTGTCTTCAAACAGATCCAATTTTTGCTATTGGGATGTCCAAGACATGAGTTGTGGGCTTTACAATTTTCAAGAGAAGGTCTAATTTACTGGAGTTCCTTGGAGAGGTAGGGTTCTCTTTTGGAGAGGTAAAGTACCCTTTTCGATAAGACCAGGGACATC
The DNA here is from genome assembly GCF_017639515.1 of Carcharodon carcharias. Lineage (NCBI taxonomy): Eukaryota > Metazoa > Chordata > Chondrichthyes > Lamniformes > Lamnidae > Carcharodon > Carcharodon carcharias. The sequence goes on along the minus strand of NC_054475.1, from coordinate 57,868,474 downwards.
TTTGGGAGATGTCAAGTGCCCTTTGCCACTGTTAAAAGTGACATGAATTTGTGTAAAAAGTGGATAAACTCACTGGAACTGTCAATCTGTCAAGGCATTTAAATCTCCCAGCCTTAAAATAAAAAAAAACAATCTTTAGTTTTAAAAAATTATTGCTTGCTATTTTACCTGTCTGTTGACATAGGCCTGAGGGCTATCATTATAGAATTTGTGGAATAACTGATTCCACAACCTATCATTATCACACTGTAGTGTCCATCAATTCACAGCTTGGTCGACAGCTCCAAGTGGCTTTCAAGTCTTTGATGTGAGACTATGAATACATATGTTTGTTTTATTAGGGATTAAGGAATTGAAGGAATTTAGATATAGTGAATGGCATATCAGTTACTGTTTTTTTTTAAATAGACAACTTAAACATTACTTTACTTGATCTCAGCATGGGTCCTGAGGTCTGCCCATGGTGAATACTGGGTGAGTTGGCATGGAGAGTGTAAGAGAAAAGGATGGTGGGTGGGGGGGGCGAATGAGGTGGTAAGCGTTGGTGCTATGTTGGCATGGGCCTATAAAAGGCCATAGGGTGAGCATGGGGCATAGGGTGGCATAGGGGTAAGAGGATTTATAAGGCCCATGGAGGGGCGTAGTTTGGCATAGGGGGTATGAGGGGCCATGGAAGGTGGGTAGAGGGACATGTATTGGCATGGAGAGTATGAGGAGCCAAGGGAGGGGTGGGTGGGGGCATGAGGTGGTATGGGTAGGGCATCGGGATGAGGGGGTGTGAGGGGTGAGGGCTGGAGGGCTATTTTATGTTCTCCTGTTTTTTTTACAGCCGGGACAAAGTGCTGGAGCACCATGGCTGGACTTTCAGATGCCCCCCTCTATACTCAGCAGTTCCTACGGCTGCCTCCACACTGTTTCTGGGGTTGGCGGGCCTGACTCCTAAAAACAACCCCAGTCTAGAATGAAAATCTGACTCACCAGGGCGCTTTCTTCCGAGTTGGCTTTGTAGAGTCGGGAGTTTTACTGACTCTGCTCTTCCAATTTGGGATTGAAAATTCAGGTTTAAGGCCAGAATTTTTCAGTCGGCATGTGCGGGAGATCCCAACACGTAAAATGACATGCGATGACATTGGGCCTGTGTCCTAATGTCATTACGCTGTCTCGCGATGTTTTGTTTGGTGGGCACAAGCTGGAGTCGGCTGCACACCCGCCGATATTTAAACAGCCTATTAACGCCATTAAGGAAGTAATTAAGGTCATTGTTGACACTGCCCATCCAACCTTAAGGTTGGCGGGCAGGCAAAAAGATCAAGAGGCCTTCACATTTTTTAGGAAACTTCATCCACGAGCGGGATGAGGTTTCCTAAAGATTTGATTAAATAAATAAAATTTTTTTTAATGAAATATGAAAATATGTCCCATCTCATGTAACACACATGAGGGGACATGTTTAAATAAGTTTTCGATCCATTTATTTATTTATTTGAAAACTGGTTCAGGAGGAAGCTCCATGCCTCAGAGAGATTGAAGCATTCTTTCATGCGCATATGCGCAAGAGCGCTTGCCCCGACTCTCCCTCCTCCCCCACCCATACAGGTATTGCTGAGCGCTATGGCTCACGTCTTACGCTGGGCGGGCCTAAATTGGCCTGCCCGCGTAAAATGGCAGTGCGGAGTCAATGGTGGGTGGGGATCAGCTCCGCGATCGCCTCCGCCCGCTCCCGCTCCCGCCGAGCCTGCCTACCGACTGCAAAATTCAGGTCTAAGGCTTTGGCCTATGTTTAAATAGATTAAATTGTGACTTGTCCAAGACAATCAGTTTGACAACACATTAAGAAAGAAAGCAAGAAGTGATAGATGATCGGGCTTTTCCTTAAAAGATATGTGACCATTAGATTGAGGAAAAAATCTTCAAATGCATTAGGGTACATAACCCGCTGGATAAAGTGCTCTACTGCATGGAACAAATTGTATTCAGATTTGACTGTGTCAATTGTCCCCTGTCATTTAATCTGTCTATTGAATGACAGCTCAGAGACCTGTTCCCCTGCATCAAAATTTGAGCTCTTACAATGACTTCAAAGGCTTTAATGTATTCAGCTCTAGAGGTTTCATTGACACAGTTATGCAATGAGATCTCATTATGAATGCTTGGCTGAGCTCCAAATCCTATACATGAATTTAGCCCAGTAGACACTGCCTATATAGCTGTCAAGGAGACTGAGTTTGCTTATCTTGACAGGTCCACTAATTTGGATAATGGGGTGGGATTTTACAGATTCCAGCTAATAGGTTTGCAGGTGGAGGAGGGGGGCTGCCATGAAAGTATCAATTGGCTTTTCCATCACTGCCCTGGCGGCGCCCAACCTGCCGCAACTATAAGGAGGTCTGTCACAGCCTAAGGCGGCCCACTCTACCTTGTCCCAATTGAGGCCCTTAAGTGGCCATTAATTTGTCATCTAAGGTCTGCTTCTCAACTGGCCTCAATGTTGTGACTGACAAGAGGTCATAGAAACATAGAAACTAGGAGCAGGAGTAGGCCATTTGGGCCTTCGAGTCTGCTCCACATTCATTATGATCATGGCTGATCATCTAACTCAATAGCCTGCTCCTGCTTTCTCCCAAATCCTGTGATCCCTTTCACCCCAAGAGCCATATCTAACTCCTTCTTGAAAACATACAATGTTTTGGCCTCAACTACTTTCTGTGGTAGCGAATTCCACAGGCTCACCACTCTCTGGGTGAAGAAATGTCTCCTCATCTCAGTACTAAATGGTTTACCCCGTATCCTCAGACTGTCACCCCTGGTTCCGGACTCCCCCGCCATCAGGAACATCCTTCCTGCATCTACCCTGTCTAGTCCTGTTAGAATTTTATTAGTTTCTATGAGATCCCCCCCTCATTCTTCTGAACTCCAGTGAATATAACCTAACAGACTCAATCTCTCCTCATATATCAGTTCCACCATCCCAGAAACCAGTTGGGTAAACCTTTGCTGCACTTCCTCTATAGCAAGTACATCCTTCCTCAGATAAGGGGACCAAAACTGCACACAATATTCCAGGTGTGGTCTCACCAAGGCCCTGGACAATGGTAGCAAGACATCCCTGTTCCTGTACTTGAATCCTCTGGCTATGAAGGCCAACATGCCATTTGCCTTCTTTACCGCCTGCTGCACCTGCAGGCTTACCTTCAGTGACTGGTGCACGAGGACACCCAGATCTCGTTGTACATTCCCCTCTCAATTTATTGCCATTCAGATAAAAATCTGCCTTCCTGTTTTTGTTACCAAAATGGACAACCTCACATTTTTCCACATTATATAGCATCTGACATGCATTTGCCCACTCGCTCAGCTTGTCCAAATCACAGGTCAGGGTTGGGGGAAGCCCAGCAGGTCACCTTGCTTAGACCTTGGGAAAGAAAAGAGGGGATGCCTTCCTTGCAGGACCCCTTTCCTGATTTAAGCCCCCACCCTCCACAAGGTCTGCTATCACCCCCTGCTCCACCCCTGCCCTCTTACTCAAGATGCCCACCTCTCTGCACCATCTCCCCCTCACCTTCCTCCCCCAACCCCGGAGGCAGCTGCTCTGTCCCCACCAAAACTGTTCCCAGTACTTACTATCAATCAGATTCTGGTTTTTATTCGCTGGGACTGGATTAATCCTAGCAGTGGTCACTGCTCCCAATAGCGCTGAAGGGACCACAGAAGTTCTCTGAAATGGGACTTCTTTTCAAGTGATGGGCGGAATTCTCACCTCCAGCTATTTAATGCTCCTCAGAGCATTAAATGGCTGAAGTGCAGTCAGCATCAACTGGGGTGCGTTTCACACCGCCTCTTTGGTTGGTGAGCAGGACACCCTACCACCCTTTAAATCCGGCCATTCTGTTTTTGAAGAGATTTTTGAATAAGTGTTTGTTTATCTCAGATACTGAAGCAGTCCATGTCCAAATGTAGGAAGACTTGGACAATATCCAGATTTGGGCTGACAAGTGGCAAGTAACATTTCCATCACACAAATGCCAGGCATTGACCATCTCCAACAAGAGAGAATCCAACCATCACCCCTTGATGCTCTATGGCATTACCATCACTGAATCCCCCATTATCAGCATCCTGGAGGGTTACCATTGACTGGAAACTGAACTGGACTAGCCATATAAATAGTGTGGCTACAAGACCAGGTCAGATGCTAGGAATCCTGCAGCAAGTAACTCACCTCCTGACTCCCCAAAGCTTGTCCACCATCTACAAGGCACAGTTAGGAATTTGATGGAATACTCCCCACTTACCTGGATGAGCGCAACTCCCACAACACTCAAGAAGCTGGACACCATCTAAGACAAAGCAGCCACCTTGATTGGCACCCCATCACCACCTTCAACATTCACTCCTCCTTCCGTCACCAACGCACAGTAGCAGCAGTGTGTACCATTTACAAGATGCACCATAGGAATTCTTCAAGGCTCCTTCAACAGCACCTTCCAAACCCACGACCACTACCATCTAAAAGGACAAGGGCAGCAGATAGATGGGAACACCACCACCTAGAAGTTCCCCTCCAAGTCACTCACCATCCTGACTTGGTATTTATCGCAGTTCCTTCACTGTCGCTGGGTCAAAATCCTGGAACTCCCTTCCTAACAGCATTGACAGTGTACCTACACCACATGGACTGCAGCGGTTCAAGAAGGCAGCTCACCTCTACCTTCTCAAGGGCAAACTTAGGATAGGCAATAAATGCTGGCCCAGCCAGCGAAGCCCACACCCTATGAATTAATATTTAAAAAATGGCCTGATGCATGATTCCCACGATGAAAATCCAGCAGCGTATATGTACATAAGTCCATGAAGTTGGCAGTTCATGTTGAGAAAGAAGTTAATAAAGCATATAGTATCTTAGGTTTTATTAACAGGGGCATTGAGTACAGGAGTAAGGAGGTCATGCTGAACTTGTAGAAGACACAAGTTAGTCCTCATCTGGAGTACTGTGTTCAGTTCTGGGCACCATAGTTGAGGAAGGATGTGAAGGCACTGGAGAGAGTGCAGAGGAGATTCACAAGAATGATTCCAGGGATGAAAAACTGTAGCTATGAGGGTGGATTAGAGGGGTTGGGACTGTTTTCCATGGAGAAAAGAAGCTGAGAGGAGACTTGATAGAGATATTCAAGATTCAGAGGGGTATGGACAGGGTAAATAGTGTGAAGCTGTTCCCACTCAATGGAGCATCAAGGCCAGGAGGGCACAGATTCAAAACAATTGGCAAAATGAGTAAAAGTGATGTGAGGAAAAATATTTTCACCCAGAGGGTGGTTGGAGCCTGGAATTAACTTCCTGAGAGGGTGGTGGATGTAAGTTCGATCAAGGTATTCAAAAGGGAATTAGATTGCTATCTGAAAAGAAACAATGAGCAAGGTTACGGGGATAAGATAGGGGAGTGGGATTAGGTAGAATGCTCTTTCAGAGAGCCCGCACAGGCTCAATTGGATGAATAGCCTCCTTCTGCACTGTAAAGATCCTGTGATTCTCTGATATGTTTAAGATATGACTCTAGTCCTAGACTCCCAACAAGCTAGTTAGAGAGATAGTTTCTATTTGCCTTATCAGTTCTCCTTAATATCTTGCAAACTTTGATCAAATAATCCCTTACTAATTTCCAGTGGAGTGTCAGGAAAATCAGTCATAATAGATTTGTGAGGGTTATCTACCTTGTTTTTTTTGGTGATTAATAATTACTTACATTCTGCCAGCATTCCCACTGCCTTACATTTCTTCAGTCGACATTCCTGACATTTCCTCCTCATGTACATATCCATTTCACAATTCCCACCAGTCTTACATTTATATACAGCATTCTTGGTGATACTCCGGCGGAAGAATCCTGGTTAGAAAATGAGACCATTTCATATAAATGGTTAATTACTCATTTAAGTAGACAAATCTTCCTATTTATTTTTTTAACTGATATGTGGCATTAATTGCTCATCTCTGTTTCTTCATGTTCCATACCTTGAAGAAAATCAGAGAACAGAGTTGCAAGTTTCTGTAAAGTAATTTTTAATGACAATGAAGATGTAACAATGTCCTGAAAAAAGGCACAGGGTGAAAAATTTAGCTGCAATCTGTAAATGCCAACAAATAAATGGGAACAGGAAGCATGGTTGTAATATTAAAAATAAGTGAGTAGTGTAATTTTGTTGGTTACTTTATGCTGAAAGGATGTTTTCCCTTGTGGGAGAGACTAGAACTAGGGGGCATAGTTTAAAAATAGGGGGTCACACATTTAAGATGGAGATGAGAAGAAATATTTTCTCTGAGGGATGTGATTCTGTGAAAATCTCTTCCTCAGCGACCGCTGGAAGCAGGGTCATTGAATATTTTTATGGCAGAAGTAGATAGATTCTTGACTAAGGAGGGTGTCAAAGGTTATCGGAAGTAGGCAGAATGTGGAGTTGAGGCCACAATCAGATCAGCCGTAATATCCTCGAATTGCGGAGCAGGCTCGAGGGGCCGAATGGCCTACTCCTGCTCCTAATTCATATTCATAACTCATAAGCATGCATGTAAAATTCTATCCATATATAATGGTCATCCATGGATAGTTGTTAGGAGATCAACATTATACAAAAGTTTGTTTAATGAATTTAGGAACAAGGTTCAGCAAAATTTTAAGGCTCAATGGCCATAACACTGGCAATATCTAAACTGCACTTCTTCAAAATGCCATGTGGAACCGTCTATGTCCACCTGAGAGGGCAGTCACGGTTTAACATCTCATCTGAAAGGCGCTTCTCTCTCAGTATTACACTGAAGTATCAGCTTTGATTTTTGTGCTTAAGTTCTGGCGCTGGACTTGAACCCACAACCTTCCGGCTCAGGTGAGAGTGCAACCCACTGAGCCACAGAGACACCAAAGTGCAGCGGTAGATCAATTCACATCTGGAAACTGTTGCCAACAATAGCTGGTGACTATAAGGTTAAAAAAAAAAGCAGAACAATTGTCACAAAGGGGAATCTATGTAGCAGCCAAAGAAATAACAGACAATCAAAGAAAAATGGTGCATAACCATTTATCCCTCAACCAACATTACAGAAACAGATGATCAGATTACTGTTCATGGGATCTTGCTGTCCACAAATTGGCTGCTGGGTTTCCTATATCACAACACTTTAAAAGTACTTCATGGAAAGTGCTTTGGGACATCGTGCGGTTGTGAAAGGAGCAATATAAATACAAGCCTTTCTTCTTTCTTATGAAGATAAATGAAGAAGACCAATGGAAGGTTGACAGGCAGGTCAGGCTATGTCAGTGTTCTATATCCGCCCATGATAATCTTACCCACACCCAGATCAGAGGCACACATCCTCACCGTATCAGCGCAATGGCACTTATGGAGGCTCCAATTCCCCTGGGAACCTATGATGCATGTAGTCAATGAACAAAGCAGGTAGCACTAGCTGCATGAAGCAATCATGTAAAACAACAAGCAGCGCAAATATAATGTACTGCCTGAAGTACGATGAATGGGCGAACCATGATCTCTAGGTCCATTTTATAAGGTTATCAAATTTAACTGTGTTTTGGGGCTGTTTCCTTTAATAGTTATTACAGTTATAAAGCATTAATAAGTATTTGATACAGTGTAAATAAATTTTAAAATATAATTTTTATTATGTATGATTTTGTATATTTTTATATCTGAAGATCTTCAAATTGTATTGCTTTTAGACTTTTCTGTCTAATTTTTATGCACAATTAGACACACTCACTGTGATAAATATAAACATGTACCTCATTAATGATGAGTGAAAAATTATGAAAATAAAGCATTGTGATATAAAAAATGCATTCCTACCTTTGCATCCTTCACAGGTTAGTGCATTATAGTGATACCCTGAGGCTTTGTCGCCACACACCACACACAGCTCCTCCTCACCCTTTATTCGCAAAGATGAATGGTTGAGTCTAGGTCTTTTCATCACAGGCATTCCTGCATCAGCATCACTGGGGCCCAGGTATTGTGGTTTGGTTAGCTCATATGAGTTAGGTGAATAATGTCCTTCTGGTGAATACTGTGGATAATAATTGTGGCTAGAATAGTGTGTTTGTGGCTGGGGTGTCGCCATTGTGGAGAATTGCATGCTGGGATACTGGTTGTATGGAGTCATCGGCAGATCTGGATCTTGAAGTGGGTAGCTGATCTGATCTGTCAGAACCTCTGGATTTAAAGCAAAGTAGAAATTATTGTTTAGTAATAAATCTTAACATAAATCTTTCAACGTTCTCAATAAAATTATTCAAATATTCTTAATTTAATGAAATTAAGCTTTAATTCACTTGAAATGTTGCAGTAACGTAAAGTTTTGCTATTGTTTACCTTTAGAGACAACAGGTGACTTAGTAAATATTAAAATCAGCAGGCTGCCATTATAATGAAGCATGTTTAGTGTTATTTCTGCAAAATAATGTTTTGCTATAGAAGGAGTATCCTCTACAATACAATATGGCATTTCTATCCCCCATAGAAGTATGGCGGCAGTGTTACTGGACTAGTAATCCAGAGGCCTGAACCTGTGCTTTGGAAGCATGAATTCAAACCCCACCAAGGCAGCTAGGGGAATTTAAATTTAATTAATAAATAACTTGAGTATTGCTGAAAAAAGAGACACGCTGTTGAAGCTTTTTGTCTTGCACTCATCAAGATAGATATGCAAGAATACCAACAGTAAAAGGAGTAAAAAAATTATACTGCAAGAGAAGAGGGTGCTGATTGTTTGGCAAGTGGACTCTGAATGGTAGAGGTGCTGCCATAGAGAATGCACCAGGGAACAGTTAACTGCTGAGCTTTGTTTAAATTTAAACCAGGCTGGTCAATTCTGATTGGTCAAGGCATTGCCACGGGGAATGAACCTGGGAATGGCTGTTCCCCAAGCTTTTGTTTAGTTGAGAAATATGCAATCAAGGACATGTTCCTTCTGTCGATGAAGGACAGGGGCCTGTATATGAATATATGTAACTTCAAGCATGTGAGTTAACCACACTGCAAGCCTGACTAATAATTTTAAATTCAGTATTGCCAAAAAAAAAGCTTTCTGCCCTGCGCTCGTCAGGACAATTTGCAAGAAAATACTAATGTCAGGGGAAGCGACAAATTTGTACTGTATGACGGGAGTGGAGAACACATCTTATCGTGGGCCATTCACACAGAGACAAAATCAGTCCCGGGCCATACACACATAGGCCAGGATTTTCCCATTGGTGAGCAGGGGGTGTGGCCTGCTTGCTGATGAATAAAATGACATGCAGTGATGTCGGGCAAAACTCCTGATGTCACCACCCCCCATTTAAATTTTCAAGTAAGCAGGGGCTCAGCAAATTCAGCTGTGCGCCCGCTGACGTCAATAGCCAATTGAGGTCATTGACAGCATCATTTAAGTAATTAATGGGCTTGCCTGTCCAACCTGGCGGGTATTAGAAAAAGCATGAAACCTCATCCTTAGGCGAGATGAGGTTTCATGTAGGTTTTAAAAAATTTACTTAAAGTGTTTTTAGAAGTTATGGATGTGTCACATGAGGAGACATGTCAGGGAATTTATTTTTCTATTTTTAGTATTTTTTACGGTACAGCCGATCTTCCTGAGGCAGCATTTTGCGTCAGGGAGATGAGTGCGCTCCTTCATGTGCACGTGTAGTTAACTGCCAAGCATTGTTTGAAATTTAAACAAGGAAGCTTGACTCTGATTGGTCATTACATTGCTCAGGGAATGAACAAGCAAATGGCTGTCACTTCCTTTGTTTAGCTGAAACAGGCGCATTGTGTGTACATGTTCTTTCTGTCTGCAATGAATAGGGCTCTGTGTATTAATATATTTAGCCTCCAGTACATGTAAATACACCACACTGCAAGCTAAACTGACAATCTTATTCCCCAGGGCAATGGCTTGACCAATCAGATTCAAGCTGCTTGGATTAAATCTCAAACAATGCTTGGCAGTTAACTGTCAGTCACAATCAACAGGTGCATTCTCCATGGCAACACCTTTACCAATCAGAGTCCACTTGCCAACCAATCAGCACTCTCTTCTCATACAGTATAAATTTGTTGTTTCCCCTGACATTGGTATTTTCTTGCGAATTTCCTGGTAAGTGCAAGACAAAAAGCTTTGACAAAAAAAGTCTCTTTTTTTCAGCAATACTCAAGTTCTATACTACCAAATGACTACAATCTTAAATTGGTTATCAGTGTAATTCTTAGCACAATCAGGAATGTTAAGCAAGTGCTGTCAAAATGCAGAATCACATTTAATGTTGGACACTATGAGCTGAATTTTGCCATGGCGAGCAGGGGGCAGGGCCCCCTCGCTGGCATGTGAAATGACCAATTGGGGCCATTGACAGGATCATTGAAACAATTAAAGGACCTGCCCATCCAACCTTAATATTGGCAGGCAGGCCAGGAGCCCCAGCGGCCTTCTGAAAAAACATGAAACCTCATCCACCGGGATGAGGTTTCATGTAGGGATTTTAAAAGTTTTAATGTAATTTATGACCATGTCCCATCTCATGTGACATTGTCACATGAGGGGGACATGTTAAGGATTTTTTTTCTATTTTTTAAAGTTTTTAAAACTGTCAGCTATCTCCCTGAGGCAGCACTTAGCCTTGGGGAGATATGCACTCTTTCGTGCGCATGCGCAAAAGAGCGCACTCTCGCTTTTGGGGAACCCCCCGTTCCCCGCCCGCACAGGAAGCGTATAGCACTTCCTGGCGGACGTCACACTGGGAGGCCTGCCCATGTAAAATGGCGGCGAGGCCCGCTTCTCCGGCAGGGATCGGCTCCCCACCCGCCGGAGATTGGGTTGGGCCCGCCTGCCTGGTAGGCAGAAAGTTCTGCCCTATGTTTTGAGTTTTGCAAGCACCGGCTGGTTGAAGAATGCACCTGTTGATGTTAAAAAGGCAGAATTAAAGGCACTCTATCTGAATGCACACAGCATTCACAACAAGGATGATGTTTTGAAGACACAAATTGAGATAAATGATATGACTTTAATCGCCAATACAGAGATATGGCAACAGGGTGACCAAGATTGGGAACTAATTATCCAAGGATATTCATCATTTAGGAAGGATAAGCAAAAAAAAAAATGAGATGGGGTAGTGCCCTTAAGAAGGGATGAGATCAGTGCAGTGCAGTAAGAGAGGGTCTTAGATTGAAGGATTAAGAGGTAGAATCAGTTTAGGTAGAAACAGGAAGGGATAGCAAACATTGGTGAGAGTTGTTTATAGGCTACCAAACTGTAGTGTTGGGTACGATATAAATCAAGAATTTTGAGATGCATGTAACATGGGTAATACTGTAATAATGGGCGACTTCAAGTTACACATAGACAGGGTTAACCAAATCAGCACAATGCTCTGGAGGAGGAATTCCTGGAGTGTGTATGAGATGGGTTTCTGGAGCAGTACATTGAAGAACAAACTACCAATCGGGTTATTTTAGATTTAGTATTACAGAATGGAAAAGGGCCAATTAATCAACTTGCTGTAAATGAGCCTTTAGGTAATTATGACCATAATATGATAGAATTTCACCTTAAGTTTGAATGTGACAAAGTTCATCCTGAAACTGGAGTCTTAAATCTGAACAAGGAAAACTGTGAAGATATGAGGAGTAAGTTGGCTATGGTGGTTTGGGAAAATACACTAAAAGATTTGACAGTAGACAGGCAATGGCTAGTATTTAAAGAGGTCCTACATGGTCTACAAAAGATATATTTTCCTCTAAGGCACAAATATCCAACGGAAAAGGTGAATCAACTGTGGCTAACAAAATAAGTTAAAGATTGCATTAGATCAAAGGAAGTGGCTAATAAGTATGCCAGAAAAAGTTATAAGGCTGAGGATTGAGAGCAATTTAGAACCCAGCAAAGGAGGACCAAGAAACTGATAAAGAAAGGGAAATGGAAAAGTGAATGCAAGATAGCGAGAAACATAAGGGTGGACTGTAAAAGCTTCTTTAGGTATGTGAAAAGGAAAGGATTAGGTAGGACAAATGTGGGCCCATTACAGGTGGAAACAGGAGAAGTTATAGTGAAGGAAATAGCAGAGGAATTCAACAATTACTTCGGGCAGAGTTTTTCGCTCGGCGGGTAGGCGCACGCCCGACCTGCTCAACGTGAAATGACGCGCGTTGAAGTCGGCCAAGCGTGCTGTCAATGCACAGTTGCGTGATAGTTCATTCGGCGGGTGTGCACCGGAGTCAGCAGCGCGCCCACAGACAATTAAAAGGTCTGTTAAGGCCATTAAATAATCAATTAACTTAAATTTTTTGCTGCTTATCCAACCTTACGGTTGGCAGGCAGGTGAAAAGGCCAAGTGTGTGGGATGCGGTTTCCAAAAGCAAATAAAAATAAAAGTTTTGAAATGTAATTAATGACATGTCCCTTCTCGTGTGACAAAGTCACATGAGGGAACATGTTTTGTAACGTTTTTATTTTCTTTATTTTCTTCCTTAAAATGCTTCATCTTCCAAAGGTAGCTCTGTGCCTCAGGGAGATTTTCAAGTGCTCACTTATGCACATGTGCGAAGTTTGTGCTTGGCCTGCTCGCCCTCCTCCACCCTCCGCACAGACAGCGCTGAGCACTGCCACTTGCGTTTCACACTGGGCGGGCCTTAATTGGCCCACCAGCGTGATATCGCAGTCTGGCCCTGATTGCAGGCAGCAGGCAGTTTCCTGACTGTCCCTGCTCGTCCCCAGCTGAGCTCGCCCGCCAAGGGCAAAATTCTGCCTTTTGTGTCTGTCTTCACGAATGAAGATACAGAAGGTCTCCCAGAAATATGAGGCAACCAAGAGACTTGTGAAACTGAGTCACTGAAAGAAATTAATATTCGTAAAGAGATAGTACTTGAAAAGTTAACTGTATTGAAGGTTAATAAATTCCCTGAACCAGATGAGCTACATGTCAGAGTGCTGAAGGAGGTGGCTATAAATATAGTGGATGCATTGGTGGTTATCTTTCAAATTTCTATAGATTCTGGAAAGATTCCTGTGGACTGGAAAGTAGCAAACGTAACCCCACTATTTAAGAAAGGTCGGCTGGTGCGCAGCTGATTTTGCTGCACCCCCGCCTTCCTGAAAATTTAAATGGGGCGTGGTGACATCAGGAGTTCTGCCCAACATCATCCCGCATCATTTTACGTGTCGGTGAGTGGGCCCCAAGTGAATGGACAAGTACATGGCAGATGGAATATAAATGTGAAGTTAACCACTTTGGTAGAAAAAAAAGAAAGACAGAATATTTCTTAAGTGATGAGAGGTTGGGAAGTGTTGGGGCAGGATTTTTCAGTCGGTGTGTGGGGATGGGCCCGACACATTGACATGTAAAATGATGCGTGATGACATCAGGCGTGCATCTCAACATCATCAAGCAGTCCCGCGATATTCCATTTGGCGGGCGCGCGCCAGGATGAGGTTTCCTAAAGCTTTTATTAAATAAATTTTTTAAATTTCCTACATATAAAAACATGTCCCATCTTGTGTGATACAGTCACATGAGCGGACATGTTTAATTAAATTTTTGAACCATTTATTTAATAATCTAAGAGGTGATTCAATCTCCCTGAGGCAGCTCTGTGCTTCAGGGAGATTGAAGCGCTCTTTCGTGCTCATGTGTGAAAGAGCGCTGGCCCTGACTCTACCTCCTCCCCCTGCCTGCACAGGTAGCGCTGAACACTACAGCTCATGTCTTATGCTGGGTGGGTCTTAATTGGCTTGCCTGCGTAAAATGGTGGCAATCGGCTCCGTGCCTGCCCCTGCCCTCTCCCGCCGAGCCTGCCCGCCACCTGAAAAATTCAGGCCTTGGTGTCCAAAGGGGCCTGGTGTCCTTGTTCATGAGTCATTAAAAGCAAGCAACAATCAATAAGGAAAGCAAGTATGTTGGCCTTCATCGCAAGGGGATTTGAGTACAGAAGTAAAGATATCTTGCTGCAATTGTATAGATCCTTGGTGAGACTGTGTTTGGAGTATTGTGTACAGGTTTGGCCTCCTTATCTGAGGAAAGATATACTTTCCCTAGAGGGTGTGCAACGGAGGTTCATCAGACTAATCCCTGGGATGGCAGGATTGTCTTATGAGGAAAGTTTGGGGGAACTGGGCCTGTATTTTCTAGAGTTTTGAAGAATGAGAGGTGATCTCACTGAAATTTACAAAATTCTTACAGGGCGTGGATATAGAAAGAATGATTCCCTTGGCTGGTGAGTTTAAAACCAAGGGACACAGTTTCAGAATAAGGGGTAGGCCATTTAAGACTGAGATGAGAAGGAATTTCCTCATTCAGAGGGTGGTGAATCTTTGGAATTCTCTACCCCAGAGGACTGTGGAAGCTCAAACATTGAGCATGTTCAGGACATAAATTGATAAATTTCTGGAGAATAAGGACGTCAAGGAATACGGAGATAATGCAGGAAAGTGGTATCAAGGTAGGTGATTTGCCATGGTCTAATTGAATTGTGGAGCAGGCTCGATGGGCTGAATGGCCCACTCCTTCTCCTATGTTCCTAGCAATAGTGGAGTCAATAGAAATCAGGGGAAAAACTATCTTCTGGCTGGAATCATGCCTAGCACAAGGAAGATGGTTGTAATTGTTGGAGGCCAATCATCTCAGCCCCAGGATATTGCCACAGGTGTTCCTCATGGGAGTGTCCTAGGCCCAACTATCTTCAACTACTTCATCAATGACCTTCCCTCCAGCATAAGATCAGAAGTGGGGATGTTTACTCATGATTGTACAGCATTCAGTACCATTTGTAACTCATCAGATACTGAAGTAGCCCATATCCACATGCACCAAGACCTGGACAATATTCAGGCTTGGACTGATAATTGGCAAGCAACATTCCCGTTACCCAAGTGCCAGGCAGTGGCCATCTCTAACAAGAGAGAATCTAACCATGTTCCTTTAACATTGAGCAGCATTACCACACCTGAATCTCCATCATCAACACTCTGAAGGTTACCACTGACCAGAAACTTAACTGGACCAACCACATAAATACTGCGGCTACAAGAGCAAGTCAGAAGCCTGGAATTCTGTGGCGAAAAACACAACTCTTGGCTCCTTACAGGTTTTCCACTATCTACAAGGAACAAATTGGAAGTGTGACAGAATACTCTCCACTTGTCTGGATGAATGCAACTCCAACAACACCCAAGAAGCTTGACACAATCCAGGATAAATCAGCTTGGTTAATCAGCACTCCGTCCATCACCTTAAACATTCATTAACTCCCACCAGCACCTGGTGGCAACACTGTGTACCATCTGCAAGGTGCACTGTAGCAACTCACCTAGTTTCCTTCGACATCACATTCCAAACCATGACCTCTGTCACCTAGCAGGACAAGGGCAACAGGTACATAGAAGTACATAGGAAAACCTCCACCTGGAAATTCTCCTCCAAGCCACACACCATCCTGACTTGGGATTATATTGCCATTCCTTCATCGTTGGTCAAAATCCTGGAACTCCCTCCCTACCAGCACCGTTGATGTACCTAAACCACATGGATCACAGCAGTTCAAGGAAATTGTTCACTACCATCTTCTCAACAATAATTATTAATAATAAATGCTGGCCTTAGCAGCACACTCATATACCATGAAGAGATAAAAAATTATCACATGATATGTGAGTGAAATTTCCCAGTTGTTGCTAATTATTCATGAAAATTATGAAAGGTCTGCTTTTTTGCAAGTAAAAATGCACAGAATTGAAATATGTAATTCCTACAAGAAAAATCAACTATTAGAATAAATATCAGCCAATTGGTGACACACCTGCAGTTATGAACAAATTCTTGTCAAGCAGCTAACTGATATAATTGATGAAATGTTTGCTGATCCAGCTGTGGAGTGTACAGTTATGTTAGACAACAGTTTAAAAACAAATAAGGTCACCAGGCTAATTTTTCTTGATCTTATACTCCAGAAAGTCCATTTACAGGAATGCAACACCCCTTTTGTCAGATCACTGCTTCAATTGCATTGCCTTGGGTTTTTTTATCAAATTTAATACCGATACAAAACAAAACATCATCATTCACCCCTATTTCCTGCTTTCCTACTGATCACAGGTCAGATGCTACTTGCCACCAATTAAACTTGCTTATATTCATTCAGAGTTTTGATGTTGGAAGCATTTTTTGCATTTTCTGACCATTGTTCAGAGTTTTTGAAAGTCTGCATCTCGAACAGCATCATGGGAATTTGCTTTGTAATTTCCTTGGCGGAAGAGGAGGAGGGCAGCAGGGCCCCATTTTGGATGCCAGAGCAGCCAGGCATCATCAAGGGTAGAGGACACATGGGAAGAATATATTCAATTCCAGAGGGTCTTCTTAGATCTATTGACTCCATTTGAAGGAGCAGTTCCTTCGCTGCTTCAAGTTCAGCAGAAAGGTTACATGAGAGATTGAGGACAATCTCTTGCCACATTGTTGGGCTGTCATAGTTCTGCCCATCGTTATCAAGGTTACCATGACCTTGAGCTTCTATATCTCATCAGGTATCAGAGGCCTTTGACAAAAATGCCAGCATCTGTAAATTTGCCAGGATCGATACATCAAGAAAATGATTGCTGCTCTGTTCTCCAAGGTTATTAAGTATAATAACTTCTGTAGGGAGGCACAGGAGCAACAGGTAAAAGCAGTCAGTTTTCCAGATGAAAGGGCTTTCCACAATACAGGGCCGATTGATGGAACTCATGGTCCCCTATGTGCATCATCTGACATGTGTGCCCCTTATAAGAACAGAAAAAGATTTATAATCTATTACTGCTCAATTCAAGTATAACCATCAATACAAGATGATAGTATAGTGGACCACCTCAAAATAAAGATGTTGTGTGAGACTACCCTGTTTAAAATAAATGAAGCAATGTCCACTATTATAACAATAGAGGAAAGTTATTTGAAAGTGTTAAGTATTCATCTGCAATTATCAATAATTCCTCATCTTTATTCATTTTTGATTGTTAAAATGGCTCAATTTCTTGCATGAGAAATAAAATTTATTGCACCCTCATTAAAAATGATTTGCAGAAATGGGGGTTGAATTATGGAAGAAAACCTGCTGTCTACCCAGTCTGGCCTATCTGTCACTCCAGTCACACAATAATGTCAGCTTGTGAGAAATGGATGTTTAAAATGTCTTGGAGGAATATTGCGTTATTCAGTGGAAAAGGTTGTGTGTGTCTGTGTATGTGTATCATTTAATTAAGCTGGGCAGAGATTAATAGGAAACAGATTGTCTGGGGGTTTAAAACATGAAAAGGATAGAGGAGTTAGGTTGGGGTACAAGGAAATAGGTTAGATCTAACATTTGCATCTTTAGATGAGTTGAGAGTTTGACTATCAAAGGGGAGTTAGAGGGAGGAAGAAACATGTTTGCATCAGGCAGGAGTTCCTGAGGTAAATAGAAGGGGGCTATTACATTTTATTGGCCCAAAAGCAAAGAAAAGACAAAGTCACAAAAGATTTTAATTTTGGAAGGATTTGAGTTTCAAAGAGGTGTGAGAACAATGGAACCTTAGGTGAAAGGGGAATAAAGGTATTTCAGAGTTACTGTGAGGAACTTAGAGTGGCTATAGCTGGAGATGAGCAGCTGGAGCTGTTTGAGCTGTTGATTTGGGAGCTGTTAGCTCTGGGCTGGGAGGAGATGCTGTTTGAACGAGCCATCAAGCCAGAAAAGTGTCTACAAAAGGCAGTTTTATTCTGAAGGTTGGCTTTCCACAGCAGAGTGGAAGCGAGTTACATGTCATGTGGTATGCCTTTATTGAAGCTACAACAGTTTACCTTGGGTAATAACACTGAATTTCTTATGGTTGAATATCTATAAAGGAGTGTTGCCTGGAAGGTGTTTACTTGTCGGTCTGACCCAGTGGAGAGTATTTTTGGGAGAAATGTTTGTAAGACTAACCTTAATTGTGCTTCTGTGCACTTAAGTTTTCTTTTATTCTTATTAATATAACTTTTACTCTTATTTTTTAAAATCCCAAAACTGTTACTGGATCTCTTACTGTTGAGATTGGTACATCTTCTCACTTTCAGAATACAAAAGCAAAGGGTATGGCCTGTAAGCCAAGTTTCCCTCTGGGATTTGATTTGGGCAGCAATTAACACCAGCTGTCATCATAACAAGCTCACAAATAACTTTTATTTTGAGGTAATCCAATGTGTTATCATTATTCAAGACAACATTGAAGGAATGCCTGTTGAGAGACAGGACAACATTCTGGTTTGGGCAGATAAAGTGGCAAGTAACATTTACGTCAAACAAGTGCCAGGCAATGACCATCTCCAACAAGAATGAATCTAACCATTTCCCCTCGAATATTCAATGGCATTACCATCGCTAAATCCCCCACTATCAACATCCTCGCGGTTACCATTGATCAGAAACTTAACTGGATCAGAAACGTGACTAGATATAAATACTTTGCCTACAAGAGCAGGTTGGAGGCTGAGATTCTTCGGTGAGTAACTCATCTACTGACTCCCAAATGTCTGTCCACCATCCATAAGACACAAATCATGGTGCGATAGAATACTCTGCACTTGCTTGGATGAGTGCATCTCCAACAATATATCCACATCCTGTATCAATTGGAGTTTAGAAGAATGAGAGATGATCTTATTGAAACATATAAGTTCCTGAGGTGACTTGATATGGTGGATGCTAAAATGATGTTTCCCCTTGTGGGAGTGACTAGAACTAGGGACACAATTTAAAAATAAGGTATTTCCCATTTAAGACAGAGATGAGGAGAATTTTTTTCTCTCAGTGGGTTGTGAATCTTTGGGGTTCTCTTCCCCAGAGAGCAGTGGAGGCAGGGTCATTGAATATTTTTAAGGCAAAGGTAGCAAGATTCTTGACTAACTAGGGAGTCAAAGGGGGTTGGTGGTAGGCGGGAATGTGGAGTTGAAGCTACAAACAGATCAGCCATGATCTTATTGAATGGCAGAGCAGGCTTGAGGGGCTGTATGGCTTATTCTTGCTCATAATTCGTATGTTCATGTAACAACACTCAGGAAGCTTAACACCATTCAAGACAAAGTAGCTTGGTTGATTGGCACTCCATCCAAAACTTTAAACATTTATTCCCTCCACCACTGGTGCACACTGTGTATCATTTACAATGAAATCTGCACAATTACCTCCAGTCTGTGACAGGGATCTGCCTCTTATTTCTCATCTACGTGTTGCCTTCGTCAAATTAATCCAAAGGCACAATGTTAGTTTTCACATGTATGCTGATGACACCCAGCTCTACCTCACCACCAGCCCTCTCTTGATTCCTCCACTGTCTCTAAGTCGTCAGATTGATTGTCCACCATTCAGTGCTAGATGATCAGAAATTTCCTCCAATTAAACATTGGGAAGACTGAGGCTATTGTTTCTGGTCCCATTCAAATTCCACACCCGAACCACTGACTCCGTCCCTCTCCCTGCCAACTGTTTCAGGCTGAAGCGGACTATTTGAATCCTTGGTGTCATATTTGATCCCGAGGTGAGCTTCCAACCACATATCTGCATCATCAGTAAGACCAGGGGCTGAATTTTGCTGTCGGTGAGTGGAGGGTGGGGTCCACTTGCTGACGTGCAAAATGACACGGGATGACATTGGGGGGAGTCCAAGGTTGGCGGGGAGGCCAGGAGCTCCAGCAGGCTTTTGAAAAAACATGAAACCTCATCCACTGGCGGGATAAGGTTTCATGTAGGGTTTAAAGAATTTAGTAAAGTTTTAGTGAAATTTATTAACATGTCCCATCTCGTGTGGCATTGTCACATGAGGGGGACATGTTAAGGATTTTTAAATTTTTTTATTCTTAATCTTTGTATAACTTTCAGCGATCTCCCTGAGGCAGCACTTAGCCTCAGGGAGATGTGCACTTCTTCGTGTCTATGCGCAAAATAGCTCACTCTCGCATTTGGGGAATGCCCCCCCCCCCCGCCCCCCGCCCACACAGGAAGCGCATAGCGCTTCCCGGCGTGGGCGGGCCTTAATTGGCCCACCCACTTAAAATGGCAGCAGAGCCCGCTTCTCCGGCCAGGGATTAGCTCCCTGCCTGCTGAAGATTGGGCCGGGCCCACCCGTCTGACAAACACAAAATTCAGCACCAGGTATTTTCATATCTTTAACATTGCTGACTCGGCACCTGCTTTAGCTCCTTTTCTGCTGAAAACCTCATCCATGAATTTTTTTCCTTCAGGCTTGGCTATTCTAACACACTCCTGGTTCGCCTTCCACGTTCAATTCTTTGTAAACTTGAGGTCATTCAAAACTGCTACTCATGCCCTAAATCACACCAAATCCTGTTCACCCACATCTCCTATGCTCATTGAGGTACACTGGTTCCCACTTAAGCAGTGTCTCGATTTTAAAATTTTTATTCTTGTTTTCTTTTCCCTCCAAGGCCTCACCCTCTCTATCCCTGATTTAATTCACTTTACAATGATAAAAACAAAAAACTGCGGATGCTGGAAATCCAAAGCAAAAACAGAAACAGAAATACCTGGAAAAACTCAGCAGGTCTGGCAGCATCGGCGGAGAAGAGTTCAGTCGAGTCCTCATGTCCTTTCAACAGAACCGATGCTGCCAGACCTGCTGAGTTTTTCCAGGTATTTCTGTTTCTGTTTTTGTTTTTAATTCACTCTACCATTGGCAGCTGTGCCTTCAGCTGCAAAGGCCCAAGGCTCTGGAATTTCTTTCCTAAACCTCTCTGCCTCTCTACCCTGCTTTTGTCCTTTAAGATGCTCCTTAAAACCTACCTCTTTGACTAAGCTTTTAGTCATCTGCCCTCAATCCTCAAGCCCAGCCCACAATACCCAAACCACACCCAGAATGCCCAAGCTTCACCAAAAATCCTTTTGTGACTTGATGTCTTATTTTGTTTCCATACCTTATGTACATGCACAGAAAGTATTAGCCAGAAAAATGACAGTAAAACTAAAAATTTATAAAAATAGCTATAAGGAATGTTTTTCCTGTAATGCCACAGTGCTTGGATGCACCATTGCAGTGTTATGTTGCATGGTGCTTGGCAGTTTCAGGCCCACAATTCCTCATTTGCAGAGTTTTCATTCATGTCTGGTCTGCTGAGGGAAATACAATGCAAAGAGACTTCCGCATTTAGAGGAAAGAAAGGTTGGAAAGTGCATCATGTTGGCTGCCACTGGACTTCCTGGTTCACTGGATCATGGAATCATACAGTGCAGAAAGAGACCATTCACCATCAAGTCTGGGCTCGGCCTCCCTTATTCTCCACACATCCATGATGCAACATTTTATTCGCTATTGTTTACATGCCAGCCATCAACATTTTGCCAGAAAATTCAGCTATTTTCGCTGGAGGTTTAGATTGCCAGTACCAGTTAATCAGGTTTTTTGGACGGTGGGATTGAAATCTGTTAGAAGCAATCAATCAAATATTACTTTCTTTTACCATTAGTTAAACATAAATTTGAGTCAGAAATGTTTTTAGATGAACTGATGGTACCTGAAAATTATAATTACAAGTTTGTTTATTTATAGTTTTCCACCTGCTCTGGAGAAGTTATATATAACTAGTAAGCTGCCAAAATGCAGCCGTTAAAACATTTTTAATTTTCCTGAAAGAAACTTTCTGGAGCATGTTCAAGTTTCTTATGCAAAGGCTTAAATACCTCAAGGCTAGTTGCTGCCTTTTTTTTGGATAAGAGGGATGTTCTTTGGTGTGAATGCATTAACTAATTTTATTCTGGTAGTTTTGTGACTGAACTGGTTTCTTAGGGTTTGGAAATAAAACAAGAGTGGGGATGAATTTTAATTAATTAAAAAAAGAACTGTGATTCCCATGTTTAGGATTTTACTACATGTACTATTTGGTATAACTTATTCTCAGAATGTGGGTGTCTGTGGCAAAGCCTGGATTTATTGCCCATCCTGAGTTACCCTGAGAAGGTGGTGATTCAACTGAAAGGCTTGCTAGGCCATTTCAGAGGGCAGTTAAGAGTTAACTGCATTGGTTTGGGACTGGAATCATGAAAAGGCCAGACTATGTAAAGATGGCAGATTTCCTCCTATATTTCAGACTTTCATTCCTGCAAACTGCTTTTTTAAAGATTGTAGTGTACAAAAGATTTTATTTCTCATGTAAGAAAATAAACTATTTTAACTCGATCAAAAAACAATAAGGCTGAAAAATTACTGATAATTACAGATGAATACTCATCAATTTTGGATGACTTTCCTTTTCCTGCTTTAATGGAGGGCCTTGCCCCATTTATCTTAAATGTCATAATCCCTTCATAATAACAGCTGTTCGGTTATGATCTGAAGAACCCACTCAGCTGATTGTCTTTAAAGCCAATAATTGTATATTAGTCTTCGGGATTGGTATTGTTACCATATGAACACAATCGGGGGAGGTGGTGGCATAGTGGTGTTGTCACTGGACTGGTATTCCAGAGACCCAGGGTCTCACCATAGCAGATGGTGAAATTTGGATTCAATACAAATCTGGAATTAAAAGTCTGCTGATGACCATGAAACCATTGTTGTAAAAACCCACCTGGTTCACCAATGCCCTTAAGGGATAGAAGTGTGGCCTACATGTTGACTCTTAAAATGCCCTCAGTTAGGGATGGACAATAAATGCTGGCCTAGCCAGCAATGCCCACATCCCATGAAGAAATACATTTTTAAAAAGCCTAAGTTAGTCAGTGGTTATGATTATGATTCAGAGTTTAAAGTTGTTTATTAACACAATCAGCATCTTGCCCTGCTCTTAAAAGCAAATTTAATCATTGTTCAGCCTGCCAAAATACCAGTAATATACCAACAGTACTTGGACACACTGAAATAATTTCAAGGAATTGAAACATGATTAAACACTTCAAATTAAATCAGAATAAAGGGAGTTCACAAATCACAGAATTGCAGAGGGAGGCCATTCGGCCATCATGTCTGCGCCTGCTCTCCGAATTAGCAATTCACTTAGTGTCATTCTCCTTGCCTTCTCCCTGTAACAATTTTTCTTTTTAAATAATCATTTAATTCCCTTTTGAATTTCTCGATTGAACCTCCCTCCACCACACTCTCAGGGAATGCATTCCACAACCTAACCACTCGCTGTGTGAAAAAGTTTTTTCTCATATCACTTTTGCTTCTTTTGTCAATTATTTTAAATCTGCCTTCTCCATTCTCAATGCTTTCATGAGAGGGAACAATTTCTTCCTATCTACTCTGTCCAAGACCATCATGATTTTGAATATTTCTATGGAATTTCCTCTCAGCTTTCTTTTCTCCAAGGAAAAGAGTCCCAATTCCCCAATCTATCTTCATAGCTGAAATTTCTCATCCCTGGAATTGTTCCTGTTAACCTCTTCCGCGCTCTCTCCAATGCCTTCACGTCCTTCCTAAATTATGGCACGCAATACTCTACCTGGTGTCGATCTAATGTCGTATATAAGTTCAACAAACCTCCTTGCTCTTGAACTCTACGGCCAGAATTTTGTATTTCCATTGGCGATGGGCGTCATGGCGGGCATGAGCAGACAATCGGGCGGGAAGGCCAAAAACCAGTTTCGTGCCATTGCGAAATCTTTCTTTGATCGTCCACTCCACCTGTCAGTGGCAGGCTGCATTTCCCGCCGCCACATGTCAGGAAAATCATTTTAATACATCTGCATCTAAATATCAGCCCTGCTCTCCAGAATCATCCTCCCATTTATCACCCACGTCGATGGGAAAACACGTCGGCTCAGAACACTACTTGACAAGTGTGACATACAGAAGTCAACACTTATCATGAGGACATTACTCAGACTGTGGACAGCCGAGGAGCAGAAGATGCTGGAGCCCAACAGTAACGAGACTCTGGAGGAACACATGCATCACACATCGGGTGGATTCTCATGGATATGGCTCTGCCGCAAAGCAGCCCACAGAGTATGGGAAGTCACCGTTGAGGGTCTGTGTAGGGACATCAGTGTCTTGGCCATGTTCAACAATGGATAATCATCGAGGGGGTGGAGGGGAAGGTCTAGGTTTGACTGGGAGAGAAAGGTATAGTGGAGGGTGGGGGATTGAGTTTGGGAGAGGGGGGAAACAATGGTGTTAGGGAGGGTGAGGTTAGGAAGGGGGAGGGAGAATGGGGCAGAAGGCTGTAACAGTAGAGAATGCAGCAACTGAGGAGATAGGTGCAAGGGAGTAGGAATGTATAAGTGAAGGAGCTTGGAGGGGGGAAGGAGTTCAGAGGTGAGCAAAACTTAGAGGGGAGGAAGTATTTCGGAGGGGGGAAGGAGTCCAGGGGGAAGAAGGAGTTCAGGGGGGAAAAGAATCCAGACGGAGGAGCGAGTTGCGGGGAGGAAGGACTAAGGGTGGATGAAGGAGTAAAGGGGGATTTCCAGGTGGACGATCAAGGTAGGGGTCTGTGGATTGAAATAAGGGTGGGCGTGATAGGAGGGAATGGTGAGTATGAGAGAGGGCAGAGTGAGCCAGTAAGGTGGGAGGGTGAGGGTGCGATGGTAGCAATAGAAGGGACAGTGAGGGTGGTTGGTGGGGACTCGGAGGCAGACATGGACCCCGGGGGGTGGTAAGGAGGAGGTCAGAGAGGTCATTGTGGATGGGGGTGGGATACTCTGGAAGATAGGGAACATACACGTTCACCTGAACATCCCAGGAAGAAAAGGGTTCTGGTTGGTAGGTGATGATGGGGAGGTGGAAGGTGATATGGGGGGGGGGTCAATTGTGATGGGGGAATGATGACTGGGAGAGGGGAAAGAATAGGGACGCTGAACACATACTTAACAATGACCATGCTTCTAAAATCGAAAGTGAAAGGAGTCTTGTGTTGGGTGGAAACAGGTGCTGTGTGGGAATTTGATCAGTGCGTGGGTGGAGATACAGGTCAGCTCAGATGGACAACAGAAAGAGAACCCCAGCAGGCAACATTGAAAATGCTGAGGACATTGAGATTAGTGTGATGGAGGAAGGGTCCACGTGCATGGGAGAGTGCTTGCATAAGACTCTGAAACACCCTGCCACACGCACATTTCTCCCTCCAGAATCTCTCATGAGTCAGCACCTTCCTGCTGAACTACAATGTGGGGGATGCAGGGGGAAGGGCTCGTGAAGCCTATAAATGTAGTTGAAAGACACCATTACACATTATTCAATGAAAGCGAATATATTTTCAGGTTATAAAATGACAAAAGTGTTCACCTGTGCAACCACTTGTGATTAGAAATTCTTAACTTTTCTAGGCCTACCACTTCTTCTATATGCTGCCCTGACATCCACAGCAGGGGTGGAGACAGCCTATGCAATTGTTGGCCCTGTTGCCACTGATGACTTCAACATGGATCCTCTGGAGAGTTGAAGCCTTGAGGGCCCCAGTTGGCTTTGGCTGCCCTCCTGTGGGCCAGCTGCTCACTCTGCGGTGACTAAGAATGAGGTTGAGGGGGGGGTCACAGGCAAATGGGATTCAGAGGGAGAGGGCATCTGAGATTCCACAGTGGATGAGCCAGGAGTGTCCAGCTACCTCTCCTCTTCCATTTGGGTGCCCGAGGGCCCCAGCCTGACTCCTTGAGGGGAAGGAGCACCCGGAGGGACATAGAGGTGCCCCATTTCCCTCTCACTATGCCAATGCAGGAACTCACCCATGACAACCTCGATGGAGTGCAGGTCTGTGCACATCTCCACATTCTGCTGGACCAGGGTCTCCATGGTGTCTGCCATCCTTCCCATGGTGACCTCCATACGCGCACATGTGGGCACCACTTCATCAGAGAGCAGGCAGATGCACTCCTCCGACTCACGTGCCACTCTGTTGTGGGTTTCCAACAGCTCTGCATGACGATCCCCCGCCTTCTGCTGACTCTCCAATGAGTTGGAAGGCCAAATCGAGAGACTCATCATCTGACTCAGACCTCACAGATGTCTCTTCCCCGCAGTCCTCTGAGTGCCAGGGAGCTCGGCTGAACCTGCCTCCTCCTGCTGCAGACACATGCCTATGTGGTGACCCCCAGGTTGTGAACCCAACCTGCCCTAGATCTAGGTCCCACCGAGGTGCGTGCCCTTGGGTTGGTGGAGGGTGTGGGTAAGCACTGTGATGGGTCTTCCAGGCTGCTTATTTCCATCTCTTCAATGGAGGATGTGTCCTCTTGGCTGGAGGTGAGGACTTGGATGGAGTTGAGGGACTGGCTGGCTGCGGGTGTCAGTTGCTTGGCCAAGATCCCTGTGAACCAGCATTTTATTGCCCATCCCTAGTTGCCTTTGAGAAGACTAGGATTTTGCCTTGCACCTCCAAGTTGAGTTTAATGGAGTCATATTGTATTTGCTGGGGTGATTTCTGATACTAATAAGAGTAGTAACTATAGGACTCCAAATAACACAGCAAAGGACAGGAAGTATCACCTACAATTTACTCTGCGTAAGAACAACTCTCTTTACTATTAATCTGAAACAGTTCTCCCTCAGCGCATCAACACTCAATTTAAGTATAATGGATTGCAAATAGTGTTATTCAGTATAACCTAACTGTGAAAAAGTACTGTCTTTTGTAGCTTTTTATTTTTTAGTGGAATGGTTCCAATGTTGCAATATTTCCAGACTTCTTATGTTGTATTTCAATGTTAGCAGTGAAATGAATAGAGATTCATCAACTAAATGCTAATAAGAATTAGCTCTTTGATAAATATGAAAAATATTTTTCTTGACCACACACACACTATACAATATTCTCCGGGGAAAAACTGATAATACATGTAGAAACATGCTATTAAGTAAATGAAATCAATTTTCCTCACTTTTGCCCTGGGCAATGGCCTTACTTGCTACTAAGATCAGGGAGAAAGAAATTGAAGATCTGACAAGGTCACAGACCAGAAACATTAACTTTGTTTTTCTCTCCATAGTTGCTGCCAGACTTGCTGAGTATTTCCAGCATTTTCTGTGTTTATTTAAGAAAGAAATGGAGGCCTAGTTAAAACACTTCTACATTGCCCACAGATACCTGAGTCTTCCCCAGAAGGCGACAATTGGACCCATACCTACAATAGGCACAGGTCCATCATGCACACCGTGCACATGTATGGAAGAGAGAATTCCTTGCCTCCCAACACTTTCTCCTGCATCAACCTAGTTGGGGTGTACAGATGCAAACTCGTCACAAGAAGCTGGAGATGTTTTGTACCAAAATCTCACTCTAGAACAGAGAGTCTAAGAGGAGCCTGACAGAAAGATAAATAGGTCTAGAAATAAAAGCCTCTGGTAGCTCAGCAGATCTTCAGGCCTTGGGCCTTCTGACTGCTGTTGTCGAGCAAGGATAGCAGTTGCTGGTTCCACAGACTCACAGTTACAATGTGCTTCCCTCCCGTTTTTGCTGGCACAAGACCCTGCAGGGCACCAATATTGCACCATTGAGCCTGGACAAGTACATTATACTCGTAATCTGCTGCTGTACACAGCCAAAGAAAGATAAACAGAAATATTGGCCCCAATATGTTTATATGCCTGATATAGCAATAAAATAGATGATCAAATACATGGCAACATACTTTAGTGATAGGTGATCTAGAGTCTTTTGTCTGGTATCTCATATTGGTACAAGAGTTGCATAGATGGCATATATGTCCTGTTTTAAATAGCTGTAATGGGATAATTGCAAAATTACACAATTGCAGATATTTCTGGCCTGCATTAGTTACAAACAAGGTTCCTATCAATCATGTGAATTCTTAATTGCATTTAAATTGCTATTGAAGGTTTTTGCTTACATCAATTGAGGGAGTTGGTAAATGCAATGGTTTCCATTAGGATGCCAGGTTGTCTTAAATATGAGTTTCTTTTCTACTGCACATTCTGCCCACTTTTGCAAGTTGCTGGCAACAATTACTGACTTTTCACAAACTGCAAGACTGTGGTACAATTGGAAACTGATGAATATGGAATCAGAGCTTACTGGTTGAAATGTGAAAATGCTTTGTATAAAACAAATAACTATTGAATTCAACAAAAATCTTAGTAAATAAGTCTTACACTCCGTAAGTAAATTTGTACTGTAGTTAATTTATTATTAATGTTATTAGGTATCAACAATTCTGTATTGCACCAATTTTGTGATGGCAGCAAAATTAAGGCAACGCTCACCCATGGTGCAATAGTAGAGAGGTTGATGTTGCAAGATTTTGTGAGACTGGCCTCCCCTTCTAAGCTTAATGGGCTTGTGGCTAGATCCAATAGAATAAAAAATGCAGTGAATGATCAGTAACTATTCCATAAGAACATAAAAGCCTAAGAAATAGGAGAGGAGTAGGCCATTTGGCTCGTCAAACCTGCTCTGCCAATCAATGTGATCATAACTGATCTGATTGTGGCCATAACTCCACTTCCAGCCTGTCTCCCATAACCCTTGACTCTCATGTTGATCAAAACTCTGTCTAACTCAGCCTTGAATATACATAGGTCAGGATTTCCTGGTCGGTGAGCGGGGGGCAGGGCCCGCTCGCCAATGCGTAAAATGACGTGGGATGATGTCAGGTGGAGCTCCCAACGTCAGCCCGCACCATTTCATTTTTCAGGTCGGTGGGGTCTCAGCCAAATCAGCTGTGTGCCCGCCGACCTGTCAATGGCCTCAAAGTAATTGAGCTAGTTAAATGACCTGCCCATCCTGAAGGCTGGCGGGCAGGTGGGAGCCCTGGCAGGCTTCAGAGAAAGCATGAAACCTCATCCATGGGCGGGATGAGGTTTCATGTATGTTTTCAAAAATTTAGTACAAGTGCAACTGAAAGTGTCACATGAGGGGACATGTCAGGGAAATTTTATTTTTCTGTTTTTAACATTTTTGAATTTGGCACCGAGCTCCCTGAGGCTGCACTTAGCCTCAGGGAGATAAGTGCGCTCTTTCACGCGCATGCACGAAAGAGCGCACTCTCGGATCAGGGAATCCCCCGCCCGCACAGGGAATGCATAGCGCTTCCTGGTGGACGTCACGCTGAGCGGGTCTTAATTGGCCCGCCCATGTAAAATGAAGGCTCGCCCCCAATTGTGGGCGCCGATTGGCGGCACACCTCCAAGCGCCCGCTCCTGAACATCCCCCCTGATGGGGAGAAAATTCTGCCCATAGCCCCCAATGGTATCTGGGCCAGGAAATGTTAAAGATTGATGACCCTCTGAGAGAAGAAATTCCTCCTCATCTCTGTCTTGAATAGGAGACCCCGGATTTTGAAAACATGGTCCCCCAGATCTAGAAGCCCCCACAAGCTCTTTTTTTCAGCACATATCCTGTTAGGCCCCCCCCCCCAGAATCTTGAATGTTTCAATAAAATCACCTTTCATTCTTCTAAACCCCAATGTGTATCGGCCCAAACTACTCAACCTTTCCTCATAAGACAGCCCCTTCACTCCAGGAATCAACCTAGTGAATCTTCTCTGAACTGTATCCAATGCGAGTATCTCCCTCCTTATGTAAGGAGACCAGAACCGTACACAGTTCTCTAGGTGTGATCTCACCAGTGTCCTGTGCAGTTATAACAAGATATCCATACTTTTATGCTCTAGCTCTCTTGTAATAAAGGTAACATTTTATTTGTCTTTCTAATTACTTGTTACTTCCATGCTAACATTTGTGATTCATGTACAAGGGCAGTCAGATCCCTCTGTACTGTAGCATTCTGCAGTGTCTATCCATTTAAATAATATTCTGCTTTTCTACTCTTCCCACCAAAGTGCGCAACCTCATACCCTCATTGTTCTTGATCTCCCAAATTTTTGCCCAGTCACTCAGCCTATAAGTATCTCTTTGCAGAATCTTTGGGCAAGATTTTCACTGAGTTGTAGAAACTCTGGGGACTTTTAAAAATGGAGGATTGGCTCACATTAAGAACATCACATCACCTCTATTTCCAGCAGATCCCATTTTTGCCAACTGGGGAAAGGGAATGGGGTATAAAGTGCTTTGGTGCAAATTGTGAATCAACTGGTCCATTTAAAATCAGTGCATAGGACAAGCACATCCATTTTTTGCTCCAGGAATGGACTCAATGTGGATCCATGACTTTATAATGCAGATGTCAGTGCTCATAAAGGGCAGCTAAGGCATATAGAACTGTAAAGTGTTAATTTATTTAAATCCCCTGCTCTTTAAATTTTGCAAATGACTGCCTGCCTGTACCTATGAGAGTGAAGAATATGTGTTCTAGCAGCTTCAGTAGGTATTTGTTGATAAAACCCTAATCACTTTCCTTATAGCATTATTGCAGTTTGATTGCTTTGACAACCTGTCAATTATCACAGTGGGGGCAGGAAGGGGTCATAACTTCACAGTTTGATTGACAACTGCAGGATGTTATTAAAGGGTGAACTGTCTATGTTGTGGGGTTATGAATATAACTGTTTGTTTTTATATCAGATTAAGTACTTGAGGGGATTTAAATTATTGAATGGGTTTTCATGAATAAGTTTTTTTTAATACAGTGAAGCCTGTAATAGATACATAGAACTTTACTTCATCTCAGCATGGCTCCTGAGGTCTGCCCATTGTGGATACTGGGTGAGTGGGCTTGGGGGGATGTAAGGGCAAAGGGTGGTTGGTGGATGGTCATGAATTGGCACTAAGTTGGCATGGGGCAAAAAGTGGCCATAGGGATGAGTCAGGAGCATGGGTTGGCACAACTGGGATAAAATCCCAGAGAACCAAGGCCGGCCTTTTAACCTGTCCACCTCAGCACTCAGCAGCCTCTCTGGCCTGCTCCGATCTACTTCTGGGGGTAGTAGGCCCGACAATACCCTGCACCCTCACCCCGCAAATGCAAATCGCTCTACTCAGGGCACTTTTTCCCAAGGTCAGATGCACTGAGCCAGGAAACCCCCGACTCGAGCCATCAGCCTCTAAAATGAAAACTTAGCTCTTCGTGTCCTCCTCAAAACTTGCTTTCCTACACTGTCTTTGCACCACCAGCAAATTTGGCTACAACTACTTGGTTGCTTCATCCAAGCCATTAATCTAGATTGTAAATAGTTAAGGCCCCAGCACCGGTCCCTTTGTACCCCACTAGTTACAATTCGCCAACCTGAAAATGATCCATTTATCCTGACTCTCTGCGTCCTGTTAATTAGCCAATTCTGTATGCATGCCAAGCATTCCTTTTAGGTTTTAGAAAATGCCAAATAGAAAGTAATGAAAATAATTAGCCAGTTTTCATGGAAAGTCTGAAACCCAAATCCACTGTGGTCACATTACATTTAACCCACCATTAACTTAAATCTTATTACCATATTTTATCTTATCTTATTTCTTTTCATCAAGAATATCAGATCTATTTGTGCTGTGCAATGGGTGCAGTGCACCTAAATTGTGAGGTCTGAGGCATTGCTGCTGTCAGGTCTTGGACCTCACTGCAATGGAGCCAGTGTGGCACAACATCCTGCCAGTGAAGGGTACAGTAATGTCAAGAAAAATCTCTAGGGTTAAATTTTCTGGCTGCTTGGAGGTGGAGCAGGAACAGGGGTGGGCACGGGCTGGCGCGGGCCCAATCACTGGTCGCGACTGGGTCCATGCCGCCATTTTACACAAGCGGGCCAATTAAGGCCCGCCCAGTGTGAATCGTGGCTCCTGAGGACAGTGGGAGTGGGCAGGCAGCAGCAGGACTGCAATGACCACTGGGTCCAATGGTGACCCGGCGGCCTGTTTTAAAAAGCTGCTGCAGCCTTTCCAAGGCTGAGAATCACGTTCTGTGGAAGGGCTTCCCAGAACACTGCTGGTGAGCAGGCCAGGCAGGAGGGCAGGGCAGGGGGGCACTGTGCCCCTTGTTTTTCCGATGATTGCCTTGCTGCCCTCCTCGTGGGGGTGGCTGCAAGGCGGGAGGTCCTGGTACCCCAAGCTGGGAGGATGAGGCCCCCCCACATGACCCGACGTGCCTGGGAGGAGGTTGCGGAGGTGGTGAGCTCCCGTGACGTGGTGCGGCACCTGGATCCGGTGTCACATGCACTTCAATGACCTGTTGCACCCAGGAAGGGTGAGCACCATGTTGGCATTGGTCACACAACCCAGCAGGTAGCCTTTCCCCACTGGTCTCCCCCCGCACCCCAAGTCTGAGAGTGGTGACTGCATTGCATCATTGACAGCATGTGTCCTTCACTGGGGGGGGCCAGCAGATATTGCCCATGCCGAGGTCACCCTGAGAGGGAGGTGAAGAGATGGGTTCTGCTCCTGCAGCATGTGGTACATTGAGACCCACATTACTGTTTTCAGGGCAGCCTGGAGGGTCTGCACCTAGGCGCAGTGCTGGAACTCCAGGACATGTCCAAGTTAGGGTGATGACATGCTGGGAGGGGAGCTTCAAGGTGGCGTGGCACCGATCGACCTGCTGTTCTCTGTGTTCCATGTAGTTGCACCTCCTTGCTATGGAAGGTTAGACCGTGTGGTGTCTAATGTGACGTAGGCAGCATTTGGTCAAGGGGGTGGGAGGACAGGCCTAGCATCTTAGAGTGAATGTTCGGCAGCAGTGGGGTGAGGAGGCACTGGAGCCCTGCAATGTCTCGCTCTGGTTGGGGTGGGCTGTCTGCAAAGAGAGTCCAGGTATAAGTAGCGCTAATCAATGCTCTTCTCTCCTTTTCAGGAGAAGAATGCACATAATGCCGCCGAACGGGTGAGGACTGGCGGAGGGCCGGCACAGTTGGCAATTCTTAGCTGCTTCAAGCAGGAGGCCCTAGCTTTGGAGAGGTGCCATTAGCCCAGGTCCACCAGTGTTGGTGAGGCTGGGGTGCCAAGGGCAGGTTTGTTTGCCCAGCAGTGAGGTCACCATTGTTCTCCCAGCAGCCATGGCAGTGCTAAATGTTCAGTGATTGAAGTTTGAAATGTGACTTGACGACTGCTTATGAAAGGATGAGCGCATAATGATCCGGGGGACAAGGATGCACAGTGACATTGTCTCCACATTAACTGATCCAATGTCCTGGTTCTTCCTTTCAGCATCAGCGAAGCAGGGCCTGGAGGAGGAGCAGCAGAGGCCCTCTCTCATACCTGAGGGCCCCAAAGTCTCAGCAGCGTCTCTGCCAGGCAGGCACCAGCTCACATACTAGCACCTCGGTGGGAATTAGAATATCCTGGGGCACAGCGGGGTGAGGGCACTTCACAGTCACTGGAGGAGCTGGCAGAGACAGAGTGCCCATGGCGCCAGCAGACGGAGGACTGCAGGGGACCAGGCACATGCTCAATTTGTGCATGATGATGTGCCTCTGGAGTTGTCCGCGACACAGCATTTGAGGAGTCTATGTGGACTATTGCCAAAGCAATGAGCCTTATGTCCGAGCGCCATACATCCTCCATGGAGAGATTGGCGACTCTCATGGGGAAGCTCCTCCAGGAGACCCATCAGGGCATCCTGGGAACGCGCTCGGACAAGCAAGCCCTCACATCGGCATTGACATCAGCTGGTCAGTGCCAGTGTGGGAGATGGTCTGGGCACCAAGTTTCCCAACTTGGTGCCTATCCATCCATAGTGAGCAGGGAGGTCCAAAGTGACTTCACGTCAGCGCAGCAGCTGCCTGTCATCTCTGCGGGTTTCCCTCAGGGCGTTCCAGATGAGGGCTGCAGCTCCTTCGTCCCACTGCCAGGGATCATTGCATCTGGTGAGGCTGCGACAACTGGGGAGATGCCAGCTGTGGAACTGGCAGCTCCCTCCCAGGCGGGGCCAGCACAGGCTCCACGGGTCAAAGGACGACCGCCAAGGTCATTGAGGCCAACAGGACAGCAGAGTCAGCAGGATATCTCAGATGCCACTCCCAGCGAGGAGTCAGCACCAAGACGTAGCACCTGAAAACGTAAATATAAGGCACCTTAGGCACACCATGGGTTTATCACCGGTGCTTTTGTGTTGGCCCACAATGAGGTCTTTATGAGTTGGTGTGATTTTTAACACCTTTTTCATTTTGTTTCATTAAGTTTCTTTGGTTGCAATATTAAATCTAGACATGTCACCATGGCTGAGGTTGCCTCTTTTGTTTTGCAGGTGGATGGTTTCCAATAATGTAATCAGTGCTTTGTGGGACATTCAGCTTTATTAACAAGGACCATAGTTA
This sequence comes from Carcharodon carcharias, assembly GCF_017639515.1. NCBI lineage: Eukaryota > Metazoa > Chordata > Chondrichthyes > Lamniformes > Lamnidae > Carcharodon > Carcharodon carcharias. The sequence goes on along the minus strand of NC_054475.1, from coordinate 57,834,355 downwards.
ATGTTCCTAACATGGCAGATTTTGCACTTAGGTCTTGAATATGGAGCATACAGCCCAGGCTTGTCCTGGAGGTCCATATATAGTGTGCTCGCTGAAGGTTCATTGGATTAAAGCTTCCCGCGTGTCCCTGCCTCCCTGGAGTATGTCCGGGTCAGCGTCAACCCCTTCAGCATTTCCCTGTGCATGCTCATCCTCGGACTCACTGCTGGACTCATTGTGTGCATCCGCAGCCATTGAGTCTAAGTCGTCATTGTCCACAGCATCCCCCCCCTTTCCAGCGCAAGATTATGGAGAGTGCAGCATGCAACCACTATCACCGACACACGATCTGGGGGGTACTGGAGTGCGTCTCCTGAGTGGTCCAGGCATCGGAAGCGCATCTTGAGAAGACCAATGGCTCTCTCCACCACAGCTCTTGTGGAGGCGTGGCTCCTATTGTACCTCTGCTCAGCTTTTGTTCTTGAATGGCGGAGAGGTGACATGAGCCACCTTCTGAGGGGATAGTCCTTGTCACCCAGCAGCCATCCATCCAGCCAGGCTGGAGCACTGAAGAGCCCCGACACCTGGAAGTGTCTGAGGATGTAGGTGTCGTGGAACCTGCCTGGGTACCTTGCACAGACTTGTAGAATCTGCACCTGTGATCACACACTATCTGCACGTTCATGGAGTGGAAGTCCTTCCTGTTGACGAAGGCGCAGGGCTCACCTGCTGGCACCTTGATGTGTGCAGTCTATTGCACCCTGGACACGGGGGAAGCCAGCAATAGCTGCGAAGCCTCTGGCTCGCTGTGTCTAACTTGCCTAGTCCCAGCAGAAATGGATGAAGGTCAATGAACAGAGCGTCTGTAACCTGCTTGACACAAGTGTGGACAGGATTGGGAGATGCTGCAAAGATCACCCATTGACCCCTAGAAGGGACCAGAGGGCAGCTGTGACCTATAGAGCCACTGGCATGGGGTGCCCACCCACACAGCTAGCGGAGATCTCAGGCCCAATCATCTGACAGATATAGCTGACTGTCTCCCTTGAGAGACGGAACCTCCTTTGGCACTGCACCTCAGACCTATTGAGGTAGCTGCTTTGCTGCCTGTATACCCTGGCAGCAGGATAGTGATGTCTTCTGCGGCCCTTTCTGCCTTGGACTACCTCTTGGCCCTGCACCCCTTGTGCCTGGGCCTGACCTCCCAAAGGTGGCTCCCCTGGAGGCTGAATTTGCACTCCTGGCCTCCTCCCCCTTCTAGCCCTCCCTTCCTCCTAGGAGGAGGTGCCTCCAATGGAGAGTTCAGCTCCCATTCCCAGGCTAAGGGAAGGCTTCCTGAAACATGCAGGCCCAAAAAAGATTCCTCACTGCAGAGTGCTGACCTGAAGGTTGTGAGTCCAGACCCAACAGCTGGTATGCGTTTTTAAGTATTGCAGATCACACAGGCAAGTATCAGTAACTTTGAAACATCAATATTTGACAGAGCACACTCACGACCCCACTGAGCCCTCTTATCCCGCAAGTGGATGAGGTTTATACAAACATGTCCTACCCGCCTGCCCATTGCGTCCTCGTGCCGACTCGAAGATCACACGAGCCCCGAGAAATCGCCGTCAGTTGGTGTCTCATGGGCCTTAAGTGGCCCGTTAATTAATGGTGGGCGTGCATCGGAGATCAATGCGTGCCCGCCCAACAAAATATCGTGATGGCGCATGGTGATGTCGGGACGCTCGTCCGATGTCATCACGCATCATTTTATATTTGGGGCCCAGCCCAGCACAATAATGGGAAAATTCTGCCCCTAGTGTTGCAGTGGCCCTCAACTAAAAATCAGTGCAGGGTTGGATTGAAATGGAGGGGATCAAGACAATGTGGGAACGGAGTCTGGGGCCATTGACCGAGCTGGGCTAGAGGTCAGGATTAGATTAGGGATATGGAAGTTGCAAGGCAAGGAGTCGCAATCAGGAAGGGGAATGTGGTTTTGTGGGTGACGGAGGTTGGATCAGGTTGGAGGTGGTGCCTGGAAGTGCAGGATTCAGAATCAAGTCTGATCCCTAGAACTGTGGTGCTCAAAGGTGGCAGTCAGCTTGGGAGCCTGGAGTTACCAGAGTTGGTATTGGGTTGGGGGCTAGTGGGTGAACCCAGTGGTTGAAGGTTCTGGGGTCAGGAGCAGCACCAGTTGGAAGAGTGGTTAAATATGGACTGGAGATGAACAATCCTGCATCCGCTTGCTCCATATTCAGGTGAGCTACTTGTCTTCTTGGTTGACTGGCAATCTCCAGACTAGATGACCCTGAGTTCAGCTTGTGATGATGATGGAGATGGATACCTCAGGGAAAACCAATCTTGGAGAGGGGTTCTGAAGCTGACTTCAGGCCATTTATTTGCACACAAAGGTTTTAACTCTTGCTTCAGGTGGAAGTAAAGGATGCCTCTCGTTATTCATCCTTGTACCACACTATGACACTACCAGACTTTCTTCCAACTGTTTTAGGAACTCAGGGTGGGATTTTCCAGTCCCAGCTGCCAGTGGGATCTTCTGGTCCCACTGTAGTCAATAGACTTTTGGCTGGCTTGCCGGATCTGCTGCAGGGGATCCCTAGCAGCTGGCATAGAAAATCCCACCCTGAGCGTCTGCACAGCACCCAAAGAATTCTCATTCTAGAGTTTTGCCCAAAATGTTCTGAAGAATTGCATTATAACAGATATTTATTTATCCCTTGGGGACCTATCTGATATTTTTACCTTCCAATTATAACAAATGTAGCCAAACTGTGAAGAATTTATACATACCATAAAGCTGGGGTGGCTCTGCAAGGCAGTACCCATCTGAGAGAGCTAAGTGGCTGTGTGCAGCCATGTTGGCCTCTGAACCTGTCCAGTGTTTCATTCATATACTGATTACTCTTCAGAGATTTTTAAAAATTCCTTGATAGACACTGTAAAAAGAGGAAAGCCGGTCATAACAAATTTTAATTATTCAGATTGAAATGCTACAACAGTAAAAATGTGAACACTATTATCCAAAAGTAGTGTATCCTGCATAATAGCTACCTACCTGCAAATTGGACCAACTGTAAATCAATTTAGAATCACTTTTTCTCATTTATGTTTTATGTTTCTTTTATAAAACTCCATTCTATAACAAGTAAACAATCCTTTATTATTGTACTTCTGATCGATCACAGATTGCATTGGGATGGAATTTGATTTCAGTCCAATTTCATTTGGTCACCAAAAAACCCCACAAGCAGTAGGAAGAGAATCTAAGAATAAGTAAATTCATGGGATGTGAGGGTTGCTGGTAAGGCCAGCATTTATTACCCATTCATAATTGCCCTTCAGAAAATGGTGGTGATCCTGTTCTTGAACTGATTCAATGGCCTGAGTTTTACCTTTGGCAGGCGTGCATGATTGGTGGGCCTGGGAATTGGCTGCTGCCTGCAATCGGTCCCCAAATGCAATTTCATGTTGGCAGGCCAATTAAGGCCTGCCCAGTGTGAAAGACGGCTCCTCACTGGTCGGGAAGGGCCATGCGGGACCCTGCCTGACCCTAGTCCAATAGCGACCTAGCAGCTGGTTTAAAAATGGCACAGCCCCTTGAAAGCTTCCACAGAAGAACATTTGTTCTGCATAAGCAAACTCAAGTGATAGAGTCGAGTGTGGCTAGAGATGCCAGGCGGGAGAGCAGGTCAGGTGGGCACTCTGGCCTTCCTCCATTTTTCGGATGAATGCCTTGCAGTCCTCCTGGAGGAGGTGGCTGCCAGGAGGGACACCTTGTCCCTAGAGATGGGAGGAGGAGGCCAACGCACCTCACATAGAGGGCTTGGGAGGAGGTGGCAGCGCTGGTAAGCAGCCATGTCATGGTGCGGCACACATGGATGCTGTGCCAGAAGAGGTTCAATGACCTGTTGTGCTCAGGAACGGTGAGTACCGTGTTAGCATGGGTCAGTGTGCAGAAGTGTTAAGGTATAGCAGCCACCCCACCCCAGCCCCCACCATGGACCTCAGGAGCGCTAGAGTCTCAGTGCCAACTGTCAGTCACACCGGAGCTGGCCAAGGGCGTGAGCCCTGGCTGCTTGGACTGAGTGCCTTGCGGCTCGAGGGCCATTGACTCAGATGTGCCCTGCGAGGTGTTCTTCAGGTGCAGGTAGAGAGTGGACTAATCAATGTCTTTTCAGGAGAAAACAAGCCATGACCCATTGGAGAGGTCATGGACAGGTTAAGGCCCACCCAACCTATGGCTGCTCACCAGGTTTGAGCAGGATGCCCATGAGCTGGAGATGGGCACGCTCCATGTGCAACTGGGTGTGGAGAAGCGGGGGTGCCAGATGAAGGTAAAAGTGCAGTGCACAGAGGTGATAATTTCAGATTATGCATCCATTCAATGTAGCCTCTTCATTGATGGGAGCCTCAAACCTGGAGTCCCTATTGATCATTGAAAGACGATGGCACCATAATGCAGATTTCCATTGTCTCACCAGGGTACCTGGCATGCACTGTGACAGTGTGGTGACTTTAACTAACAACATGCTCTTGTTCTCCCTTTCATATTCGCTAGCATGCACTTGCTCTCTGGACCCCAAAGAGTCACGTTGACGTTGGAGGACCATCGGGCTTCTTTTGTCATACCCGCTCTCTGAACCCCAAAAGCAAAGAGCTGGCACTCTTCAAGGAATAGGAAGCTGTTGGGAAATGATGGCTGCCAAAGGGAGGAAACATGCTGCCCCCAGATTTACTGATGCCTCCCTCAAGAGCTTACTGGATGTTGTGGAGGCCCACTGCGATGTCCTCTACCCCCACACTGGGCAAGGGCCAGCAAACAAGGGCATCAAACCTGTATGGGAGGCAATGGCAGCTGTGCTCAGTGCCAATGCCCTGCAAAAGAGGACAGCAACCCAGCGCCAAAAAAGGATGACTAATCTTGTCTGTTCCGCCAGGGTAAGTCACTCTCAGCTCACACATACACAAACCCATCACACATCCATAGAGATCTCACTCACTGCCAGTTTAAGAAAATTCATTATTCACTCTCTCACACACACAGCTTCATTGCCCTCATCCCATCCATGGCACCAATCACTACTCACACATGCTAGGCATACATATCATCTGACCTGGCAGGCATCCTACTTACACTCTCTCCATCTGTATTCATGCAGGACAAGTTGGCACACAACAAAAGGGAGAGGCCGCAGACTGGTAGAGGAATGCCTGAAGTCAAGGTCCTCATGGTCTTTGAAAATAGAGTCATCCAGCTGACTGGTGAAGATCTGGACCATTCCTGTGCTGACGGTGAGGTTGGCAGTGCTAAACCAAGTGAGGGAACAGTCGTGCAACATCCATCAGACTGCCATGCTGTGAGTGATGTGTCCTGTTCCGCAGTCCCCTGCTGTGCATTAATTATTTCTCCTTGCTTTCGCAGGCACTTCTGGGAAGCAGCCGACGGAATCCATGACCCAGGTCTTTGACTCAAGCTCTGACGACACCTCAGGAGAGGAATCTGCTGAAACGGTCATTGAAGACCTGTCACAGTGCTCACCCACATCCTCCACCAGTGCAGAGACACACATCTCGGTGGGACCAAGCTTTAGAGTAGCCATGGGGTCATAATCTGGTTAGCACATCACACTGTCTGATCCACAGCAAGTGGCGCAGGGACTTTCAAGTTTCTGGCATTGAAGGACTGCTGGAGACCAGAAATCTGCTGAGTCCAAGTCAGATGTGGAGTCACTGGATTCGGTCATGTCACAGTTGCTGGAGCTGCATAGGCAAGCTCAGGAACATCAGGAAGAGATGTCTGCTACATTCTTCAGATTGCAAGGAACGATGGAGGACTCCTTCCACCTTCAGTCTGAGGTGATAATGCCGGCATGCCAATGCACTGAGGTCAGCACTGGTAGGATGGAGACTGCCATGGACACCTTGGTCCAGGACATCGGTCCTGCACTGCTGTGCGGGCTCAACTCCACCGCTGACACCATAGTTGGCCCCCAACGGTGTCAACACGAGAGGGGTGCAGGGCAACTTGATCACACTCCAGCTTCCCCTTCTCCTCAAAGAGTCAGCCAAGGGCCCTCAGGCATCGATAGGGAAGAAGATCAGCAGGAGCATACCCCAGGGCCATCCACCCAGGTGACTCCAGGAGTGTCCAGCCCATCCAAATTCCATCTTCCTATGATCTTGGCAGCTCCAACTCCACAGGCTGAGAGGGTGCAACTGTCACATAGCAGGAGCCCGAAAGGAGGCTGGGGACCTCCAGGTCTTGGCCATTCAGAGGATGCCCGCCATGGTCATCAAAGACAGGGTGTAGCAGTCAGCAGGCTGCCTCTACCTTGCTATGGATGTTGGGAGAGCACCAAGATGTAATGACAGTGTTAGGAAGGTTAAGATGTAGTTGCACAGCCTGGGCACAGGTATTTATCACTTGTACATAATGTTCACATTGTTAATAAACCCCCAAGCACATTTCCACTGCCTATGGCTCCCTGTTATGATGAGCAGTGTTCATGTCACTCAGATGTGAAACCTTGGTTCCTGCACAAGATAAAAGCAGGTGTCTCAGTCCAGGGCCACTTCTCTGTGCTTTGTGCAACCCTCCCAGCACACTGATGATGCACCTTCACTGTCACTAGACACATCAGTAATATCTGCACCTCAATGGGGTTTATCATTGCCGCCAGAATGTCCTGGGCTGGCGGCACAGAGTTCTGTCATTCTCTCTGTGCTCCCAGCACCTTTGAGGTGGGGCTGCCCATTCCATCAGCATCATTGTCCGGGTACAGTGTGGTCCTGAAGGATTCAGCTCATGAAGGATGCCATAGATCAGGACAAGCTAAAGTTTCACCACTGCATCTCCATGATATGACCCTGTTCACAGAGCGCAAGCGATCTGCCATCAGCCAGACAGGAGACAGACATTCATGTAAGCTATGTGAGGGTCTGTAGAGTGTCCCCACTGCATGTTGTCATCATCCTCCTGGAATGTAGGAACTATGGGCATCTGCTGTGTCTCCATGACAGGACCAGAGTCAACCGTTCATGGATGCAATGTGAGGATCTATGGTGTCTCCTCACTGCATGTCGTCATCATTCTCTATGAATCTAGCGGATATGCAGACCTCCCGAGCACGCCTGCCTCATCTGGCCAGTGCGATGGCCTCATTGCCTTCATCCTCGCCTTTGAGGACCTCCTCACCCTTATCCCCGTCGATGTCCTCCTTATCGGAGGAAACATGCAGCTCCTCCATCTCCTCCTCAGCCAGCTCCTCCCCCTGTTGCAGTGCCAGGTTGTGAAGGGCGCAACAGGCGGTGATGATGCATGACAACCTCTGTGGACTATTTGCAGGCTCCACCAGACCGGTCCAAGCATACGAACCTCATTTTCAACATTCCGATGCTTTGCTCAACCAAGGTGTGAGTTGCAGCATGAGCCTTGTTATAGCGTTGCTCTGCTGCAGTCTGAGGCCATTGTGTGGGTGTCGTCAGCCACAACCTCTGTGGGTAGCCCTTGTCCCCGAGGAGCCAAACCTGCAGCCTCTCTGGACCTGGAAGACCTACTGAGAATGTAGGAGTCATGGACACTCCCTGGGAACTGTGCACAGACCTGCAGGATGCGTCTGTGTTGGCTGCACACCAGCCGAACATTTAGCGAGTGGAAGGTCTTGGGATAGATGTAGTTGACCGCTTGTTGCGACGGAGATCTGAGTGCCATGTGAGTGCAGTTGACGACAACCTGCACCTGTGGGAAACCTGAGATCTGAGCAAATTCCAGCACTCTTGCTTCCTGGCTTTCCTGATCCTGAGTGAAATGCACAAAGTTCTGAGCCTTCATGAAGATGGCGTCTGTAACCTCATGGATGCATTTGTGGGTGGAGGCTTACTATATCCCACAGAGGTCACCTGTGGAGCCCTGAAAGGAGCCACTGACGTAAAAATTGAGTACTGTGGTCACTTTCATGGCCACTGGCAGTGGATGCCCTCCATGTCCATGTGGCGCCAAATCCTCCAGCAGGGTTTCCTGCCTGTCCCTCATAACGCTAAACACCCCTAGCAATCAAAAATCTGCCTAATTCAGCCTTGAATATATTCAATGATCCAGCCTCCACTGCACTCTGTGGGAGAGAATTACAAAGATTAAGAACCATCTGAGTGAAGAAATTCCTCCTCATCTCAGTCTTAAGTGAGAGAGCTCTTCGTTTTAAACTGTGGGCCCTTGTTCTAGATTCCCCCAAAAGAGGAAACACCCTCCCAGCATGTGACCAACCAGTTTCCTGGACATGCGCAGTTTTTGGTGACACTAGTTTCAGTCATCTGTAGGAATGACATGCGCCGCCTGTAAACCCTGGGTCTAACTAGTCGCCGACCAGCGATGGTTTGCTGTGGCTCTTCATTGGTGTGTGCGGGAGCCCCAGCCGCCCCTTCTTCCTGATGGTGCTACTCCTCCCTCTGCCCAGCCAGACGCATCTGTCGCTCTCTTTTCCTCGTCTCCGCTCTCTATAAGCTATGATGCAGACGGCTAGGTCACCAGGATACATGCTCCTGATGTACTTCTCACTTCTAACCTAATAATGAAGCCACTGAAAATGATTTAGCCTAGGAAACTGCCATGATAAACACCTATAGCGATATCCTGGGATGAAGGTGATTGTCCTTCAACAGCCTCAATCATCTTCCTTTGTGCTAGGCATCACTCCAATCAGTGAAGAACTTTCCCCCGATTCTCATTGAATTTAATTTTGCTAGGGCCCCTTGATGCCACACTTGGTCAAATGCTGTCTTTATGTCAAGGGCAGTCACTCTCAAATCACCTCTGGAGTTCTGCTCTTTGTGCATGTTCGAACCAAGGCTGTGACAAGGTTCTGCTGAACCATTCAAGCATTGTTCAGCACGCTATTGCTAAATGTTGCTTTACAGCATTTCGGCAATGCTTTCCATCCCTTTGCTGATGATTGAGAATAGTCAATTTTTCCAACTCTAACCAAGGGCACTGAATCAATTGCAATACTTTTACTGCCACTTTGGTTGAGACCAGTTATCTCATGCAATTGCTTATTTAGGCTGGTGTAAAACAAGCACTTAAGTGTCCAATATTGATGTTGTGCATATGCATATTCTGTGCTGGAAGTGCACTGCCTGCCATATAGTAAAGTGTGAAGTATAGTTGGCCAGGATTCACTTCTAAAATAGGTACATATAAATAAGAGGCCCAATGCCTGCTTGAAATCCATTTCCTGATTGTGGACTGCTCTGAGCAGCAGGTTTGTTGTGTTCAGGCTACCCAATCTAACTAAAGGAAGCACGAGACCACAACCAAGCATTCTTGAATGTGAATCTCAGAGGTGCAGGAGCCCTCCACCTGGCTCCAGCATCCATGTTGATTCCTCCCCATTGCCCCTGTTGCCTTCCCTTCTTCTCATCTACTCCTTCCATGTGCCAATCACCTACCACCCTTCCTGATTGTCTCACATGCCTCCCATCCTCTCAACGTCTATCTGAGATACACTTCCAGTGACAGGGTAACTTAAAATTTAAATCATCTTCATCAGCGAGCTGGATAAGTGTACACAGCAGCAGTCTGCAATATGCCACTGTAGTTTATATGAGGCCAGATATAGATTATATCTCTGGACTACCCGTTGTAGCACAGGGGTTGCTCCTTGTTTCCTATCTGAGTTGATTAAGCCTACACTATTCAAGTTCATCCCCTTGGTCTATGGCTCACCTACTCATCAATTATATTCACTGAGCCATATGAAGCACCTGCTGTTCTTATCCTCACCCTGACACCTATACAAACATAACTTCAACCTATATGTACAAGAATGACCAAGCATCCACCAGTCATGGTACTGTTGAGCAATACACTAATTAATCCCTTAAGGATAGTCAGCATGTTCTCTTTGGGCTCTGCTTTCTTACTTCAGTGGCCCTGTTTACATTGCACAATCTCACAGTGATAAACTTGCACAGTTCCAGCCCTGTGTATCCAAAGTGCCCTCTGTTGCTTTCTAAATATACAACTTTTTTGTGCTCATTATAGTGATAGATAGCATTGCTGGGAATTGGTATAAACAAATCTATTTATTTTCTCACCAAGTATCTACTCCGTCGGGTTAGGTATGGCACAGGCCTTGCATTGTCCAACTTGAGAACAGCACACACAGATGTACTGGTGTGACATTTCTATTCCCCACACTTTATTACCTTTCTGTTTGAGCAAAATCGAAATACCTTTGTGCTGTGGGTTTATGCCCATTGACACATGCACTTAACTGAGACTGCTAAGGACTATTACTGCTAGTTTTCTGAACTAGATGGAAGGACAGTGTGCAAATCTATTCCAGTGCTCAGGCCATGGAGTCATCTATGGTATATTGCAAAAGGTACATGGGTTGCATAATCGATTTTCATCTTAAATTATCGACCCTGGCCTGTTATGTTTCCCTGTCACACAAGTAAATGGCACTCAGGTAGGTCTTGCAATGTTAATTTGATGAGCTGCTTGTCATGACTTCCTGTCAAAGCATCAGATGGTGCTCTATTATTTTTCCTCAAAAATCTTTCAACATGTTTTCTGAAAAAAGTCATGTCCCCTATTTTTTCTGGAAATCTTAAATTTTAAATGCCTAAGTATGCTTTTAAGTAAATAAGCCAGAATTTTACATGTTAGATTCGGGCGCACGGCTGACCCAGGAGAATGTTAAATCTTGTGTGTTGACGTCTGGTATGCACCTCGCACTTGTGTGATAATACGGTTGGTGGGCGGACACAGGAGTCACCATACTGCACCACGCCATGCTGCACGTCACGACACTCCATCATGCCATATTCTACCGAACAATTCTGCACCACACCATACTGCATCTAGCCATATTGCAGCACAGCATGTTGCAACACACCATGCTGCACCACACCATGCTGCACATCACAACACTCCATCGTGCCATATTCTACCGAACCATTCTGCACCACACCGTACTGCACCCAGCCATACTGCAGCACAGCATGTTGCAACACACCATGCTGCACCACACCATGTTGCACCACACCATGTCATACCACACCATACCGCACCAAACCATGCTGTACCACACCATACTGCATCACAAAATGTTGCACCGTGCCATGTTGCACTGCACCATGCTGCACCACAACATGCCATGCCACACCATACCGCACCACACCATACCGCACCACACCATGCTGCACCATACCATGCTGCACCACAAAATGCTGCATCACACCGTGCCGCACCACAAAATGCTGCACCATACCATGCTGCACCACACATACTGCGCCACGAAATGCTGCACCACACCACCATGCCGTACCACACCACACTGCACCACACCAAGCTGTACCACATCATGCTGCACCACACCATCCTGCACCACACCCTAATGCACCACACAATGCTGCATGATTCTATGCTGCACCACAAAATGCTGCACCACACCACCATGCCGTACCACACCACACTGCATCACACCAAGCTGTACCACATCATGCTGCACCACACCATCCTGCACCACACCCTAATGCACCACACAATGCTGCATGATTCTATACCACACCACAGAATGCTTCACCACACCATGCCGCACCACACATTGCTGCACTACATCATATTGCACCAAACCATAATGCACCACACAATGCTGCATGATTCTATGCTGCACCACACCATACTGCACCACAGCATGCTACACCACACCATGCTGCACCAAACCATGCTGGACCACATGATACTGCACCACACCATACTGTGCCACGTGTTAAAACAAGCACTTTTTTTAAACCTCACGCAACCTTGATAGCTTCTAGCAATGGACGACACAAATTCTGCGTACAGGTAATCGAGCTGTACTGGGCAGTCACCTGGTGGGCAGCCTGGTAAGATACTAGACTCCTTCAATCCACATCCTGTGACACTGCAATATCACTAGACTCATTGCAACACTCACCATTCCAATCTTGGCCACCAGTGGTCCCTTCTACCCATCATAATACTTCTCCTGTACATCACCTTTGCTTTCTGCCACTGGTTTCCTCTCCTCTCTACCTGTTTTCCCCACCGTTACCCACTTCATGTCCATCAGTTTTCACTCCTGTCCATTTACTGTCCATCCTTTATCATCTGGTTGCCTCCCTGCTCAACAATATTCCCTATATTCATCCAGTTTTCCTTCATTTCCACAAGTTTGAATATAACCTGCCATCTTCTTGACTAGAAATTAATTAAAAAAAATAAACGCTCTTTAAAAATTAAGGTTTGTGTGATTATGGGCCTTGACTAGTGGAAAGAAGAGCCAATGGTCTGCTATTATTGGGGTGGCAGGTGGCAGACTGGATGCAGTGGGAATTCTCTGACAAGTTCTTTGATATCAGCGGTCAGATATATTTTATTATTAAGAAACTTGAATAAAGCGCAAAGTCCCATAAGATAGAACACTCTCAAGGTTGAAAGAACAGAAAGCAGAGAAAAGAATTTATGGGCAGGCGGGTGCGCATCCGACCTGATTGGGCGTAAAATCGCGCAAGAAGACATTAGGCGAGCACCATGACAGCATCCCGCACGCATGCGATATTTTGCTTGGGGGGGCGCCTGCAAAAGTCAGAAACATGCCCGCCGACAATTAAGAGAGCAATTAAGCCCATTAACGGCGCAATAGTCCCTGATATTTTGTGGTCTGTCCAACCTTACGGTTGGCGGACGGCGAATCAGCACTTTGCATTTTTCATGAAATCTCATCCAAGGGTGGGGTGAATTTTCTGGTATTAAATAAAATAAAAAATAAAAGTCTACGGACAGCATTTTTATCAAGTATATGCTCAGGTGCCTGATTGTGATACTTGGACGTTTTTTTCCTGATTTTCAAAGCTTTACTTCATGGTTTTCGGGTCTGCAGCTTATGAGGCAGCTCTCTGCCTTCAGGGAGCCTTCCCTCAATGCCTGCCCGCTCCTGTGAAAACGTCATTGCTAGCCAGTGTGAGATTGCGGTCAGGGGCCGATCGCAGTCGGCAGTTCATTTCCCGGCCGCTCCCAGGCCTGCCAATTGCGCACGCCCAACTTGCTGAAAATTCAGGCCTATGTTTCTAAACTTCTTTCATGTTTACTAGGCCCCAAAGTGTGTTCACATTCAATTATTAACCTCTGACGTATAGTCACTAATGTTCTGTAGGAATGCCCAGCTGCCAGTTTATTTAAAGTATGATGCCAGCAAAAGAGATAAACAACCAGTTAATCTGCTTTTTGTGTTATTGGTTGAGGCAAAATGTAAAGCAGGTCACTATGAGATCATCCTGCTCTTCTCAAAATGCTGTTGTAAGCCCTTTCACATCTCAGCTGAAAGATAGCACCCTCAACAACACAGCACCCTCTCAGAGCTGTACTGAAATATTGCGAGTAGGTTTTATATTCAAAAGCTGGAATGAGGTTTGAATCCTTAACCTTCTAGCCTTGGAAAGGAAAGTGTTGCCAATGAGTCAAACTGATACAATAAAGGCTATTATTTCAAGAGGTAAATATATCAAAACCAGTTCTGGGTGAAACCCACCCCAGATTTGGATTTGATCTGATACTTTTTCAGGATTTGAGTATCCATGCTATTTATAATAATCAAAGTTGGGATTTGGGGATTACTTCAACCTTCATTGTGGCTTGATGAAAGGGATTTGCTCAGTTACTCATTGTTCCTAACGTCACTCACGGGTAGTAATGGAGTTAATTTACTGAAAGTCACTGACGCTGATTTTCATATTCCAAATTCTGAGGATTAAATGTCTGAGCATTGGTTTTTGATCTTTAGTGCACTGAAGGAATGAAGCAATCTGTTCAAAAGCCCATTTCAGATTCTGTTTCTTTTTACTAAATATATAATAAGCATTGCCAAATGCTTGAGGCTTGGAAACTCTGTTTTATAACAGTCCAGAGCAACACAAAGCCTTGCCAAGTAATTTTCATCTTTGTTGAGAAATGAGCTGTGGAAAGTATAGAAGAAGGGTTTCTCATCAGTTCAGAGTGGCTCCTTTCATTCAGCCAGCCAGCTTGAGGTTGATAATTGGGATAAATATTGAACTTCTCTTTTTAAAACGGGCACATTGGGAACAATTTTCGAAAACAACATCCTGTGCCCAAAGGGTGCTGGATAGACATTCAACCCAATATTGGGTCAGGTTGTTTTTCAGGGTTTCCTAATAGCTACCTAAAACAGGCATTAGGCTTCTTAAATTGTCAGTTTTAGGACCCCTTTGCTAAACTGTATATCGTAGCCGATCTGGCTCTGCCCAGGATTCTTAAGCAGTCAGTGTGACTGAAGCTAAAAAATAATTAATGCTGTTTTGGAGCTAGGAAGAGCAGGATTCCACCTCTAACTCTATATCACCAGTAAACTGATCAACCATTCCACCATTGCCACTCCACACTCCTTTCCCAGGAGTTACCTTCTGGCTGTTGCTGTTATGTAGTCAACTCAATATTTGTTTTTTTTTTCCTTTTCTTCAGAAAGGTTAGCTACCTGTGGAATCTTGATGGGCTCACTCAAAAAATGTGAATGAGGCCTGAGATCCAATCTTGGGCCCCCCACATGGGCCAACCAGCTCAGTCCATGTGTAGCACCCATTCCCTGCCTCAAACAACCCTAAAGGTATATAAAACCCATAATTGTAGAGTAAAGGGTTAACATCAGGAGCAGCTGATATTAATGTAACTGCTGATGTAACTATGATGCAACTTCACATGATGAATTGACTGAGATTTGGAGAGATGCAGAAGTACAACCTCATGTAGGGTTACTGAAATATACATAGAGATGTAAATAAGAATAGCTTTTTATGAATAGCAGTCTATGGTAGTATCCTTAGGGTAACATGCAAACCCTAAAGAAATCCCATCTGGATCCCAAACCCATTACGAAACATGGTGAAACTGCCACCCCAATGCAAGCCAAACTACTGAAGCAGAAACAGATCCAGAGCTTAGGACAAGCATGGAGTCTACATTGCCACTCCCAGAACCTTTCTGAAGTGCTGAAGATTCACAACAGACTCAACATTGAGATAAATGGAGGAAGAGATTTTCCAGATATCGAATAGCTTCATGTTTGCATAAGAAGGAACAAAAGGATCAGGTCAGCACTTTATTCTATGCAGTAGGAGCTATTGCAGACAACATAATAACAAGACAGAGGAAGCTTCAGGCTCATAAGATATAGTCCTCCAAGCATTTGATTCATTCTTTAGTGTTCAAAAAAATGTAATCATCATAGACTAGACAAAAATTGCTACTACAGGATCTTCAGAGTTAAATTAATACATGACTGCATAATGGTTGGGGCCTTAGATAAAACCCTATCAGATCTATTGCAAACAAGGGAAGATTTAAATCTTAAAAAGGCAGTACAAATAGCAGCACAGATTGAGTTTAAGAAGCAAAACCCGAGCGGTTATTCATGGGGAAAGGGAAGTGCCTTGGAAAAGACTGAATGAGGCCATTTAATATGTCGGCCAGAAAAGAGAAAGCGCGTTGAAGTAAAAGCCTACAATATTGGGGGAAAGCGCACCAACCGCTATCTTGTGATGCTCTCAGTGTGGTAGGGAAATCCTGCACAAGTGGGAAGAATACCCAACTGGGGAGCAGAGTGTCACAACTGTGGAAAGTTAGGACATTTAAAATCGTCTGCTAGTCTAAAATACAAGTAGCTCACAGTAGAAAGGAGAAACTAACAAGACCAAGTCAAATCCAAGAAGCGGAAGAGCCACTGAATAAAACAAATAACCTTCCTAGGAGAAGTAAATAAACCAGAAAATAACTGTTGGAGCGTTAAATTAGAAATTGATGGCCACCCTACAGAATTCAAGATAGATATTGGCACAGGTGTTTCAGTATTAACTAATGAATTAAAATGGCTTAAAAATATCACATTACAGCCATCTTCCATTCAGTTGCAAGGTCCAGGAGGGATTACACTGAAAGTAATAGGCCAACACGGCAGGACTTTTAGGCCGCCGTGTGGACATGATCGGTGGGCCCGGGAATGGCTGGGGGCTGGACCGCTGCCTGCAATCAGCCATCTACTATGGTTTCACGTAGGCTGGCCAATTAACGGCTAGCCAGCGTGAAGTGAGTGCCGAAATGCCTGGTACTGCCAGGGTGGGGGTGGGCACTGACCTAAGCGTGGCTGCAGGCAAGCATTGAATGAAAGCTCCCTGAAGGCAGAGAGCTGTCTCAGGAAGCGGAAAACTTCAAAACAATTAAATAAAGATTTTAAAATCAGGAGAAAATTGTCCACACCTCACAATCAGTCACCTGATCATATACATGATGAAAATTCTGCCCATATATTTTTATTTTTTTAAATTTAATAACGGAAACCTTATCCTGCCCTTGGATGAGGTTTCAGCAAAAATGCAAAGTCCGCCTGGCAGATCCGCCTGTTCGCCAACCGTAAGGCTGGATGGACCAGGAAAAATTGGAGGCAATTGGAACTTTAACTTTAATTGTCTTCTTAATTGTTGGCAGATGCACTTCTGACACTCGCGAGCACCCGCCAACCGAAATATCATGCAAGCACAGGATGATGTCAGGACACTTGCCCAATACCATCCCACACGATTTTGCATCCGATCGGGTCAGGCACGTGCCTGCTCACCGACCTAAAAATCCTGCCCTAAAATACAAGAGTAAAGAAATTATTGAACCCTGTATGCTATACAGAACCAGGAGTCATCATTATTGAGCAGAAAAACATGCTTGAAGTTGAGGCTGATTTATAAGGCTGATGAAATTGCTGATGAACAGTCCAGTAATGTATTCAGCGTATTCAGAAATGCATTCCTATCCCTATTTTCAGGCTTAGGAAAGCTGAAAACAGAATATCATGTAACCCTAAGGGTGAATGCTCGGCTTATACATCTCTTCACAGTGAGGAAGGACCCTCACCCACTCTTAGACAAAGTCAAGAGTGAGATTGAGTACATGTCACAACAAAGGGTCACCTGTCCAGTAACAATCCCAGCAAAGTGGTGTACTGGAATGGTCACAGTAAAGGCCAATCATTCAATTAGAATCTGCCTGGACTTGACTCAATTAAACAAGTCAGTAAAGCACGAAATCCACCCGATGGTATCAATGAATAAAAATCTCTCCAAATTAACAAAAAAC
The DNA here is from genome assembly GCF_017639515.1 of Carcharodon carcharias. Lineage (NCBI taxonomy): Eukaryota > Metazoa > Chordata > Chondrichthyes > Lamniformes > Lamnidae > Carcharodon > Carcharodon carcharias. The sequence goes on along the minus strand of NC_054475.1, from coordinate 57,817,212 downwards.
ACCTTCTTCACAAAATTGGATGCAAACAAGGGCTTTTATCAATTGGACAAAGAATCCAAATTGTTAACATCTTCTATCACCCCATTTGGCCATTATTGTTTTAGCAGCTTACCATTCAGAATTGCTTCTTCACTTTAGATATTCCAAAGAACGATGTCTCAGACCTTGGAAAGCATGGAAGGAGTAAAATGCTTTATGGACTACATTCTTGTACATGGTTCATCGAGGAAAGAACATGACCGTCGAGTGAGAGCAATCCTCAAGGTTCTACAAGAAGCAGGTTTGACATTGAATAACAAACGTACATTTGCAAAGCCTATGGTAAAGCTCTTAGGCCGCATTGTGCAAGCTTCAGGAATAACTGCCAACCTGCAGAAAATCAAGGTGATTTGAGAGTTCCCACAGCCAAGAACCATCACAGAATTACAAACGTTCCATGGGATGGTCAACCTAGTTGGCAAATTCCTACCAAACTTGGCAGAAATCAACGAGCCTTTATGACAGCTGTTGAGACAAGATCAATAGTGGTGCTGGAAGATGGACCAGCAAAATGTTTCTGTCAAGATCAAAAATCTTCTAATTTCACAAGGAACTCTAACGCACTACGAACAAGAATTGCCAATAATTGTAGCTGCGGATACATCATCTACAAGCTTGGGCTCAGTGCTATATCAAGTTCAAAAAGATGGGCAGCATCACGGCAGAGGCAGTCACTACATCATTAAGAAGAATCTTCACAACACATAGCATCCTGGGGTTGTAGTGTCAGACAACATTCCTCAGTTTACTAACAAACTGCTCCACAACTTTGCACAGGAATATGGTTTCATGCATCTGACTCAGTCAAATGGAGAAGTAAGAAAAAGAGTTTGAGCAGCTAAGGAATTAATGAAAAAGGAAGATATTAACTTAGCTCTTCTTAACTGCAGAACCTCTGCTACAAAATGCGTTCTCGACATCAGAAGTATTGATGGGAAGATGTCTGTGAAAAGCTTACATTCTGCCCAGCTTAAACAGCTCCTTGTTTACACTCCACCCAGTGACTCTCCACACGGTTTACACTGCCCGACCTACACTCTGTGTGGTTAACATTCTGCTCGGTTTGGACTCTGTCCTCTTCAAACTGCCTGGTGTTATTATCGGTGTTATCAGCAATAGTCAGACCAGAACAAAAATGTTGAAAAATAATAAACCAGTAGCTTCATTGCACTTGCTTTAGCTGAAATGGGGACAATTTCAACCTAACCTGGCACATGAGAAAATGCAGGATTGTACAAAATGTTCATTTTACACCACGCCTAATATTGATGTCCACTGATTTCAATGGAGACTAAAATTGAGCAGTGTATAACATGAATAAAGCAATCACTCCCATCAGTTTCCCAACAGGCGGCTGGTTAAAATTGCCCTGTTGGGGGGAGAAGTCCAGGAGCGGGTGCCGGTGACTGGCCTTCCGATCGGTGCCGCCAGTCGGGGTTTGGCCGGGGGGGGCGGCGGTTGGACAGGCAGGTCCATCAATCCAGTTAATTAGCTTTCTAATGGCCTTAATAGGCCGTTGACAGTTCAGTGGGCGCGCAGCTGATTCATATCCCCAATCATTTTATGCACCAATGAGTGGGCCCCGCCCTCACTCGCCAACCAGAAAAACTTGCCCATAGTGTCTGTGCTGTATGACATAGGTCCAACCCAACCGAACGTGAAATGACGCACGATGACGTTGCTGAGCATGCTGATGTCAATGCACAGTCACACGATAGTTCGGTCAGCAGACACACACTGGAGCCAGCAGCATACCAGCCGACAATTAAAAGGCCTAGTGAGGCCATCAAGTTATTAATTGAGTTTAATTTTTCACTGCCCATTCAATCTAATGGTTGGCAGGCAGGTGAAAAGGCTAAGCGGCCTTTGCATTTTTTTGGAAGCCTCAACCATGGGCGGGATGAGGTTTCCAAAAGGAAATACAAATAAAATAAAAGCTTCAGTTTTTAATTAAAAACATGTCCCTACTCATGTGACAGAGTCACATGAGGGGACATGCTTTTTAAAATTTTTCTGATGTTCAATAATTTGTTCAATATATTCTTCATCTCTCTAAGGGAGATTATTTTGTGCTCTCTCACACGCACGCACAAAGTTTGTGCTCGGCCTGCTTGCCCTCCTCCCCCCGCACTCACAGGCAGCGCTCTGTGCTGCCACTCAAGTATCACGCTGGATGGGCCTTAATTGGCCTGCCTGCGTAAAATCCCGGAACACTGCCGATCGTGGGCGGCGGTAGGCTTCCCGACTGCCCCCGCCTGCCCCCGCTGATCCTGCACGCCAATGGCAAAATTCTGCCCATAGTAACACTACTTCAGTTTTAACAATGCTATTTTTCTAATAAATAACATTATTACTCAATTGCAACATGAGAATTGCACCATATGAAGTAGTTAGCTGCTGGAGTTCTTCATCTCCCATTATATATTTAATTTAAATTGAATCAAAAATCAGATTTTTGAAGTAATTATTACACTTAGTTTAACTATCTTCTGTTTATCAGTTCCTATCTATGTCTGGAGGGAGTTTTGAAGCTATATGGGAACGAGAGGTGGCTATTCTTTTTGAACAATAGGTGATGCTGCCATCATCAGGAGCTTTTTAGTACACATGGTGAAAATGACAAGTTTCGTGTACTGTTTCTCAGTTAATGACTCTTTCCACTGGTAATAATTCAGCCTCCTCACTCTGTCAGTTTCCGTAACTTCTCTCATCCAAGTTCACCCTGTCCTGTAAATTACATTTGAAAAATTGACAGAAAGAAAACAAATCAAATGTTAACAACTAATTACCAGGTATATAAAAAAGTTACTTATTAAAGAATTATTGGGTGAAATTTTACAGCAGTGGAATTTTACGTTCCCATTGAAGTCAGTGAAGTTTAGAATGTCTTGCCACATTTTACGGTGCCGTTCCTGCCCCAGCAGGGACATAAATTTCAGGCTGTTGATGGTGAGGCCTGCTTTTTAAAATCTTTCCTAATGATGAGTTGTCCTCATCAAAAGGATTCCTAATGTCCATCTTCCCTTTAAAGGGGACCATTTGGATGTGCTGATGACAAGGCTGGCACTTATTGCAGATCCCTGCTCCCCTTGAGAATGTGGTGATGGGCCTTCCTCCCATTTAAAAGGGTCTGGCCTTGAGGTTCCCTCTCGCAAAGAGGACCCAATTCTGAAATCCTCTTCTGGTAATGATATTTTACTTGTAAAATGGCAAAGTTCCCTCTTTGCAAGGGATCTTGATGGTAAGGCTCTCTCTTTAAAATTAGTTCAGAATTTAAGATGATGTAACAGACACAGCCTCACTTCAGAGAAATGATGAGAATGTATGGACCTTAACCACAGAGCGTTTGTTGTCATGGCAACTCATCAGATTCCAACACTCAGGAAGATAAAGTTGTTTTTTTTCCCTCTTTCCTAACTCCAGAACTCAGTGACAAAATGTATTTATATGAAAAATGAAATTCTCCTGAGATTGTTTCAAGTTATAAGCCTGGATGAGGACAATTCATAATTTCATAAGGGCATATTGTGTGAAAATATACTTTTGAATATACTGTTACATATACATAATATGAGCGTGTCAAGACTAAGAAATAATAAAATGCTTCCAATGCTGAGAAAAGTACCTGTGTGCCCTTAGTCTATGGTGATAACAATAATTACAAATTTATCCACTTAAGATACAGGGCTTTTGAATAATACTAGAGAAAAGGAAAGGAACTGGCCCAATCAATTGTCATGTGGGGTGAATCCAGATATCAGACATGGTTCTTTGGTAGCCTAGTATTAATGCATCTGAGTCAGAAAGTCAGAGACTTGAACACATAGGGTGGAATTTTCCGTGCCCACTCATGGCGGGCATGAATGGACAAGTTGGCAGTAAGGCCAAAAATCGGTTTCACGACGTTGTGAAACCAGCTTGCAATCATCCGCTCCGTCTGTCAATGGTGGGCCATGTTTCCCACCGTCACACATCCGGAACCTCATAGTAATACATCTGCATATCATTATAAGCCCAGCTTGCCAGAAAGATCCCCCCAGTCTGGATCAACTGAGCACATCGGCGTGATTGCACACCAACATATTTCACAATAACATTTATAAGGCACATACCTGGTGAACTTCACTTCAAGGGAAACTTGGAGGTGAGTGCACAGTAACATTGCGCAGCATTCGCGAGGATCACCTGTTGGACCTCAAGGTTGAGGCGCTGCCCATTTAGGCGAGGGCACAGACAAATCATGTTTTCCTGGCTGGCTGACAGTGCGGTTCCGGGGAAAGGGCTGTATTGCAGTTGATGGTCATCCACAAGCATGTCTGGTGGGGATGGTGTCGGGGGGGGGGGGGGGGTGTGGCGGCGGCCGGGGGGGTCGTTGGGGAGGGAAGCAGCTACACATTATGGAAACCTTGTATAAAGTGACCATTCCTCTGCAGCTGAGACAGTTCAGGCACAGCCACATTGCCATGCTTGCAGTTGGGCCTCCAGATTATCTGCCCACTCAAGCAACGCAGAGGCATGAAAGTGCCATCAAATGCTCCAGAGCTTTTCACCTCTTGGGCACAGACTGCAAACTGATGAGCATTTTAGTGGACTGCAGAACAACTGGACAACTGGGCACGTTGTACAATCTCCTTGCTAAAGCTGGCCATGGAGCAGTCACTGGTGGAGACACTCACAGCCCCTTGCTATATCATCATTCTGGTTTGGACTGGTATCCCTCATGGTTCAAGCTAACAGTGCAGCTTTGCAGTGTGGTTTAGGAGAATGCCCACACCTGAGATGAGAGCACAGCAGGCAGTCCAGTGGGCAAAGCTGCTACCAATCGGTCAGGTGGAGTGGGGCAGAGGTGGGTGGGGTTTTAGGGTGGCCATGCAGCGCACTAATCTCTGGCCATCCAAGTGGTGGCCAGCACTCTCTGGGATGCGTTAAGGGACCTTCAGACTTAACCAAGAGAGGTTCTTAGCTAACCCACGCATTTCCCTGTTTCATCCTGCAGGAAGAGTGCATCAGGATCATGGAGTCTGCTGACCCAGCTGTGTGCCTCATGGCTTACAAGGAGCAGAGATAAAGGAGAAGAGAGTGACGGAGGTGCCTGGCTGTGCAGAGGGAGGAGCAGCACCCTCAGGAAGAAGGGGCGGTTGGGGCTCCCACACACACCACTGAAAAGCCACAGCGATCTGTCACTGGTTGGTGCCTAGCTAGACCCAGAGTCTATAGATGGCATTTGTCATTCTGCAGATGACAAAGAACCAGTGTTGCCAAAGACCGTGCATGTTTAGGGAACTGGTCGGTCACAGCTGCCACCTGCTGCAGGATTTGGCACCATGGGGACATTGAGGGCATCCTCTGCCAGTGGCTGTGAAAGTGTCCACAGTGCTCAATTTTTACGCCAGTGGCTCCTTTCAGGGCTCCACAGGTGACCTCTGTGGGATACCACAAGCCTCCAACCACAAGTGCATCCAGGAGGTCACGGACCCCACCTTCACAAAGGCACACAACTTTGTGCATTTCACCTGGGATCAGGAAAGCCAGGAAGCAAAAGCGCTGGGATTTGCCCAGATCTCAGGTTTTCGACTGACGCAGGGTGCCATCGACTGCACTCAGATCTCCGTGGCAACAAGTGGTCAACTATGTCAATCACAAGGGCTTCCACTCACTGAATATTCAGTTGGATTAGCTCCTTGGGAACAAGGACTATCCTCAGAGGACATGGCTGATGATGCCCATGTGGTGGCCTCAGGCTACAGCTGAGAGAAGGTATAATGAGGCTCATGCTGCATTTCACAACCTGGTGGAGCAAACTATCGCAATGTTGAAAATGAGGTTCCGGTGCCTGAACCAGTCTGATGGAGCCCTGCAATAGTCCCCAGAGGGTGTCACACATCGTCGTCGTCTGCTGTGCCTTTTATAACCTGGTGCTGCAACATGGAGATGAGCTGACTTAGGGGGAGGTGGTGGAGCTGCGTGTCTCCTCCAATGTGGTGGATGTCGACGGGGATGAGGGTGAGGAGGTCCCTGAAGGCAAGGATGATGATGATATGGCCTCGCACTGGTCACACGAGGCAGGTGTGCGCAGGAGGCTCTTATAGCTGCTAGATTCGTGGAGGATGATGATGACGACATGCAGTGAGGAGTCTCCATAGATCCTCACGTTACATCAGTGAACGTTTGACTCCTGTTTGGCTGATGACAGCACACATATCCTACGTGATAAGGCTCCTGTCATGGAGATGCAGTGGATGCCCATAGTCTCTACATTCCAGGAAGTTGATGACGACATGCGGTGAGGACATTCCATAGATCCTCACAAAGCTTGTGTGAATGTCTGACTCCTGTCTGGCTGATGGCACCTCACTTCTGCTCTGTGAACAGGATCATATCATGGAGATGAAGCGGGGAAATTTAACTTCTCCTGATCCTGTGACATCCGTCATGAGCTGAACCTTTCAGGACCACACAGTCCCAAACACAAATGCTGATGTGGGGTGGGCAGCCCCACCTCAAAGGTGCTGGGAGCACAGAGAGTGCCGCTGGCCCAGGACATTCTGGCGGCAATGATAAGCCCCATCGAGCTGCAGATATTACTGATGTGTCCAATGACAGTGAAGGCATACCATCAGTGTGCTGGGAGGGTTGCACAAAGCACAGAGAAGTGGCCCTGGACTGAGACACCTGTCTTTATCTTGTGCAGGGACCAAAGTTTCACATCTGAGTGACACAAACACTGCTCATCATAACAACGAGCCATAGGCAAGGAGATATTCTTGGGAGTTTATTTACAATAGTGAACATTAAGTACAAGTGATTGCCCAGGCTGTGCAATTACATCTTCTTAACCTTTCTAATCCTGTCGCTACGTCTTGGTGCTTCCCTGACATCCACAGTGAATGTGGAGGCAGACTACTGACAGCTACACCTTGCCTGTGATGACCTTGACCAGAGTCCTCTTGACGGCCAAGGCCTGGAGAACCCTGGCATGCTTTCGGCGTCCTGCTGAGTGGCAGAGGTACCTTCCTCGGCCTGTGGAGCTGGATTTGCTGGGGTTACAGGGAGATGGGCTGGACTCTCCCGGAGTCCCCTTCCCAGGATAGCCCCAGTGTGTGCATCGGCTGACCCTCCTGCCTATGGGTGCGCGAGGGCCCCTGGCTGACTCCTTGAGGAGAAGGAGAAGCTGGAGTGAGATTGAGCAGCCCCGCACCCCTCTTGCATTGACACTGTTGGAGGCTAACTATGGCGTCAGTGATGGAGTTCAGTCCATGCAGCTGTGCAGGACCGATGTGCTGGGCCAAGGTCTCCATGGTGGCTGCCATCCTACCACTGTTGACCTCAGCGCTTTGGCATGCTGGTGCTATCACCTCAGGCTGAAGGTGGACAGACACCTCCAATGTGCCTTGCAATCTGAGGAAGGCAGTGGACATCCCTTCCTGATGTTCCTGAGCTTGCCTTTGTAGGTCCAGCAATTGAGACATGACCAAGTCCACAGGCTTGTCATCTGACTTGGACTCACAAATTTCTGACCTCCAGTAGTCCTCTGAGTGCTGGAGCCTGGGAAGTACCTGCCTCCACTTGCTGTTGATCAGACAGTGTGATGTGCTCACCAGATTTTGATCCCGAGGCTACTCTAAAGTTTGGTCCCAGTGAGGTGTGTGTCTCTATGCTGGTGTGGAGGGTGTTGCTAAGTGCTGTGATGGGTCTTCAATGAGGGTTTCAGCAACTTCCTTTTCTGTGGTGTTGTCAGGGCTTGAGTCTAGGACCTGGGTCCTCCGTTTTTTTACCCAGATGTGCCTGCGAAAGCAAAGGGAGATAATTAGTGCATGGCAGGGGACTGCAGAACAGGACACATCACTCATAGCATACTTGTCTGATGGATGTTGCACTGCTGGATCCTCACTTGGTGAAGCATTGCTAACTTCACCATCAAGACTGCAATGGTCTGAATCTTCACCGGCCAGCTGGATGACTCTATTTTCAAAGCCCTTGAGGACCCTGATTTCGGATATTCCTCTACCAATCTTGTTGTGTGCCAGCTTGTCCTGCATGAATACAGATGGAGGAAGTGTAAGCAGGATGCCTGCCAGGCCAGGTGATAAGTATGCCTGTCATTTTTGGCTGTTGAGTGGTGCCATGGACAGGATGAGGACAATGAAGGTGTGTGTGAGAGAATGAATGGTGATGTCCCTTGAAATGGCAGCATGTGAGATCCCTGCGGTGTGTGATGGGTTTGTGGGTGTGTGAGTTGACAGTGATGAGAAGAGTGACTTACCCTGGTGGAAGGGAGGGGATCATTCATTCTCTTTCGGCACAGGGTGGCTGTCCCCTTTTGCAGGGCATTGGCACTGATTATTGCTGCCACTGCCTCCCGAGCCAGATTGGTGATGTTGCTGCGCATCCTGTGGTCAAAGCAAGGGTAGAGGTCATCACGACGGGCCTCCACGGCATCCAAAAGGCACTTGAGGGACACGCCATTGAATTCAGTGGGCTGCTTTCTTCTTGTCTTTTGAGGCCAGGTGTCCCATGAAGCACTGAGAGGTGTGCGCGCAGCTGCACTTTAGATACAGCACATGGCGTGAGAAAGTGGTGAGGTGATGGCAAGGTGGGCGAATTGGAGGCCATCTGCTGGTGAAACGGTGTGTTTCCTGCAAATGTATGATTAATGAGGCCAGATTGGGACAATATGGTGCGAAAAGCCGCCATCGTGGCCAGCGGGTAAAACGTTCTTTTTCCCGCTTGATACCGCACAGTGCAAAACTGGAATGATTCTGCCCATAGTCTATGTTGACACTTCAGTGCTGTGGTGAGGGAGTGCTGCACAGCTGGAGGTGTCATCTTTCAGATGAAATGTCAATCTGACCCCTCTCAATTGAGCCTAAAATATCCCATGGCAGCATTTCAAGATGACCTAAGGAGTTCTCCCCAGTGTCCAGGCCAATACTTATCATTCAACCAATGCCGCAAAAACAGATTATGATCTTATTTTTATCACATCGCTATTTATGGGGTTTTGCTATGTGCGAATTGGCTGCCATATTTCCTACATCATAGCAGTGACTACACCTCAAAAAGTAGTTCATTGGGTGCAAACATGCTTTGGAATGTCCTGGTGTCATGAAAGGTGCTATATAAATGCAAGCCATTTTTTTTCTTCCAGGAAGATTTTTATTAACTTCAACCATGAAGGCAGTGCAGTCACTACAATTATCTCCACTGCACATGACTTACAGAGGACCAAAATCAGTTGAGATTTCCAGTCCTCAATGGAACTGCATTCCACTTTGAGTAACTACCTTCAGCAGAATAGAGGAAAAATTTATCGGTAGAAGTCAAAGAAAAGCAGGAAAAATTTCAGGAAGTTTTTTGGATAGCTCTCAGCCAATTATTGACAATGGAAAGCTTAGGGCCTATGGCACCTCTTCCCATTCCATAGAAGTATTTAACCCTCTATTGACTGTCACCTAATCTTCAAAACATTTTCTACTTTAACTTCAACCTCTGTTAACCCCATTCAAATCTTGTCAGGTTGGTTGCTGGCGAGGGTTGGCTGTGAGGCTGATGGATAACTTAAGCACCTCACGGCATTTTGAATCCTGCATTTCACAATCCTCAGATACTGAAGCAGTGTGTGTCCATATGCAGCAGACCTAGACAACATTCAGTCTTGGGCTGATTAGTGACAAGTAACATTCACGCCACACAAGAGCCAGGCAATGACCATCTCCAACAAGAGAAAATCTAACCATCGCCCTTTGACATTCAATGGCATTGCCATCACTGAATCTCCCACAATCAACATCCTGGGAGTTACCAGTGACCAGAAAATGAACTGGACCAGTCATATAAATACTGTGGCTACAAGAGCAGATCAGGGGTTGGGAATTCTGCGGAGAGTAACTCACCTCCTGACTCCCTAAAATCTGCCCACAGTCAGCAAGGGAAAAGTCAGGAGTGTGTTGGGAGTAATCTCCACTTGCTTGGATGGAGCTCGAACAACACTTAAGAAGCTCAATATCATACAGAACAAAGCAGTCCCCTTGAATGGCACCCCATTCACCATCTTCAACATTCAATCCCTCCACCACCAATGCACAGTGGCAACAATGTGCACCATATACAAGATGCACTGCAGGAACTCACCAAGGCTCCTTAGACAGCACCTTCCAAACCGGCAACCTCTACCACTGAGGACAAGGACAGCAGTCACATGGGAACACCACCACCTGGAAGCTCCCTCCAAGCCACTCACCATTCTGAATTGGAAATATATCTCCATTCCTTCACTGTCGCTGGGTCAAAATCCTGGAACACCCTCCCTAACAGCACTGTAGGTGTACCTACACCACATAGACTGCAGCAGTTGAAGAAGCAGGCTCATGACAACCTTCTCAAGGGCAATTAGAGATGGGCGATAAATGCTGGCCTAGGAGGTGATGTCCACATCTCGTAAAAGAATAATATAAAAAATGGAATAAGCAGCACAATGTTTATCATCCAAACCAACAGGGGCTGGATAATGGCGCAGAGTTGGGGAGGGTGCATACATGGTCAGAAATTATAGCAGCAGGAGAGCCATGTAGGAAAGCTATAATCTCCATACTTTGCTTTCAGTCTTTATTTATCAAAAGAAGAATTTGCATGTTTATACCATTTTACCACATCTCTCAAAAATGTACCAAAGTGCTTGCAGGTGCAGTGACTGCTGTTATTTAAGTAAAACCTTCTGCAGGGTCCATAATATCAAGATCAAATAACATAAAGCTCAACTTCTCCGATTGCCTTCACTGACTCAGGAAAATTAACAAACAGTTCTGTTGATCTCACTTGCCCTGTATCACTGTTATGTACTGTGTTATTTTTACAGCTTTACACTAACTTTCTTGTGTATTTTTCGTCCTTACTTTACCAAGAGGGCATTAGGCAGCCAGCTCCCAGGATTCTCACAATTTTAAAATTGCTGGAAAAACTCAGCAAGTCTAACAGCATCTGTGAAGGGGAATACAGTTAATATTTCAAATCTGTATGATTCTTCATCAGAACTAAAGAGAAATAGAAATGTGGTGAAATATAAGCTGTTTAAGGGGGGGGTGGGACAGGTGGAGCTGGATAGAGGGCCAGTGATAGGTGGGGGAAAAGGACAGATTGCCAAAGATGTCATAAACAAAAGGTCAAAGGGGTGTTGACGGTGGTGATATTAGCTAAAGGGTGTGCTAATGGTGACATTAAGGGTAGAAAGCGGGATGAGCAAGTGACAGATGGCCCTAGTGAGGGTGGGGTGGGGGGAAGGGATCAAAATAGGCTAAAAGGTGGAGATAAAACAATGGATGAAAATAAATTTTAAAAATAATAATAGAAATAGGTGAGAAAAGAACAAAATATATTTTAAAAATATATAATAATTATTAGAAAAAAGGGGATCAAAAAGGGGGTGAGGATGGAGGAGAGAGTTCATGATCTGAAGTTGTTGAATTCAATATTAAGTCTGGAAGGCTGTAAAGTGCCTAATGGGAAGATGAGGTGCTGTTCCTCCAGTTTGCGTTGAGCTTCACTGGACCATTGCAGCAGGCCAAGGACAGATATGCGGGCATGAGGGCAGGGTGATGTATTGAAAAGGCAAGCAACAGAAAGGTCTGTGTCATGCTTGCGGACAGACTGAAGGTGTTCCGCAAAGCAGTCACCCAGTCTGCATTTGGTCTCTCCAGTGTAGAGGAGACCGCATTGGAAGCAGCCAATGCAGTAGACTAAATTGAGGGAAGTGCAAGTGAAGTGCTTCACTTGAAAGGAGTGTTTGGGCCCTTGGACAGTGAGGAGGGGGTAAGTAAAGGTGTTGCACCTTCTGCGATTGCATGGGAAAGTGCAGTGTGAGGGGGTTGAGGTGTAGGGGGGGATGGAGGAATGGACCAGGGTGTCCCGGAGGGAATGGTCCCTATGGAATGCAGACAAGGATGGGGGGGGCGGGTGAAGGGAAGGTGTGTTTGGTGGTGGCATCATGCTGGAGTTGGCGGAAATGGCGGAGGATGATCCTTTGAATCCGGAGCTGGTGGGGTGATAAGTGAGGACAAAGGAGACCCTATCATGGTTCTGGGAGGGAGAGGAAGGTGTGAGGGCGGATGTGCGGGAGATGTGCTGGACACAGTTAAGGGCCCTGTCAACCACCACGGGTGGAAAACCTTGGTTAAGGAAGAAGGAAGACATGTCAGAAGAACTGCTTTGGAAAGTGGCATCATCGGAACAAATGCGATAGAGGCGAAGGAACTGAGAGAATGGGATGGAGTCCTTACAGAAAGCATGGTGTGAGGAGCTGTAGTCGAGGTAGCTGTGGGAATCAGTGGGCTTGTAATGAATATTAGTGGATAGTCTATCACCAGAAATTGAGACAGAGAGGTCAAGGAAGGGAAGGGAAGTGTCAGTGATCGACCATGTGAAAGTGATGGAGGAGTGGAAATTGGAAGCAAAATGAATGAATTTTTCCAGGTCCAGACGAGAGCATGAAGCGGCACGGAAGCAGTCATCAATGTACCGGAGAAAGAGTTGTAGGAGGAGGCCGGAGTAGGACTGGAACAAGGAATGTTCCACATACCCCATAAAGAGACAGGCATAACTGGGGCCCATGCGGGTACCCATGGCCACACCTTTTACTTGGAAGAAGTGAGACAAGTTTCAGGAGAAATTGTTCAGTGAGAGAACAAGTTCAGCCAGACAGAGGAAAGAGGTGGTGGATGGGGATTGTTCCTGGCCTCTGTTCAAGGAAGAAGCGGAGAGCCCTCAGACCATCCCGTTGGGGGATGGAGGTGTAGATGGATTGGATATCAATGATGAAGAGGAGGCGGTTGGGGCCAGGGTACTGGAAATTGTTGATATGATGTAGGGCATCAGAGGAATCGCAGATGTAGGTGGGAAGAGACTGGACAAGGGGACAGAGAATGGAGCCAAGCTAGCAAGAAATGAGTTCCGTGGGGCAGGAACAGGCTGACATGATCGGTCTGCCGGGACAATCTTGTTTGTGGATTTTGGGTAAGAGGTAGAAGCGGGCCGTCCGAGGTTGGGAGACTATGAGGTTGGAAGCTGTGGAGGGATGATCTCCAGAGGAGATGAGGTCAGTGACAGTCCTGGAAACAATGGCTTGGTGCTCAGTGGTGGGGTCATGGTCCGGGGCGGGTGGCGGGGTGGGGGAGGTGTAGGAGGAAGTGTCTGAGAGTTGGCGCTCAGCCTCTGCGAGGTAGAGGTCAGTACACCAGACAACAACAGCACCAGCTGTTCCTCTCCGCAGATACTGTCAGACCTGCTGAGTTTTTCCAGCATTTTTTTTGTTTCAGTTTCCAGCATCCACAGTATTTTGCTTTTTTCTCCCAATTCTACTTCATTTCCAGACAATTAAGTCACTAGAGCTTTGGTGCATGTTTGGAGGGTGAGTTTGTCCACTTTCTTTCAACCCTTTCTCTGATTATATGTTTTTCTCTGATCAACTACAGTTCTCGACAGTCTGGCTAAGATCTAGATGTTGCCATTTAAAGGACTGTAGCAAACACCTGTCCTGCCCTTTTATGATTTTCTGTATGTGAACAGATCACACATTGTAAGAAAATTATTCAGAATCTTCATTTTTTAAAATTACCTCACACTGGACAATTCAATGACAGGTTCAGTATATCTGAGTGTAAAAGCAGTAGAGCTAAAAAGCCAAAAGAAAATGTTAGAATCTGAAATTAAAACTGGAAAGGAATAAGGAGCAATGATTGAGCTCTTCAACCACCAGAAGATGCTCTATGATCTGACCTCTATTATAAATTATTGGCTCATCCTAAAATTATAAAACTTATGAAATTTAGAACTAAAGTCTACACACAAACTAAGGTTACTGATTGTGAGTACAATCCCTATTGTCCTCCTACACGCATCTTGAAGTTGCTGACCTCTCCTGCTGTACAGTTCGATGGACACTAGACACCTTCTTTACCTCAAGTAATCAATCACTGATGAGCCTCAACAACGGATATGGCTTTCAATCACTTGGGGAGATCACAGCCACATATACACTTTTCAGCAGAGGTTACTGGAAAACGGTGAGAGGTGATTTTCTTCTTCTCGCTATCAAGGGGATCTTTGGTTTCTAATAGTATTAGAAGATGGAATCTTTAGCATTCTTGGGTAAATGATCAATTTCTGAGCACACTTGCCAGATTCTTAGCTTCAGTGTTAATCAAGATTAAAATTGCAATAGGATTATCATAATCATTCCCCTTTCTTCCTGTGATTCCTGTTGCCTCCTGGAATAGTTCGGCTGACTGACCTCTGTTTGTTGTGCAATTTGATCATGTGGTGTAAGACAGTAATGTTGCTGTGATCTGCCTGAATCCAGATGCTGTGGAAAATGGTTCAGTCACCACAATATTGCATTTGTTCTGAACCAGCTTTGCCCAGTGGTAGAACTCTAGTCTTTGAGCCAGAATCTAGTGGGATCAATTGTCTTTGAAGGATTTGTATAGTAGCTTAGTGGGTATGAGTTTAAGTCCCACTATACAAGTTGTGCAATTGCATTCAATAAATCTGATAAGTTGTTAGCTATCATCACAAAAACCCAATTTGTTCATTAATGTCATTAATGCCTGGCCTAAATATGACTACCTCAGGATAGTGTCCAAGGCCCAACCATCTTCAGCTGCTTCATAATGAGCCTCTTTCAATCATAAGGTCAGAAGTGGGGATGTTCACTGATGATTGCACAATGTTCAGCATCATTCGCGACTCCTCAGATACTGAAGCAATCCGTGTCCAAATACAGCAAGACCTGGGACAAAATTTTTCATCCTGCGAACAGGAGTAAAATAGTGCACGATGATGTCAGGTGAGCATCCTGACATCATCACGCATTTGGGCAATATTTCGCTCAGTGGGTGTGCGCGGGTGCTGGAGTGGTGCCTGCCATTAATTAAGCACTTAAGGCCATTAACAGTCCAACTGACTGTGATTTTTCCTTGCCTGTGCGATTTTCTGCTCATCACATGGGCGAAACGGGCAGGGGGCCAGGGAACATTTTCACAAACCTCATCCAAGGGCAGGATAAAAAGGGTCAGCAGCATTGCCAGTGTGAGTAGTGAGCAGTTTTGGAGATAGTTTGCAGCTAGTTGCTTATTGGTACTTGGCAGCTTCAGCTCTGTTTGGGGCTTCATTCTTAGCATTTCCAGGCATCACTTCAGGACTCAGTGCTGTCTGCCAGACCCCCGGAGGATTCAGACCATGTGGACCCTTCCAGGTATCAGACAGCCTTCCCTTAGCCTGCTAATGGGGGCTGTGGTCCCTGCTGGAGGCACCTCCTCTGAGGAGGAAAGAAGGGGCAGAAGGGAGAGGAGGCCGGGTATCCTTGTGCAGCTTCCAGGGCAGGGACCTGTGGGAAGAGAGGCGCAGGCACAAGGGGCGCAGGGCCAGTAGGTAGTCCAAGGCAGAAGGGGCCACGGAAGACACCACTATCCTGCTGCCAGGGTTTACAGGCGGCGATGCAGGTACCTCAATATGTCTGAGGTGCGATGCCGAAGGAGGCTCCATCTCTCTAGGGAGACCGTGGCCTCCATTTACCAGATGATTGGGCCTGAGATCAGCTCCGACTGTGTGGGTGGACACCCAGTACCATTTGCTCTGGGGTCACAGTGGCCCTCAACTTCTATGCCTCTGGCTCTTTCCAGGTCAGCGGGGGATCTGTGTGGAGTCTCCCACTCAGCTGTCCACAGTTGCGTCAAGCTGGTGACAGAAGCTCTGTTCAGGCTGGTATTGATCTTTGTTCTTTGCCGTACAGCTGAGGCCAACCAGGCTGAGCAAGCCAGAGGCTTTGCAATGATTGCTGGGTTCCCCCGTGTCCAGGGTGCCATCGACTACACACATGCAGCCATCAAGGCGCCAGTGGGTCAGCCGGGTGCCTTCATCAATAGGAAGGGATTTCACTCCATGAACGTGCAGACAGTGTGTGACCACCGGATGCAGATCCTGCAAGTCTGTATAAGGTACCCTAACAGTTCCCATGACATGTACATCCTCAGACACTCCCAGGCGCCAAGGCTCTTCAAGGGCTCCAGCCCGCTTGGATGGATAGCTACTGGATGACAAGGGCTATCCGTTGAAGAGGTGGCTCGAGATGCCTCTCCGCCATCCAAGAACAGAGGCAGAGAAGTGTTACAATACGAGTCATGCCCCCAACAAGGGCGGTGGTAGACAGGACCATAGTTCTTCTCAAGATTCGCTTCCGATGCCTGGACCGTTCAGGCGGAGCACTACAATATCCCCCAGAGTGGGTGTCACTGATCGTGGTTGCATGCCACACTCTTCACAATCTGGCACTGGCAAGGGGGACCCACTGGAGGAAGAGGATCTTAAGGCAGCTGCACAGGCCACAGATGATGAATCCAGTAGTGAGTCCGAAGATGAGCAGGTTGAGGAGAACGCTGAGGACATGGAGCCAGACCTCAGTAACCTGCAGGGAGGCAGGGACACCAGGGACGCCTTGATCCAATACTCCTTCAGCTAGATTACTAAAGGTGAGCTTTAACCACATGCCAGTGCTGCCAATCCATCCCAGATGTCTGAAAGAACTCTTTCATTTGAACACAAGGAACACTCAGTGCCTGTGCAATAATGTTCAGAGCAATCTACATCCAGCATTACATACTGGCATTCCTCATATCATTGGAATAAAAAGGTGAAGCATACTCAGGCCTTGAAGACAAAAACACAATTTATGTCATTCTGACAATTCAATAATCTTAACAGAAATGTTTCTGGTATTCAACATTGGACCAGCACATAAAGTTAACAAAAATGAACATAAAACACCCGTGACCCGTCCGTCTTGTGCTCATGGTGCCTTTAACTTACTTTTGCGAGTGCTACATCTAGGTGTTCCCCCCTCGCTGGCACCTGCATTGGAGACAGCCTGTTCATTCTGCTGTCTTGTTGGCTCACCACCACCTTCTCAAATGCAATATGGAATGGGCGATAAATGCTGGTCTAGCCAATGACACACACAATCACCTTAAATGAATTTTTTTTTAAATTCCTTATAAGTCCACAATATCTGTGTTTGACTCTTAGCTTTGCAATCCATTCAGTTGAAAAATATTCGTCCATGTTCAGCAATGACCCGGGTTTGGATCAGAGCAAAGCTCAGGCACTCTCAGCCCAGTTCATCCCGCAAAGACCTCATCCAAAATATATTAGAATTGATACCTATATTGGGAGCACTGTGTCACAATCAGCCAATATCCTCAATTTCTCGATGACCATCCTAGCTATGTCCTGTCATGCATTTGGCCATAAGCATGGTCCTAGAAGTCCTCACCTTTTACTCCAGCCCCTTGAAGCCTCACAGCTTTAGATCAAACAAGGTAAAGATACTATCTATTGGATGCCTGGCTAGCTACATCAGCATTGCACAGCCTCACAATCTCTACCACTGGAAAGGATGAGAGAAACGCATCATGGAAACACCATCACCTCCAAATCACAATCCAATTTAACTTGGCAATATATTGCCATTTACTATTACCAGATTAATACCTCACTATTACCAGATTAAATCCCAGAAATACCAACATCATTGTGGAACATCATCAACAGAAGAGCTGCAATAGTTCAAGGAGAAGTCCCAGGAGGCCCACACCCACCTTCTCAGGGAAATGAAGAGTAATAAATGTAGTCCTATCAGGGTTGCCCACATCTTGAGAACAAAGAACCAAAAAGAACAAAAAAAAAGTACAGCACAGGAACAGGCCCTTCGGCCCTCCAAGCCTGCGCTGATCATATTGACCGTCACTAAAACATTTTGCACTTCCTGGGTCCGTATCTCTCTATTCCCATCCTTTATGAAAAGACAATTGATGCCTTGTCTACCTTTGTAGTGCATATCAAAATCTAATTTTTTCAAGACCAGAGAATTCTCTTGGTTAATATTTAACTTTCAAACAGTACTACTGAAACAGATTATCTAGTCATTCATCTCACTGTTTTTTATGGGACCTTGCTATGCACATATTGGCTACTACACGTGACTACAAAACAAAATCACTATATTGCAAAAGTAATCCATTGGACGTGGAGAACTTTGGAATATTCTGAATATATGAAAGATACTTTATAAATGTCTTTATTTTGAACATACACATCTCTGTTAATGTTGTTTGGTGTACTAAACAACAACAACTTACATTATTATAGCACTTTTAATGATGTAAAATGTCCCAAGGTGCTTCAAGCAGTGATTATTAACCACCTCTGAACATTGACACCAATGCTACAATGTGCCCCACCCCAGCCCCCGCTTATCATGGGACTTTCCACCCTAGCCTTGCACTCTGATCACTACTGACAACCCCAACCTCTGCCCAATCATCATTTCCTTGGCCCGCAGCAACCATTACCTTCCCCCAACGCAGTAACTGCTGCCTCGCAAACTTATTTCCCTTCCCCGGTCCTGAATCACCCTCTACCTCACTCGCCTAAAGGCTGCTTGAACGTCAACAGCATCCTCCAACATGTTTTCACCAGCAAGCTGCCTGTTGCTCTTAGTGGCTCACTGGCTCCATGGAAATGAGGCTCAAGGCCTAAGATCAGGGGAACCTCCAGCCTCACCATTCAGATGCAGGATGTTCCTGCATGTCCAAAAAATGGGCACCTCCAAATTTTTAGGCCAATTACTATTACTGGAATCCCTTTCACAAAAACTAACTGGAAATAGTTATCTTTCATATATAACCCCACATTGTGAAGTTTGATAGTTTAACTGTAACGGTTCTGGCCTCACTTTCCCTTAACACTTACGCTTTGCAGCAAGAATGAGAGAGAATCTGCTGCCTGATTTTTCCTTGTGTAGCCCTGGTAGGGTGGGGTAAACTGCAGGACTGCTAAACTGATTGAAATGAGGACCTCAATGATTGGATCTGATCTTTATGGCTGCTTTTATTATGGTGCCCTCCTGGGACAAAATTTCCAGTAAAGTCACAAATCCCTGTACATATGGAATTACTGCCTTGAAAACTTCCCAATAGCAAATCATCGCTCAAAAAAGAGCCCACTCCCATCTGAAGCTTGACCAGAGCAATGATGATATTTCCCACACTCTGTTTCTCAAGTATGTTGGGCTGAGATAACTGGGATTTGACGTGTTTCTTTGGAGAGGATTCCCTAGGGACCTTCTGGCTTGTAATTCAGAACACTTTGTTTACAAAGTAGTCAAAATGGATTATCAAAGATGGCAACAGAAATGAAAGCCTGTTTGATGTTTATGATAAATATGTTTGAGAATAATTTTAAAAATCAGGACTTTCATGTGAAAGATTAATCATTATGGTTTCATTAATGAAGACATTCATATTTTAGAATTGGGGTAAACTAGCACTGAGAGACCCTGCCCCAGATAAGGGATTGTGCCAAAATCATGTCTAATCCAATTGGCAGCAGGACCATGACAAATTAACCCCCGATCTCATTAGTATGGAACCAGCAAGCTGCAGGTATTAGTCATGGCCCCAGAGGTAGCTAGCCAGCCATAATGCAGTAGCAAATCAGCTGACAGGGATACCAGACAAGGGTGTAAGGTGAGTCCAGGGAGTATAGGAGAAGAGTCAGCAGTAATGGCAGCAACCCACAGTTTTAATGCAGATCTGTAAGGAGCAATCCTGCTCCTCTTGGCTCCATACTCAGGTAAGTATTTTTTAACATTACCGATTTGGTTGTGGCCGTATATAGACCAGGTAATGCTGAATGCAGCGAATCCACAGCTTGTTGTATTCAGAGAAAAGCAATTTCTGGCTTGGATCACATAGGTGCTATTAATATACTCAAGGGGGGCAATGCAAGATTTTGGCAGCTGTCAGGAAGTCTTGACAGAGCTAGAACCAATATAACATTGGACCTGTTATAACATTGAACCTTCTGTTCAGAGATTAGCCCCCTAAACTTTGCCTTTTTGTAAATCTCATCTTAAGCTTAGAAGGCATGGCAAGGAACCACGCAAGCATGCACCTACAAAATGTGGCCTGTCGCATTGTGACGTTGAATGTAAATACCAGTTGAGAAGGTTTACTTGAAAAATTATGATTTATGGTGTATCAAAGATCCAGTGTTCAATCTTCAGGCACTCAGTCCAAGAAAAATGGATCTCATCAGTCATCAAAGAACTCATTGCAAAAAAGTGGATCATATTTTGCTGTCTTCTTCAATATCAGAGCTTAACGACAACCCCTTTGCACCATTTTCCAGCTGAAAAATTGGTGTAATGAGGCTGATTTTCACCCCTTCATCCAGATTCAAGTCTATTAAAATAGCACACAGTACTTCAAACACTCAAATGAAGATAAAACAAATGACTTCAACTGAAATTAATCCTTTTTGGTCTGTTAAATTAATTTACTTTAGACATGGAGAATGGCTTTCATAGGCCGTGCGATGAGGTGATGTCTCACACGTGGTTTGTCTTACACAAATTGAGAAAGGGAATTTTGGAGCATTGATAATGAAACCTCCATTGTGCTATGTTTACCTTTCTCTTCAACCTGTCTACATTGTGTGTTTAACCTTCAGCAACTATTGCTTAATCTCAATCTAACTACAGTTATAGTTTTAGAATCTTTTACTGCCATTCAGTTGCTCATTAATGTTTAAACAATCTCCGGATGTACTTTTTTTCTCTTCTAGGTAAGGGGCATTAACACTATAACTGGAACTTTTCGCTGTTGCCCATTGTCAGCCCACAACATTCCCAAATCAAGTTTAGTACATGGTATGCACAGACAAAAGCTCCTGTTATCTCCCTGATTAATATTCTAACCTCAGAAAAGCAGTCACTACAGGAGCAGTGTAATTTTCCACTTCCCACACCAGCTATCCTTCTCATCTCCCTGAATAAGGTGATCAATTTAGCCGCAACTGGTGCAATATTAGGATAGGTGTGTTAAGTGGGAAAACCTACTAGAACTAAGTAGAGGCTTTCAAAAACAAATTTTACCTGGGGCCTTTGAATGAATCAGACAGATTCTGCTATATTGGCCTGAACATATGTCCCATCACTAATAAGCTATTGTGTCCTGCTATTAATTTGTCTGATTTATAGCTCCTCCTAATTGTCCTAATTTTTTATGAGCATTTCATTTGTAGAATTGTGCACAAAAATAAATTGTTTGTTATTGCAAAATATGAAGGAACAATAAGGTGTAGACACATTATGGTCATCTTGAGATAGTTTTGTGCCGCTGAATGGGGAAAAGGTTCACCAACAATTGCCCATGCACCCATCCAATCCTTTTTTTTATTCATCATGGGATGTGGGAATTACTGGCTAGGTCAGCATTTATTGTCCATCCCTAATTGCCCTTCAGAAGGGGGTGGTGAGCTGCCTTCTTGAGCTGCTGCAGTCCATGTGGCGTAGGTACACCCACAGTGCTGACAGGGAGGGAGTTCCAGGATTTTGACCTAATGACAGTGAAGGAGTGGTGATATATTTCCAAGTCAGGATGGTGAGTGACTTGGAGGGGAACTTCCAGGTGGTGGTGTTCTGATGTATCTGCTGCCCTTGTCCTGCTAGATGGTAATGGTTGTTGGTTTGGAAGGTGCTGTCTAAGGAGGCTTGGTGAGTTCCTGCAGTGCACCATCCTGACTTGGAAATATATCAGCGATCCTTCACTGTCACTGGGTCAAAATCCTGAAACTTCCTCCCTAACAGCACTATGGGTGTATCTACACCACATGGACTGCAGGGGTTCAAGAAGGCAGTTCACCACCACCTTCTCAAAGGCAGTTAGGGATGGGCAATATATGCTGTCCTAGCCAGCGAAGCCCACATCCCTTGAATGAATAAACAAAAAGCACAGACATTCATTTGCCCTGCAGATCATATCCTCATCCCATCCATGGCTCCACTACAACCCACACATGCCAGGCATCCTTATTATCTGGTGATAGGTGTGCTGCTTACACTCTCACTATCTGTATTCATGCAGGACAAGCTGGCACACAACAAAAGGGAGGGGTCGCAGGCTGGGAGGTGAATGCCTCAAATCAAGGTCCTCACAGACTTTGAAAATAGCTGGCTGGCAAAGATCTGGACCATTCCTGTGCTGACGGTGAGGTCGGCGATGCTTAACCAAGTGAGGATCCAGTAGTGCAACATCCATCAGACACCATGCTGTGAATCAGTTCCCCTGTTCCACAGTCCCCTGCCATGCACTGGTTATCTCTTCTTTGCTTTCACAGGCACATCTGGGAAACAGCCGAGGGGGTCCACGACCAAGGTCCTCAATTCAATCCCTGAAGAAGACTCAGAGGAAAAATCTGATAACACCCTCATTGAGGACCTGTCACAGCGCTCACCCATGTCCTCCACCAAAGCAGAGACACACACCTTGGTGGGACCTAGCTTTAGAGTAACCTCGGCGTCACAACATGATGAGCACATCGCACTGTCTGATCCACAGCAGCCGGCAGCAGGGACTTGCCAGGTTTCCAGGATTTGGAGGGCTGCTAGAGGCCAGAAATCTGCTGAATCCGAGTCAGGTGATGAGCGTCTGGACTTGGTCATATCTCAGTTGCTGGAGCTGCAAGACAAACTCAGAGACATCAGGAAGGGATGTCTGCTGCGCTCCTTAGATTACAAGGCACGATGCAGGATTCCGTCCATCTTCAGTCTGAGGTGATAGAGCCAGCATGCCAACGCACCGAGGTTAACACTGGTAGGATGGCGGCTGCCATGGGGGCCTTGATCCAGGATATTGGTCCTGCACTGCTGACTGGGCTGAACTCCATTACTTATGCCATAGTTGGTTTTCATCTGTGTGTATGCAAGAGGGGTGCGGGCAGCTTGATCTCATTCCAGTTTCCCCTTCTCCTCAAGGAGTCAGCCAGTGGCCCTCGGGCATCCATAGGGAGGAAGATCAGCAGGTGCATACCTCTGGGCCATCCCCTCAGGTGACTCTTGGAGTGTCCAGCCCATCCAAATCCCCTCTCCCTGTAACCCCAGCAGCTCCAGTTCCACAGGCTGAGGAGGGTGCCACAACCACACAGCAGGACCCCGAAAGCAGGCCAGGGCCTTCCAGGTCTCGGCCCTCCAGAGGACACTTATCAAGGTCATAGTAGGCAGGGTGTTACAGTCAGCAGGCTGCCTCCACTTCTGCTGTGGATGGCCAGGGAGCACCAAGATGTAACAGCAGGGTTAGGAAGGTTAAGAAGATGGAGTTGCACAGCCTGGGCATGGGTGTTAATTGCTTGTACATAAGGTTCACTATTGCTAATAAACTCCCAAGAATGTCTCCTCGCCTACGGCTCTTTGTTATGATGAGCAGTGTTCATGTCACTCAGATGTGAAACTTTGGTTCCTGCACAAAATAAAGGCAAGTGTCTCAGTCCAGGGCCCCTTCCGTGTGTTTTGTGCAACCTTCCCAGCAGACTGATGGTACCGCCTTCACTGTCACTGGACACATCAGTCATACCTACATCTCAATGGGGCTTATCATTGCTGCCAGAATGTCCTGGGCCAGCAGCACAGAATTCCATCATTCTCTCTGTACTCTCAGCACCTATGAGGTGCAGCTGACCACCACCACAACCCCCCCCCCCCCACCATCTTATCAGCACCTGTGTCTGATGACAGTGTGGTCCTGAGGGGTTCAGCTCACAAAGGATGCCATAGGATCAGGACAAGCAAACGTTTCCCTGTTGCACCTCCATGATATGACCCTATTCACAGAGAGTATGTACGCTGCCATCATCCAGATAGGAATCAAATGTTCACAGATGCAATGTGAGGATCTATGGTGTCTCCTCACTGCATGTCGTCATCATTCTCTATGAATCTAGCAGCTACGAGGGCCTCCCAAGCCTGCCTGCCTCACTTGGCCAGTGCGATTGCCTCAGGGCCATCATCCTTGCTTTTGAGGACATCCTCACCCTCATCCCCATCGATCCCTCCTCGTTGGAGGAGATGTGCAGCTCCTCCATCTCCTCCTCAACCAGCTCCTCTCCCATTGTAGCGCCAGGTTGTGAAGGGCACTGTAGACAACAATGATGCATGACACCCTCTGGGGACTTTATTTCAGGCTCCACCAGCCCATCCAAGCACCAGAGCTTCATTTTCAACATTCTGATGGTTTGCTCCACCAAGGTTCAAGTTGCAGCATGAGCATCGTTGTGCTTTCACTTTGCTGCAGTCTGAGTCCACTGCATGAGCAACGTCAGTCATGTCCTCTGCAGTTAGCCCTTGTCCCTGAGGAACCAGCCCTGCAGCCTCTGTGGACCCTGGAAGACACCAGGGATCTGAGACCTACTGCGAATGTAGGAGTCATGGACACTCCCTGGGAATCATGTGCAGACTGGCAGGATGTGATGGTTGCACACCAGCTGAATATTCAGCAAGTGGAAGCTCTTGCGGTTGACATGGTTGACCACTTGTTGCCACAGAGATCTAAGTGCCACATGAATGTAGTTGATGACAACTTGCATCTTTGGGAAACTGAGATCTGCACAAATCCCAGTGCTCTTGCTTCCTGGCTTTCCTTATCCCGGGCAAAATGCACAAAGTTATATGCTTTCACGAAGATGGCATTCATGACATCCTGGATACACTTGTGTGTGTGGAGGCTTGCAATAGAAAGGTCAACTGAGGAGCCCTGGAAGGAGCCACTGGTATAAAAATTGAGTTCTGTGGTAATTTTCACGGCCACTGTCAGTGGGTGCCCTCAATGTCCCCGTGGTGGCAAATCCTGCCGCAGGTGGCAGATATGATCGACCAGTTCCCTGGACATTCACAGTCTTTGGCGACACTGGTTCCCGGTCACCTGCGGGAATGACAAGCGCCATCTATAAACCCTGGGTCTAGCTCGCTGTGGCTCTTCAGCAGCCTGTGTGGGAGCCCCAGCAGCCCCTTCTTCCTGAGGGTGCTGCTCTTCCCTCTGCCCAGCCAGGTGCCTTTGTCACTCTCTTCACCTTTGTCTCCGCTCTCTTTAAGCCATGAGGCTATAGCTAGGTCACCAGGCTACATGCTGCTGATGTATGCCTCCTGCAGGATGAAAGGTAAATACATGTGTACTAAGAACTTCTCTTGGTTAAGTCTGAAGGCCCCTTAATGCATTCCAGAAAATGCTGGCCACCACTTGGAGGGCCAGAGTTTAGTGTGTTGAACAGCTGCCCAAAACCTCACCCACATTCACCCCACTTCACCCAAGTGGCAGCAGCTTTGCCCACCGGACTGCATGCTGTCCTCTCAGCAGGCATTCTCCTAACCCGCGCTACAAGGCTGCGCTGTTAGTTTGAACCATGGGGGAGCCTGGTCCAAACTGGGATGATGACATTGCAAGGAGCTGTGAGCACCTCCGCCAGTGACTGCTCCATGGCCAGCTTCAGCAAGGAGATTATACAACATGCGCAGTCATCCAATTGCTCTGCAGTCCACTAAAATGCTCATTAGTTTGCAGTCTGTGCCTGAGGGGTGAGAAGCTCTGGAGCATTTGGTGGCACTTTCAGGCCTCTGCGTTGCTTGAGTGGGCAGATAAGCTAGAGACCCGATTCCAAGCGTGTCAATGTGGCTGTGCCTGAACTGTCTCAGCTGCGGAGGAATGGTCACTTTAGGCGAGGTTTCCATAATGTGTGGTTGCTTCCCTCCCTGCCACCCCCCACCGCATGTGCTTGTGCACTCCTGGCAGATGGGCTGCTTTTCTCCCCCCAACTCACCCCAACCACAGGGCAGCCCTTGCCCTGGCACTGCGCTGTCCCCAGCCGAGAAAAAGCGACTTGCCTGTGCCCCCACCTGAATGCGTGGTGCCTCAACTTTGAACTCAAAGGTGACTTGTGAGCGCTGCGTAACGTTAGTACTCACCTCCGAGTTCCCTCGAAGTTCAGCTCGACAGGTGCACATCTTTTAAATCCTGCTATGAAACACGTTGGTGCAATCACGTCGGTGCACCCGGATGATCCAGCATAAGGGGGCAATTCTGGCACACAGGGCTTATAATGATATACAGATGCGTTAAAATGACATTCCCGATGTCCGGCAGCGGGAAACATGACCTGCCATTGACATTTGGATTGGATGATCGCAAACTGGTATCACAACATCGTGAAACTGATTTTTGGCCCTCCTGCCATATTGTCTGCTCACGCCGCCCTGATGCCTAACACCAGTGGGGACAGAAAATTATGACATTTCTGTAAGCTATGATTCCATGAGTATGACTATGTCAGACTGTTCCATGACTAGTCTGTGGGACAGCTCTCCCATTTTCAGCACAAGCCCCCAGGTGTTAGTAAAGAGGACTTTGCATGGTAGGCAGGGCTGAATTTGCTGTTGTCCTTTCTGGTGCCTGGTTTCAATCCTTATTGACTTCCTGGTGGTTTGATACAACTGAGTGACTTGTGCAGCCATTTCAGAGAGCATTTAAGAGTCAACCACAGTGCTGTGGATCTGGAGTTATGTGTAGGCAGATTTCCTTCTGTAAGAGGCATTAGTGAACCAGATTTTTATTGATTGCATTCAAATTTGACCATCTGCTATGGTAGGATTTAAACACAGGTCCCCAGAGGATTACCCTGCCATAACTGGATTGGTCCAGTGACGGTACCACTCTGCCACCACCTCTTCCTATATTCTGCTGTAGCATCCTTGAGTCCTCCTCACTTATTTTACCATCTAACATTTCATCATCAGCAAATGTGGATACGTTACACTCGATCCCCTCATGTAAGTTGGTAATATAGATTGTAAATAGCTGAGGACCAGGTAGTAATCCTTGCTGTACACCACTACTTACAGCCTGCCAACCTGAAAATACCCCATTTATTCCATTAGTCAATCCTCACTCCATGTTAACATTTTAATCCCAATCTCAATCAAATTTTGTGTAATGGCATCTTGTTTTTTGTCTCTTCTACCATAAAGACAGAGAAAGAGAGCTGAGAGGTGGGGCTCCTGTAAAATATGAGGGTGGGGGGTGGATGGAGTGCCCATCATCTTTCTACTGCCTTGACATCTTACCAATTGTGGGAAAGATGGAAAAGGGCCCTCCCATGCTGTGTCCAATTGAGCCACTTAAGTGGCCAATTAAGGGCCTCTTACCTTCAGTTATCATTTAGTTGGGAGGTGCAGGGCCTGCTGGCTCGTGTGGAGATGATCAAGTGATTCAGTAAGCCAAGGTAGGGCACCCTCCTTTTTGGACACTCTTTGCCCCATGGAGGGGGCAGTGGTAATGGCCGCGTCTCTGTTAACAGCACTGCCTTCCCTCACCAAACACCACCCCATTGAAAGGACCTGCCTGACTGAACTGGTGCTCCCAGACCCAACTTACTGGGTTGTGAGGGTGTACAGCCATCACTATGCCCTCCTCCTCCGGGTGCAGCACCAACAGTGCCCACTGCTTCCAGTGCAATCCCTTTGATTGGTTGGCAGCCCTTGGGGTCAGATAGCCATAATTTATAGGGGAGGCTGCCCCAGTGGCTACCATGATGCAGTTCCAGGTCTCGCTGACCATCAAAGTGGGGTTGCCTCTCGCTTTCGGGCCTATTGGTGGACCCCTTGTGGCCAACACTAAAATTCTGTCAAAGCGTGTATTGAATATTTCTGCATTTCCTTATTCCCCATTATTATTTTACCTGTCTCTGCTCTAATGCGCCCATGCCTACTTCCACTAATCTCTTCCTATTTACATACCAATAGAAACAGCTTTAAAAATGGCAGGCAGGACATGAATGTAGAAGTCCTGCGCCCCCCGACCCCAAACCCCCTATTTCTGACAGATTCCATTGTTTTCGGACAGGGAAGGGGGCTGGACAATGCAATAGCCACAAACGGTCTTGAAGGGTGGATAAGGTTTTAAGTGTCATAATCCAATATTTTTTAAATGCCCTGTTCTTTAAACTTGAATAAAATGGACCCAAACTGTCAGTGAGAATT
This sequence comes from Carcharodon carcharias, assembly GCF_017639515.1. Taxonomy (NCBI): domain Eukaryota; kingdom Metazoa; phylum Chordata; class Chondrichthyes; order Lamniformes; family Lamnidae; genus Carcharodon; species Carcharodon carcharias. The sequence goes on along the minus strand of NC_054475.1, from coordinate 57,789,266 downwards.
TTTAAAAATCGCCATCTGCTGTGCTGTTTTCATTGACAGGCCATCCAGTGTCAATTAGAAAAACATGACCATCTGCTCCACAGTTTCAATAGAGTTCTTTGTTGACATTTCCCAAAGGCTGTTATTGTGTCATTATGAAGGCTTGGCTGAGTTTCAAAATCTACAATCATGTTACCATGGGTTCTGAGCCCACAGTCTGATTGATAGTTCTAAAAGGCTATTAAATGATTTGCTTTCTTTGGTGTATTTACTGACTAAAGTGTGTTTTTTTTTTAATAACAGATTAACACTTAAGGAAGTTTAAAAGTTTTGAACGGACTTCATGACTGGAGGTTTTTTTACTATCAAGTGTGTATAAGTGAGAGCTGGTATTAGATTATTAGAAATTTTTTCATCCGAACATGGCTCCTGAGTTTCCATGGTGGATACAGTGTGAGTGGCTATGGAGAGGGTGTGGGGGCATTGGATGAATGGGGCTGGTTGAGGTTAAGTTGGCATGGATGTGGCATGGATTCTGAAGGGCAATGGGGGTGGGGGTTGACGGGGTGTGAGAGATGTGGGAAAGAAGGCCTAACAGTTCCTAAAACAACTGAGACAGTCTTTTATCAGCCCGCCTTGGCACCTGCCCACCTCTGTGGCTGCCTATGATCTCCTTCCAGAGTTGGCTGGTCTGACTCTATCTCACCCCCATCTCCCTGGAGAAAAGAATTGAGTCAAACAGGACCCTTTAATCTGAGGCAGGTCTGTCGAGTCAAGTAATTTCCCAACTCAAGCTACCCACCTCGGTATTGCAAGTCCTGAAGTTGGAAATCTGTTTTTAAGGCTGGGATTTTTTGGCCCTGTGGGCGTCGGGCATCATGATGGGTGGGGGTGGGGGATGGACAATATGGCGAGAAGATCAAAGATCAGTTTTATGCCATCACAAAACCAGTTTGCGATCGTCCACTCCGCCCATCAATAGCAGGCCACATTTCCCATCTAATTATAGGCCCTGTTCGCTTGAAGCATGCCCGCACTCCAAATTTACCACTCACGTCAGAGTGCGTTCAGAATTGCATGCTTCACAACTGCCTTTAAAAGGCATGCAGCTGGTGACTGGACTTCGAGGTGAACTCGGAGGTGAGTGCACACAACCTTGCGTGATGCTCACAAGCATCGCCCATAGGACATCAAGGAAGAGGCACGACGCATTTGGCAGGGGCACAGGCAAGTTGCTTTTTCCCGTCTGGCCTTCAGTGTGGTGCCGGGGCAAGTTCTCTAGTTTGGGTCAGATCAGGGTGGAGGGTGGTGAGTGGCAGTGGGAGGAAGGCAGCCCAGACAGACTGAAATAAAGTAAGCACATGCTAGTGGGGCTGGGCGGGGTGGGGGTGGGGGGTTGGGGGTGTTGGGGGGGGTGGGGTGGGGGAGCAGACACACACTTGGAAAAGCTTGTCAAAAGTGAGCATTCTTCTGCAGCTGAGACCATTCAGCAGCAGCTCCATTGCCATGCTTGGAGTTGGGCCTCTGAAGATTTTTTACCCATTCAAGCAATGCAAAAGCATGAAAGTGACACCAAATACACCAGAGCTTTTCACCCTGTAGGTGCAGACTGCAAATTAATGTGCTTTTAGAGGGTAGCAGAGCAATTGGCCGATTGGCAAGTTGTAGAATCCCCTTGCTAAAGCTGGCCATGGAGCAGTCACTGGTGGAGGTGCTCACAGCCCCTTGCAATGTCTTTATTAAGGTGTGGACCAGTATCCAGTATGGTTCAAGCTAACAGTAAGTCAGAGGTGCGTGAGTAGACAGGTGACCATGCCAGAGTGAAACAGAGACTGAATGAATAGTGAATTAGGCTCACGTGGGTAAGCTCTGGTAAGTCCTTTTAACCTATAGATTAATAGTCAAGATCTGACATCATACTAGCCTTCAAGTAAGTTAGGTTAGGTTGTGAAGTAGAGAACTGCCTGGAGTGGCAGTTGAGTAGCAGGAAGCTAAATTAGTTAGTGATTCATCAGAAGGTCTATAAAAGAGACTGCCTTTTCAAACCACACAATCATTAAGGGATGCATGAGGAGCCAGGTGACTACACCGGAGTGAGATGAAGACTGAGTGAGTAGCGAATTAGGTTCACATGAGAATTCGGTGCATGGGGGAAAGAAGTGTGGTATACATAGGAATTATTCTAAGTTAATTAAATGAGTAATTAAATTAAGTTAACTAAACAACATGAGTAACAATGGCAGGACAAGTGTTATGTTGCAGCTTTTGGACGCCAAAGCAATCCAGGACAAACACATCTGCAGAAAGTGTAAGCAGCTAGAGGAATTCTGGATCAGGGTTATTGATCTGGAAACCAAACTGCAGACACTGCACAACATAAGGGAGGGGGAGAAACACCTGGACACTTTGTTCCAGAAGATGGTCACGCCTCTTAGAATAGGGTCATCTGTTTTGGTCAGCAGTGAGGGTATGGCCGTGAGTGAGGTAGGTAATGGGACTGAGCAGACGGGAGTGGAGGAGACTGAGACTTTGCAATTGTCAAACAGGTTTGAAGCGTTTACTACCTGTGTGGATAAAAGTGAGGTCTGCAAGGTGAATGAACAGACTGGCTATGCCACCATGGTACAGGAAGCCGTTCAAGCCGGAGCAGCAAATAGGAAAGTAATGGTGGTAGGGGTCAGTATAGTGAGGAAGATTGACAACGTTCTCTGCAGCAATGAGCTAGAGTCCAGAAGGCTGTGTTGTCTGCCCGGTGCCAGGGTTTGGGACATCTGCTCAGGGCTGCAGAGGAACTTGCAGTGGGAGGGGGCGATCCGGTTGTCATGGTCCATGTAGGCACCAATGACATAGGCATGACAAGGAAGGAGGTTCTGCATAGTCAGTATGAGAAGCTAGGTACCAAATTAAGAAGCAGAATCTCAAAGGTAATAATCTTTGAACTATTACCTGAACCATATGCAAATTGGCACAGGGCAAATAAAATTAGAGAGATGAATGCGTGGCTCAAAGACTAGTCTGGGAGAAGTGGATTCCAGTTTGTGGGGCACTGGTACCAATACTGGAGAAATTGGAAGCTGTACTGTTGGGATGGCCTACACCTGAATGGTGCTGGAATGAGGGTTCTGCGAATCACATAACTAGAGAAGTACAGAGGGCTGCATTAGAATTGATCATTAAAGAGGTTATAGGTGGGCACTTAGAGAAACTCAAGGTAACCAGGAAGATTCAGCATGGTCTTATGAAAGGAAAGTCGTTTAACCAATTTATTGGAATTCTTTGAAGAAGTAGCATGTGCTGTGGATAAAGGGGAGCCTGCAGATGTGTTGAACTTGGATTTCCAGAAGGCATTTGATAAGGTGCCACATCAAAGGTTATTGTGGAAAATAAAAGTTCATGGTGCAGGGGTAATGTATTAGCTGGCAGAAAACAGAGTATGCGTAAATGGGTCTTTTCTGATTGGCAGAATGTAATGAGTTGAGTCCCCAGGGGTCTGTGCTGGGGCTTCAACTTTTTACAATTTATATCAATGGATTAGATGAGAAGAATGAAGGCATGATAGCTAAATTTGCAGATGACACAAAGATAGGTAGGAAAGTATGTTGTGAAGAGGACATGAGGAGGTCGCAGACGGATATAGGTAGGTTGTGTGAGTGGGCAAAAATATAGTAGATTGAGTATAATGTAGGAAAATGTGAAGTTCTTCACTTTGGGAGGAAGAAATAAAAGAGCAGTGTATTACTTAAATGGAGATGGCTACAGAATTCTTAGGTGCAGAGGGAACTAGGTGTTCTAGTGCATGAGTCACAAGTTAATATGCAGGTACAGCAAGTAACTAAGAAGGCTAATGGAATGCTATGCTTTATTAAGAGAGGAGTTGAACATAAAAGTAAGGATGTTGTGCTTCAGTTACACAGTGCATTGATGAGACCACATCTTGAATTTTGTGTGCAATTTTGGTCTGCTTAAGGAAGGATGTAAATGCATTGGAGGTGGTTCAGAGAAGATTTGCTAGATTGTTACCTGGAATGGAGCGGGTTGTCTTATGAGGAAAGGTTGTACGGATTGGGCTTGTTTCCACTGGAATTTAGAAGAGTGAGGGGTGACTTGATTGAAGTATATAGGATCCTGAATGGAATTGACAAGGTGGACATGGAAAAATGTTTCCTCTTATGGGTAAGTCCAGAACCAGGGGGCACTGTTTTAGAATTAGGGGTTGCCCTGTTAGGACAGAGATGAGGAGAATTTCTTTCTCTCAGAGGGTTGTGCAACTTTGGAATTCCCTGCCTTAGAAGGTGGGGTCATTGAATATTTTTTATGGCAGAGGTAGATAGATTCTTGTTAGGCAAGGGAATCAAAGGTCATTGGGGATAAATGGGAATGTGGAATTTGAGACACAAACTGATCAGACATAATCTTAATGAATGGCGGAGCAGGCTCAAGGGGCTGAATGGCCTACTTCTGTTCCTATTTCAAATGTTGTATGTAACAGTGCAGCCTTGCAGTATGGGTTAGGAGAACGCCTGTTCCTGAGCTGAGAGCACAGCATGCAGTTCAGTGGCTGAAGCTGCCACCAATTGGTCAACTGGAATGGGGCAGAAGTACATTGGGTTTTGTACATCCAATGAGCACACTGCACAATGGCCATCTAAGTGGTGGCCAGCATTTTCCTGCATGCGTAAAGAGGCCTTCAGACTTAACCAAGAGAGGTTGTTAGTGCACCTATGCTAACCCACACGTCTCTCTATTTGATCATGCAGGAGGAAACATCAGGATCATGGAGGCTGGTGACTTAGCGGTATGCCTTATGGCTTACAGAGAGCAGAGAAGAAAAAGAAGAGAGCAGTGGAGGTGCCTGGCTCGGCAAAGGGAGGAGCACCTCCCTCAAGATGAAGAGGTGGCAGGGCCTGCTGGGCACACAGCTGAAGATCCACAGCGAGCCGTCGCTCGTAGGCACCTCGCTAGACCCATGGTCAATGGATGGTGCCTGTCATTCTTGAAGATGACTGACAACCAGTGTCGCCGAAGACTGCCTAGGGACACATGTCTAGGGAGCTTTCATGCTGGACTGATGACCTTGCATGCTGGTCTTCGCCCAGACTGGGGGTAGAGGAATTGACGGAGGCTTCCACAGTGTTCAGCAGGTGGCTGAGGGAGACATCGCTAAATTTGGGGGCAGCATGTTTCTTCCCTTTGGCAGCCATGAATTTGCAGCAGCTTCCGTAGCGTTAGAAAGAGCTAGCTCTGTGCAGGGGTGCCCTTTAAATATGGCACCCAGGTTACTGAAGGCCTGAGGTGATGGTTGGGTGGGCGTGTCAGAGACCGCCCCGCCAGTGACCTGGCGTGTTTCCCGGGAATGCATTATCAATGAAGCTGATGCGCCGGGAATGGGACAAAATGGCATGAAAAGCCTCCTTTGTGGCTGCAGGTAAAATATCCTTTATCCTGCCCGGTACTGCACTTTGTGCAAATCTGGGATTAATTCACCCTATGTCTTTTACTTGTCTATTCTCTTATCTCTTTCTGTATCAAATTCTGGTCCTCCTTTGGCAAATTCTAAAATTGTCCCAATCCTCTGGCATATGACTGTTTTTGGTAACATTGTTAGCCTCTTCATTTGATCTAATACTTTTTTAAACCCTCTCGTGAGTCAAGATTCAGCTATATTCTCTGTGGCTTAAAGGAATATGTATTTGTTGAAAATTTTAAGTTTTTAAAAAAATGCTAGCCATTGCTTGTCTATCATCATAATTTTTACTGTGGTTTCCCAATCTACCTTCATCAACTCACCCTTCATACCTACATAGTTTGCTTTGTTTAGATTTAAGACCCTAAATTTGGATTTAACTAAATCATTTTCAAACTCCATACAAAATTCTAACATATTATGGTCACTGTTCCCTAGAGGTTCTTTTACTACAAAGTTTGAATAATGCTGAAGCTTTTCATCTTGCACTCATCAGGACAAATGCAAGAATGCTAAGTTTCAAATTATCACAATAATTTATACTCCAGGAGAAAAGAGTGCTGATTGGCCTATATGTTGCCTTGGCAAAGTAATGGATACCTATAGGCTCCCCAAATTTCCAGATTCAAAAAGGCTTCAACATATTCCTTTTGTTTACTCGGAATGGACCCCTGTGTATGAATTGATTTTGCTAGCATAAATAAGCCACATTATGAATTTCACTGATTACCTTAAATTGGTTATTAATGTAGCTATTAGCATACTCAGGATTATTCAACAAGTGCTGCCGAATTGCAGAATGACATCTGACAGCAGACGTTTTGTTTTGCGTTTTGCAAGTGCGAGCTGGTTGAGTATGGCCAGTACTCTGCTTATTATGAACAATCAAGGGAAAATGATTAAATAAAAATAGAAAATGCGAGTCTGACAGCATCTGTGAAGAGAAAAACTGAGTTAATGTTTCGAGTCCGAATGACCCTTCTTCAGAGCCGAAGGAAAATGCTGCTTTTGTTCAGGATTACAATGCCCTCCATAAATTCACTCATGTTGCTGTTATGTCTATCTAACCTTACTATTTATTTGATTAGTCAGCCAGCTAATTTATTTTTTAATTGAATCAATTCTTTTGGTTTTATCAATTAACTTAGTAAAGCAACAGCAAGGTGGTCTCCTCGCTTAGAGACAAAAGAATAACATTCACCAGGTAAAATAAAAAGAATAAAAAGCAGTACCTCCTTCCTCCCTGCATTGAATTCCCACTTGTACCAAAATTCCAGACTTTAGCACTCTGTCAATGAAGCACTCTTTCATGACCACTCTGCATTTCACACTCAATGCAGACAAATGGTAATTTGTCCTTAGAATAAGTGTTTACATCTAAAAGGTCATTAATATTTGCATCAGAATTAAGCTGCAGTCCACCCACTTATTTTAAACCAAGTACACATCTAATGTTTGTATTGCTCCATTCTTGAATGTAAACTAGCTCTGGTGCAATCTTGAGGGACTTTTACATTTTTGGAGGTGCTGCTATTTGACTAAGATATTACATTGAAGTATCTGCCTGTTCAAGCAGACGTTAAATGTCCCAGAGCATAATTTTTTCAAGAAGATGTGTCCTGATCAACATCCCTGCCTTATCCAATAGCAATGCAAAAGGCAGAATCAATGTTATAATGCTTCTTGCTGTTTGTGGAATGTTGCTAGTGCAGAGTGGGTGCCAAATATCCGACAGTACAGCTGTCATTCTAGATTGGAAGTACTTTGAGACGTTTCAGTTAAGTGATAATGGGCTATATGAATGCACCTCCTTCGTCCTTTTTCTCCCTAGTCATAGAAATCTATAATACTTCCAATATTTGGCTCATTTCTGCTGCACAAGTCTTTGAAATTCACTATTGTAAAAATACCCTGCTCTAATGTGGGTAACAACCCAAATGTAATAATGAGCCTGACATCCTAGTTTAAAATAACGAGTTGAGTTTATCATAGCATAACAAGAGTGTTTGCTAGCTGAATAAAAATGACAGAAGGAAATGTGATCTTGAAAAGCATTAGCCAAAGTCATAGATCCATAAAGACCTTTTGCAATAGAATGGCAAACATCAGTTAAAAGTGGAACTGCATTTGCATTACATCATTATCTATCCAGGCATAGCCAGAATAATCATCTGCAAAAGTTTCTATTCTTGCTTCCATCATCACCTTTGGACTCCATAGAGAATATTTCGTTGGTTCTCTCTTATTTCTCTTCTACATTCTGCTCCTAAGCCACATCATCAGAAAACACAATGTCTGCTTCCACATGTATGCTAATGACATCCAACTCACCCTTACTACCACTTCTCAACCCTTCCACTGGCTCTAAACTGTCAGACTGCTTATCCAATGCCCAATACTAAGGAGTAGAAGTTTCCTTCAATTAAATATTGGGAAGACTGATAACATGTGTCTTTGGTACCTGCCACAAATGCTGTCCCTTGCCACCGCCTCCCCTGGTAATGGGTTATGGTGAGGTGACAGTGGCGTAGTGGTAATGTCACTGGACTAGTAATCCCAGGATATGTGCGTTCAAATCCCAGCAGCAGGTGGTGGAATTTAAATCCAATCAGTAAATCTGGAATATAAAGCTAGTCTCAGTAATGGTGACCACGAAGCTATCATTAATTGTTGTTTAAAACTCATCTGGTTCACTAATGTCCTTCAAGGAAAGGAAATCTGCTGCCCTTACCTATGTGTGATTCTAGATCCACAGTTATGTGATTGACTGTTAACTGGCCTCTGAAATGGCTGAGTAAGCAAATCAGCTCAAGGGGCAATTTGGGATGGGCAACAAAATATTGGCTTTTCCAGGGATGCCCCACATACAATGAAAGAATAAAGAAAACTGTCTGAGGCTGATCCAAACCGCTTGCAACCTTTTGTTGTATTTTACCCTGAGATGAGCTTCCAAACTACCACTTGTGCCATCAGTAAAACCACCTACTTGCATCTCCATAACATCACCCAACTAAACACTGCCTAAGTTCATCTGTTGCTGAAATGCTGATCCATACCTTTGATACCTCTGGACTTGACTATCCCAATGCTCTATTGGTCAGCCTCCACACTCACCCCTTCCATAGGCTTGAGTTCTGCTGTCCGAATCCCAACCCGCACCATGTCTCATTCACTCATTACGCCTGTGTTTGTTGAACTACGTTAGTTCCCGGTCTAGCAACATCACAGTTTTAAAGTTCTCAGGGTCATTTTCAAATCCTTTAATGTCTCACCCCTTGCTATCTCTGTAACCTCCTCCAACCTTAAAACCCTTCAAGATCTCTGCACTACTTCAATTCTTCCACCTTGTGTACCCTGTATTTTAATTGCTCTATCATTGGTGACTTAGCCATCAGCTAGAAAGGCCCTAAACTTTGGAATTGTCTCCTTCATCCTTTCCACTCTTCTCTCTTCTTTTAAGATGTTCCTTAAAATCTACGTCTTGGACTAACCTTTTGGTCATCTGTCCTTATATCTCTGTACATAGTTCAGTGTCAAACTGTGTTTGACCATGTCTCTGTGAAGCTCCTTGTAATGTTTTACAACATTAAAGGCACTATATAAATGCAAGTTTTTGTTGGTAAGCGTTAACAGGATTCAAGCCGGTTGGTGAAGCAGAAACCAGAACACAGAGCTTTTCTTTATCGAGGGAATGCATTGACTTGCTCAGGCTCAGAGCTCTCCTCCCACACACCCAGTAACCCAGCTATCGCCTATCTATCTGTGCTCAAAGGAAACATTACCTGTTTCCCTTAACCATAACAATGTAATTGACATTAACAAACTTTAACAATGCAATTGGTAGGACATTGGCAGAGTTCTCTCTTTAAATTAAAACTCTTGAAAACACAAGAACAATCTTTCAAACTAATCAAAAAGGGAGAAAATTATATATATCTTTTTTCATCTTCTAT